>NC_091057.1:51411188-51724105 GCF_000393655.2 Nicotiana sylvestris | reverse complement strand
CATTCAAACTTGTGCCAACCTTTGGAACACTCAAAACAACATCAAAACACTAAAATCGCATCGGATTCAAGCCTAAGAATTCCAAGAACTTCCAAATTACGTTTTTGATAAAAAACCTAACCAAACCACGTACGAATGACCTGAAATTTTGCACACATGTCACAAATGACACAATGAAGCTACTGCAACTTCCGGAATTCAATTCCGACCCCTATATCAAAATCTCACCTATCAACCGGAAAACGCCAATATCTCAATTTCTCCAATTCAAGCCTAAATCTTTCACGGACTTCCAAAATGCATTCCGATCACGCTCCTAAGTCCCAAATCACCTAACGGAGCTAACCAAATCATAAAGATTCCGATCCGAGATCATATACTAACAAGTCAAATCTTGGTCAAACGTTTTTTATATTTCAAGCTTCAAACTAAGACTGTTCTTCCAAATTCATTCCGATTACCCTGAAAACCAAAACCAACGATTTACATAAGTCATAATCCATCACACAGGGCAAGTCATGCCCGAGAACTGACGAGCAAGGTGCAAAATCTCAAAACGACCGGTCGGGTCGTTACAGCTACATGATTCATTACTTTATTAACTAAATAGGATTAATATTCACCGTTTTGTAAAGTTTATGTTTTTTAAAGTTTATTTTAACATTCAAACAGGTTGTTTAATAACATTTATGAATTTTTTTAAAATTATATATACACTAATATATGGTACTCGCATATATCCTAAAAGCACAAAGGCATTTAGCAAAATGTTGTTGTCTATTTTACCCTTGTAAAGTAAAATCATACTACACAAAATAGCCGTTTGATTATTCTCCTAGCTAATACTTAGGAGTTTTAAATTAAATCGAATTTATTACTTATTAAATTTTTCCTTGTTTGAATTGTAATGATCCGATCGATCGTTTTGCTTTTTAGAACCCCATTCCCGTAAATAAGACTTTCCGTGCTTGATTTATTGATTTATGACTTGCGGGGATGGTTGGTTCAGGGTTTGGAAGAGTTTGAGTTGAAATCGGAGCACTTGGTTCCTTAAGGTTGGCTTAAAAGGCCAAGTTTGACTTCGGTCAACATTTTGAGTAAACAACCTCGGAATCAAAATTTGACGGTTCCAACATGTTCGTATGATGATTTCGGGCTTAGGTGTATGTTTGGATCAGGTTTTGGATAACCTGGGAGCGTTTCGATGCCTAATAGTGAAAGTTGGTTCTTTAACAATTTTGAAGTTCTTCAAATTTGGTTTGGAGCGGGTTTTGGTGTTATCGAGGTCCAAATTGAATTCCGAGACTGAAAATAATTCTATAATATCATTTAAGACTTGCACAAAAAATTTGGTGTCATTCCGAGTAGTATAAGTACGTTTTAGAGCATTGGAAGTAAATTGAAGAACTTGAAGTTCATAAGTTTGAATCAATTAGTTTAGGGTGTGATTCCTAGTTTTAATGTTGTTTCGGGCGTTCCGAGGGTTCAAGCGAGTCCGTTTTATCATTCCAAACTTGTGAGTATGTTCGGTGGGGCCTCGAGCGTCAATTGGACGAGGCTTAGACTAAGTTGAAAAATCTGAGCAAGAGCTGAAGCCCCAGCTTCTGTCATAACCGCACCTGCAGTTGGTCAGCCGCATGTGCGGGCCTTGACTCGCAGATGCGGCCAAGGGGTGGGCAGCCCAGAACCGCAGATGCGGCCCCTCCTCCGCAGAAGCAAAACCGCAGAAGTGGTGGGCCTTGTGCAGAAGCGGCCCCAGCCATCCCAGTGAATTCCGGAGAATCAGACAATTTTTCGTAGATGCGAGGGCGCAGGTGCGACCCATGACCGCAGGTGCAGAAATCACTGAAGGCAATGGCCTTCATTTAATACGGTCCTTAGACGTTTTTGACTCATTTCACTCCATTGTTGGGCGATTTTAGAGCATCTTGAGAGGGGTTTTCCACCAAGCTTTTGGAGGTAAGTAATTCCTACTATGTGTGAGTTAAAAATACTTAGATTTTAGGTAGATTAACATGTAAAGATTAGTAAAAATTATGGGATTAGAGGAAACCTAGGGTTTGGCAAGAATGAGATTATTAGCACGAAATTGACCATGAAACTTAGTGATAATCATATATTTATGTTCCTTAGGTTATGGGTAACAACTTCCTTCGAAAATTTCCGAAATCCGAGCACGTGGGCCCATGGGTGAATTTTAGAAAACTTGCCTTGGGGTTGGGAAATCACCTTAATAGTTAGGATATGAACTTTTAAACCTATAATAATTGGTTTTTATATTATTTGAATAGTTTTGGATTTTTGGCTCCGATTTGAGGGTTTGAGAACATTCTTGAGTTTAGAAGTAGGCTTTGAAGCAAGGTAAGTCTCCTTTCTAATCTTGTAAGAGGGAAATTTCCCCATAGGTAGTTTTAGTTAAAATGTGAGTATTTGTGAGGGCTATGTACGCACGAGATGACGAGAGTCCATACGTAGCTACTATTCCTGTTATGTCCGGGTAGTGTAGGTTGACACCATGCTTTGTGAATATTATTAATTGATGATACTTGTTATTTGTATTAAATGGAATTAAGTTGAGACTTCTAAGGATTTAAAGCTTCAAGTTAAATTGCCTTTCTCTTTTAAAGAAAAGAATTTAAGAATAAATTTGATTTAAATGATTAAATTTATATTTGACCGCGTCACATGAATGATTCGCGAGCGGGGTGAATAGATGAATCTATGGTTCGCACTGTTCGACCCTCCAGCAGTGTACATTTTATTATTATATTAGATCAGGCCGTACGACCTCGACATAACTTGCGCATGCTATTTATTTGGGAACTTTCTGTGATTTGTATTGCTTAAATGCCTTGAATGTAAATTGTTAAATGATATGACTGGAATTTACATTATATTTATGAAAGAAGAACTTGTCACTTCCTGATATTTGTTGTCGGTATATTTTTATGATATCCATGCTTAGCATAACACTTTATTTATATTATTGTTGGCCCTAGTAAGTGTTAAGTCGACCCTTCGTCACTACTTCTTCGAGGTTAGACTGGATACTTACTGGGTACATATTGTTTATGTACTCATACTATGTTTTTGTACTTAATTGTACAAGATCTGAGGTGGGTGCATCTAGTTACCCACCCGACACACATCCTTGATATCGGTTCGAGACTTTACGGTGAGTTGCCCCTTTTCCGAGCCATCTAGTAGCATCGCCGGAGTTTCTCTTTTTGTTGTATCTGTCTGTACTATCTCAGACATTAGGATAGTTATATCTTTGTACATTTTACTAGTTGCCCTTGTACTTGTGACACTAGATCCTGACACACACATTAGTAGATTATTATTTTTGGGTTGTAAAATTATGTTCATGATTTCCTCTAGTGGTTCTTGCATTGGTTGCCATGTAATTTCATTAAGTACTAAATTCTTAAAATTAAGTAAAAAAAATATGTGGTTGGAAATTCTTAAATAAAATAAAAATCACTAGGTTGTTCACGGTTGGCTTGTTTAGCAGCGGATGCTGGACGCCATCACGACCTAACATGGAATTGGATCGTGACAATATGGTATCAGAGCACTAGGTTCACGTAGGTCTCACAAGTGATGGGCAGACCTCATAGAGTCTTGCAGATTGGTATGGAGACGTCTGTACTTATCTTCGAGAAGCTATAGGGTGTTAGGGAACTACTCTTTATTCATCTTCTATCATGCAGTTGATGGTATACTAAATTTTCTATCTTATTCTCTCACAGATGGTGAGAATGTGCACAATAGACGTTCTAGACCCAGGATGAGCTGCTCCCCCCGTTGCTAGGGGTTGAGGTAGGGGCCGAAGGAGGGCACCAGCCCGAGGTAGGGGACAGAGGACGTCCTAGAGTTTCCCAGTTGCACCGCCAGCGAATCCAGCAGAGGATCCCATCATTGAGGAGCAGGGAGAGGTGCCCATAGCAGAGCCTGCCCTGGTGGATTTCATGACAGTGCTGGGCTTACAGGAGGTCATGGGACGTATACTACGGTTCATGGATTCTATGACCTAGCAGAAGTTTATTTCCAGCAGACCCTGCCACATCTCAGGCGTCAGGGGGAGCACGGACCCCTACTGTTCAGGCTTCTAGGTGTGTAGTCGCAGTTTATTAGACTCCGAGCATACTACCCGTAGATGGTCCCAACCAGTTGCAATAGTGGCACCCGAGCCCAGACCAGTTGCAGACGACGATTTACACAAGTTATTGGACAAATGGACTAGACTACACCCTCCTATCTTTGGAGGTGAGTGTCATGAGGATGCCCAGGATTTCATTGATAGGTGCAGGGACAGATTGCACAACATGAGGATATTGGAGTCCCATAGGGTTGACTTTACTACTTTCCAGCTGGAGGGCAGGGCCCGTAGATGGTGGCAGTCTTATGTTCTTGACAGGCTAGCGGGTTCCCCTCCCATTACTTGGGGCCATTCACACAGCTTTTCTTGGATATGTACATTCCACCCTCTGATAGGGAAGAGTTTCGGCATCAGTTTGAGTAGCTTGAGTAGGGTCAGATGTTAGTGACCGACTATGAGGCGAGGTTTTCTGAGTTATCTTGCCATGCACTCATGATACTTTCTACTGAGGCAGAGAGAGTGCGGAGATTTGTTGTGGGGTTACACTCCGGTATTAGGGTCAACATGGCCTGGGAGGTTGAGATAGGGACTCCTTATCAGTTGGTAGTTGAGATTGCTCGGAGGATCGAGGGCTACCATCAGAGGGGTAGAGAGCAGATACAACAGGATAAGAGGGCCTATTTCTCTGTAGAGTTTAGAGGTGCCCCGGATAGGGGCAGAGGTGAGTTTGGGAGGGGCCAGCCCACCAGGCCCCATATTCAGCAGCACTACCACCTCCTCGAGGTGCTTCAGTGAGGCCTTATTTTAGTGCGATGTCGGAGAGTCCTTACTGCCTACCAGCTATTCAGGGTTCCTTCAACGGGTATTCTGGTCATCAATGTTCTTCCAATGTTTATTTTAGCGCCATGCCAGAGAGTTCATACTGCCCACCAGCCGTTCAGGGTCCTTCTAGTGGGTATTCAGGCCATCAGGGTCAGACTTCGGGGTAGCAGCCTATGGTACCGAGAGGTTATTACGAGTGTGGAGATCTGGGTCACATGAAGAGGACCAGCCCCAGACTTAGAGGCAAGGCAGTGCAACAGGGTCAACAACCTATGATTTCAGCTCCACCAGCCCCACTAGTTGTCCGGCCACCTAGAGGCGGAGGGCAAGTAGAGGTCGTCTTAAAGGTGGAGGACAGTCAGGTGAAGGTCAACCAGTCGGCGCTCCAGCTAGATTCTATGCTTTTCCATCCAGACCAAATGCAGTAGCCTCAGATGCCGTGATCACATGTATTATTTCTGTCTGCGGTAGGGATGTTTTGGTATTATTTGATCCAGGGTCTTCATATTCATATGTGTCATCTCTGTTTGCTCATTTCCTGGATATCCCTCGTGAGTCTTTGGGTACTCTTGTTTATGTGTCCATTCCTGTGGGCGATTCTGTGGTTGTGGATCGGATCTACCGATCTTGTGTGGTTACATTCTGTGGTTACGAGACTAGAGCGGACCTTCTATTACTTGATATGATCGACTTTGAGGTCATCCTAGGCATGGATTGGTTATCTCCATATCATGCCATCCTTGATTGTCATTCTAATACTGTTACGCAATGCCAGAGTTGGCGAGATTGGAGTGGAAAGGTTCCTCCGTTAGTACATCTAGTCGGGTCATCTCTTTTCTGAAGGCTTGACATCTGGTTGAGAAGGGTTGTTTGGCGTATCTAGCATATGTTCGGGACACCACCGTAGAGTCTCCGATGATTGATTTGGTGCCAGTAGTCCAGAGTTCGCCAATGTGTTTCCTTCTAACCTTCCAGGCATGCCGTCAGATCGCGACATTGATTTCTGTATTGATTTGGCTCCAGGTAGCCAGCCTATATCTATCCCACTATACTGTATGGCTCCGAAAGAGTTGAAGTAGCTGAAGGAACATCTTGAAGAGTTACTAGTAAAGGGGTTTGTCAGACCAAGTGTATCACCTTGGGACCAGTTATTTGTGAAGAAGAAAGATGGGACTATGCGGATGTGCATTGACTACCGCCAGCTGAACAAAGTTACCATCAGGAACAAGTACCCATTGCCGCGTATCAATGATTTGTTTGACCAGTTGCATGGTTCTAGGGTGTTTTCTAAGATCGACTTGAGATGGGGGTACCATCAGTTGGAGATTTGGGACTCAGATGTTCTGAAGACTGCTTACCGCACTAGATATGGCCATTATGAGTTCTTAGTAATATCCTTCGGCTTGACTAATGCGCCGACAACATTTATGGATTTTATGAATCGGGTGTTCAGGCCTTATATTGATTCTTTTGTTAACGTCTTCATTGATGACATCTTGATTTACTCACGCAGCCTAGGGGAGCACGAGCAACATTTGAGAGTGGTGCTTCAGACATTGAAGGAACAGAAGTTATATGCTAAGTTCTCCAAGTGTGAGTTTTGGCTAGAGTCTGTGGCATTCTTGGGGCATGTTGTATCAGGAGAGGGTATTAAGGTGGATCCCAAGAAGATTGAGGCAGTTCAGAGTTGGCCACGTCCCACTTCGGTGACCGAGATTAGGAGTTTCCTAGGGTTAGCAGGTTATTATCGCCTATTTGAGTAGAGGTTTTCATCCATTGCAGCACCTTTGACTAGATTGACCTAGAAGGGTACTCCTTTCCGTTGGTTCGATGATTGTGAGGTGAGCTTTCAGAAGCTCAAGATAGCTTTGACTACAACACTGGTTCTAGTGTTGCCTTCCGGTTCGGGGATGTATATTGTGTATTGCGATGCTTCACGCATTGGTTTGGGTTGTGTATTGATGCAGGAGGGGTAATTTATTGCATATACTTCACGTTAGTTGAAGATTCATGAGAAGAATTACCCTATCCATGATCTAGAGTTAGTAGCGATTGTTCATGCTATTAAGATATGGAAGCATTATCTGTATGGGTGTCATGTGAGGTTTATACTGACCATCGCAACTTACATCATTTGTTCAAGCAGAGTCAATTTCAGGAAGCATTGATGGCTTGAGTTGCTGAAGGATTATAACATCACCATTCTTTATCATCCGGGCAAGGCAAATGTGGTCGCCGATGCCTTAAATAGGAAGGCAGAGAGTATGGGTAGCTTGGCATTCATTTCAGTAGAGGAGAGGCCACTAGCTTTGGACATTCAGTCCTTGGCTAACAGACTTGTGAGATTGGATACTTCTGAGCCTAGCCGAGTTCTTGCATGTGTTGTTGCCCAGTCCTCACTATTGGGGCAGATCAAGGCTCGACAGTTTGATGATCCCCATTTGTCAATTCTTTGAGACATGGTACTACAGGGTAGTGCTAAAGAGGTTTCTATTGGCGAGGATGGTGTTCTGCGACTTCAGGGTCGTCTATGTGTTCCTAATGTCGATGGCTTGAGGGAGAGGATTCTAAAGGAGGCACACAGTTCACAGTATTCTATTCATCCAGGTGCTACGAAGATGTATCGTGACCCGAGGTAGCATTATTGGTGGCGGCAAATGAAGAAAGACATAGTGAAGTATGTAGCTAGATGTCTAAATTGCCAGCAATCAAGTATGAGCACCAGAGGCCAGGTGGCCAACTTCAGCAGATGATTATACCTGAGTGGAAATAAGGGCACATCACTATGGACTTTGTAGTTGGATTGCCGTGGACCTTGCGGAAGTTTGATGCAGTTTGGGTCTTTGTCGATAGGTTGACCAAGTCGGCACACTTCATTCCAGTTGCGACTACCTATACTTCAGAGAAGTTGGCCTAGATTTACATTCGGGAGATAGTTCGGTTGCACGGTGTGCCTCTTTCCATCATATCATATAGAGGCCCTAAGTTCACTTCCCATTTCTGGAGAGCCGTTCAGAGTGAGTTGGGGACCCGTGTTGTAACAACCCGACTGGTCGTTTTGCCTTTTAGAACCCCATTCCCTTAAATAAAAATTCCCGTGCTTGGTTTAACTAATTTACGACTTGCGGGGATGGTGGGTTCGGGATTTGGAAGAGTTTGGAGTGAAATATGCCCATTTTATTCCTTAGGATTTTCTTAAAAGGCCAAGTTTGACTTTGGTCAATATTTTGAGCAAACAGAAATGAATTCATAATTTGACGGTCCCGGAGGGCCCGCAGGAAAATATGGGACCTGGGCGCATGCCCGGAATCGAATTTCGAGTTCCCTAGCTCGAGTAATGAATTTTTATCAAAAATTATTAATTTGAAGTTTTAAAGATTTAAAGAAACTAATTAATGATTGATTCCATGGGTATCGGGCTCGTATGTTGGTTCTGGAGCCCGATACAGATCTGATATATTATTTAAGACTTGCCCGCAAAATTTGGTGTCAATCTGAGTAGTTTTAGGGCGTTTCGGCTCGTTAGAGGAAAATTAGGAACTTGAAGTTCATAAGTTTGATCATTTGGTTTTAGGGGGTGACTCTTAGATTTAGCATTGTTTCGGGCATTCTGAAGGTTCGAGTAGGTCCGTCTTGTGATTTTAGACTTGTCGGTATATTCGGGCAAGGTCCGGGAGCCCCAAGCGTCAAACAGACGAGGCTCGAGTGAAGTTGAAAATTTGGAGAAGTGCTGAAGCATCTGCTTATGTCATAATCGCACCTGCGGTTGGTCGCCCGCTGGTGCGAGACCGCAGAAGCAGTCGTAGCCTTGTAGATGCAGCCCAGAGCTGGCCAGGCCAAACCGCAGAAGCGGATCCTTAGCCGCAGAAGTGGCTACACAGATGCGGCTTCAAGATCGCAGAAGCGGTCCCAGCCCTTTTAGCAAATTTCGCAGGTGTGGTCTCCTCTCGCAGATGCGGGACCACAGATGCGGAAACTGCTAAAGCAGTGAGCTTCATTTAAGTCGAGCTCCAGCCATTTTTGACCATTTGGCACTCGGGTATTGAGCGATTTTGGAGCTCTTAAGAATGGATTTCCACATAGCTTCGTGAGGTAAGTTCGTCCCCCTTAATTCTAAGTTTAACACTCGAGTTTTGGGTAGATTAACACCTAAAGATTTGGAGAAATCAAGGGGTTAGAGCTAGACCTAGGGTTTTAATAAAACTTAGATTTTACCCCGAAATTGGTTATGAAATGAATTAGAAATCATATATTATTGATCCTTAGGTTATAGAGAACAATTTCCTTCGAAAAATTTCGGAATCCGGACACGTGGGCCCGAGGTCGGATTTTAGGAAACTTGTGTTAAAGGTTGGAAAAATGCTTAAATAGCTAGAATTTGATCTTGTGAGTTTATATTGAC
The DNA here is from genome assembly GCF_000393655.2 of Nicotiana sylvestris. Classification (NCBI taxonomy): domain Eukaryota; kingdom Viridiplantae; phylum Streptophyta; class Magnoliopsida; order Solanales; family Solanaceae; genus Nicotiana; species Nicotiana sylvestris. The sequence goes on along the minus strand of NC_091057.1, from coordinate 51,714,779 downwards.
TAGTTCCTACCTCATTTAACTAGTTTGGGATCGTTCGGCTCCGAATTAAGGGCTTGGGCTAGTTCTTGGTAGTGGAAGTGCACCTTGGAGCGAGGTGAGTCTCCTTTCTAACCTTGTAAGAGGGAATTGTCCCCATATGTGTAACAATTGAAATAATTGCCATTATATGCGGGGGGCTACGTATGCACTAGGTGACGAGAGTCCGTGCGTAGCTACTATTATGTTAAGTCCGGGCAGTCTAGGACCCAAAAACATGCTTTATGTGATATTCTTGTAACGTGATGATAAATTCGGATTCGTATAAATTAAGTTGATTAAGGTAAATGAGACTAGTAAGAGGAACCTTATCTGCTTGGTCTTTTAAAAGAGAATTTGAATATTCCTGTGAATAACTACTCCTCAGATATACATTATTGTCTACTTGTGGATGAGTTTATTATATTTGATCGCGTCGCACGTGTGATTCGTTAGCGGGGTAATAGATGCCCCTATGGTTCGAGCCATTCGACCCTCGGCAATGCACAATTTACTTTAATGTTGGATCGGGCCGTACGTCCCTCGGTGTTACTTGCGCATGTTTTATTTAGTATTTTTTTGTGGTTTGAACTTCGTATATGCCTTGAAAAGTAAATGAATACCCATGATATTATCTGGAGAAAGAACTGTTCTTCCTTGCCATAAAATGTTAATTAATTGTGCTATCCATGCTTATTATAAATTCTTTTCTCATATTATTTGACCCTAGTAAGTATCAAGTCAACCTCTCGTCTCTACTTTTTCGAGATTAGACGGGATACTTACTGGGTACATATTATTTATGTACTCATACTACACTTCTGTACTTAAGTGTACAGGATCTGAGGCAGGTATCTCTGGCTATCAGTCTGGTGCGCATCCCTAAGCAGATTTCGAGACTTCTATGGTGAGCTACTCCCCTTCCCATGCCGTTCAGCAGCCTGAAGGAGTCTCTCTTATGTATTTTTGCTGTCTATTCTGTTTCGGACAATAGGATAGTGTGATTCTTTTGTATATTCTACTAGTTGCCCGCAGCTTATGACACCAGGTCTTGGCACACACATTAGTAGACTATTATTTTTGATTGTATAATTATTAATGAATGTTTCATATTATCACCAGCTTTTAATTGCAGATTAAGGAAAATGTTTTAACTATTTTGGTAAGTAAAATAAGAATTTACTAATACTTCCGCGTGGTTTGCCTGACAACGGTGTTGGGTGCCTTCATGACCTGTTATGGAAAATGGGTCGTGACAACATGGTACCACATCACTAGGTTCACGTAGGTGTCATAAGTCATGGGCAAACCTAATAGAGTCTTGCGGATCGGTACGGAGACGTTTGTATTTATCTTCGAGAGGCTATAGGGTGTTAGGAAAAACAACTCTTTATTCATTTCCTATCGTGCAGTGGTATTTATGCTAAATTTTCCTCTTCTATTCTCTCATAGATGGTGAGGACACACACGACTGATATTCCAGACCCGGGCAGAGCTGCTCCTCACGTTGCTGGAGGCCGAGGCATAGGCCGTGGGAGGGCACCGACCCGAAGTAGGGGATTAGGGCATCCCAGAGTTATCCCAGTAATACCACCAGCAGATCCCGTGGGAGATCCTATTATCGAGGAGCAGGGCGAGGTGCACGCAGCTGAGCCTACCTCGGCGGACTTTATGATAGCACCGGGATTCCAGGAGGTCATGGGCCGTATACTGCGGTTCATGGTTTTCTACGACTCTGGCTGGTTTATTTCTAGTAGATCCAGCTACATCAAAGGCAGGAGGGGGAGCACAGACCCCTACTACTCATGCTTATGGACACGCAGCTGTAGTGTATCAGACTTTGGGTGCACTACCCGCAGATGGGGCCCAGCCAGTTGCTACAGTGGCACCCCAGCCCAGACCAGTTGTGGACGATGACCCGGAGAAATTGTTGGACAGATGGGCTAGACTTCACCCTCCTATCTTCAGGGGTGAGCGTCATGAGGATGCCCAGGACTTCATAGATAGGTGCAGGGACAGACTGCACAACATGAGGATATTGGAGTTGCATGGGGTGGACTTCACTTCTTTTCAGCTAGAGGGCAGGGCCCGTAGATGGTGGTAGTCTTATGTTCTTGGCAGACCAGCAGGTTTCCCTTCCCTCATTTGGGGTCAGCTCACAGAGTTATTCTTGGATAGGTATATCCCACCCTCTGAGAGGGAAAAGCTGCGGTATCAGTTTGAGTATCTTGAGCAGGGTCAAATGTTTGTGACCGATTATGAGGCCAGGTTTTTTGAGTTGTCTCGCCATGCACTCATGATACTTCCCACAGATACAGAGAGAGTGCAGAGATTTGTTGCGGGGTTGCACCCCGGTATTCGAGCTAGCATGGCCCGAGAGGTGGAGATGGGTACTGAGTATTAGCTAGTGGTAGAGATTGCTCGCAAGATTGAGGGGTATCACCAGTGGGGTAGAGAGCAGATTCAGCAGGACAAGAGGGCCCGATTTTTGGGAGAGTTCAGAGACGCCCCAGTAAGGGGTAGAGGTCACTTCAGGAGGGGTCAACCCAGCAGACCCCCGTATTTAGCACCACCACCCCCTCCTAGAGGTGCTCTAGTGAGACCTTATTTCAGTGCGATGCTGGAGAGTTCATATCGCCCACCAGTTATTTAGGGTTCCTCCGGTGGGTATTCTGGTCATCAGGACTCTTCTAGTGCTCACTTCAGTGCCGTTCTAGAGAGTTCATATTACCCATCAGCCATCCAGGGTTCCTCTAGTGGGTATTCGGGTCAGCAGGCTTAGACTTCAGGGTAGCAGGCTATGGTACCGAGAGTGTTCTATGAGTGTGGAGATACGGGTCACATGAAGAGGACCTACCCCAGACTTTGGGGCAAGGCAGTACAACAAGGTTAGTAGCCTATAATTTCAGCACCAGTTGCCCCGCCACCTAGAGGTGGAGGGCAGACTGGCAGAGGCCGTCCTAGAGGTGGAGGCCAGGTAGGGAGAGGTCAGCCAGCTATTGCTAAGTCAGGTGGAGGCCAGCCAGCCGGTGCTCCAGCTAGATTCTATGCCCTTCCGGCAAGGCCAGATACATTAGCCTCAGATGCCGTCATCATAGTTATTATTTCTATCGGCAGTAGAGATGTTTCAGTATTATTTGATCCAGGGTCTACTTATTCATATGTATCATCTTTGTTTGCTCGTTTCCTGGTTATTTCCCCTGAGCCTTTGGGCACTCCTGTTCATGTGTCAACTCTTGTGGGTGATTCATGGTTGTAGATCGGATCTACCGGTCCTGTGTGGTCACATTCTGTGGTTCCGAGACTAGAGAAGATCTCCTGTTGCTTGACACAATCGACTTTGAGGTAATCCTGTGCATGGATTGGTTATCTCCATATCACGCCGTCTTAGATTGCCATGCCAAGACTATTTCATAAGCGATGCCAGGTTACCGAGGTTGGAGTGGAAGGGTTCCACAGTTGATACATCTAGTCGGGTTATCACTTTTCTGAAGGCTCGGCAAATGATCGAGAAGGGGTGCTTGGCGTATTTGGCTTATGTTTGGGATACCACGGTAGAGTCTCCGACGATCGATTCAGTTCTGGTGGTTCGAGAGTTCACCATTGTGTTTCCTTCTGATTTTCCTGGCATGCCACCGAATCGTGATATTGATTTCTATATTGATTTGGCTCTAGGCACCCAACCTATATCTATCCCACCATACCGTATGGCTCCTATAGAGTTGAAGGATTTGAAGGAGCAGCTTGAGGAGTTGTTAGCGAAGGGGTTTGTTAGGCCTAGTGTATCACCTTGGGGTGCACCAATGTTATTTGTTAAGAAGAAGGATGGAACTATGAAGATGTGCATTGGTTACCGCTAGTTGAACAAAGTCACCATCAAGAACAAGTATCCATTGCCTCGCATCGATGATTTGTTTAACCAGTTACAGGGTGCTAGAGTGTTTTGTAAGATCGACTTGAGGTCGGGTTACTATCAGTTGAAGATTCAGGACTCGGATGTTCCAAAGACTGCATTCCGGACTAGATATGACAATTATGAGTTTCTGGTGATGTCCTTTGGTTTGACTAACGCCCCAACAGGTGTCACACCTCCTTTTTCCTACCCCCGGAAGAGGTAGAAGAGAGTTTTTCCAATTAAAGGACAATCGGAATGAGATTATTGCAATTAAAGATTCAGAGTCGCCACTTGGGAGATTTATGGTGTCCCAAGTCACCGTTCAAATCCCGAATCGAGGAAAAGATTGAGTCTGTATTACAGTCCGCGAACCAGAAATCCGAGTAAGGAATTCTGTTAACCCGGGAGAAGGTGTTAGGCATTCCCGAGTTCCGTGGTTCTAGCACGGTCGCTCAATTGTAATTTTTTGGCCTATTACCTGATTTTAATACATGTTTTGGCCTATGGTACATTTTATCTTATTAACCGCTTTAATTATTTTTGAGGAAAATTGTAACGTCGTTTAAAATACATCTCGAATCACGCCACATAAATGCACCCGAGACTCTCGACATATTTTATCTAACATTGTTAAGATTTGGTTTTGGGTCACATAAATGCGCACCCGAGTTTACGAAAGTAAATTATTAAAATAACGCGCCTAAGGTAACTAAGCATTTGCAATTTGCGAGGGCCATGAAATTTTAACTAAATGGCACGCCTCGAATTCTAAGGATCAATACAAGATTAATTAAAGGAGGGCCATGCAATTATCATTTTTTGTTTGGCACGACACGCCTCAATCTAATTTTTAAAGAGAATTCAAACTATATCTCGAGGGCCCTAAACTATTTAGTCATCTAATATGGCTCCCCTCCGGAGAGTCAGGCTAATTATTCAGACTCGAAAGATTCGATGACCTTTTATGCCAAAATTTGCACTTAATACGGGATCGACAGATGGGCGTCTGTTTTTATCTCAAAAGTTGGGCCCAAAGGAAAGCCCATCATACTGTTGCAAATGCTAAGCTACTGATTCTTTTTTTTTAAAAAAGAAAAGAAAATGGCTCAAAATAAACACCCAAAGAGACCCATTTGGAAAGCAAGGCAAACAAATAAAAAAAAACAGGCTCAGGATCGAATCTTTGTGAGCCTAATCAGATCCTAAATCACTATGCCCGCTCAAAACATCCATCAACTGGTACCAAGCTAGAAGTATTGAAACTGATTCAACAAGAGGAAATTCTGATTTTTTATATAATTAGACACCTACATGATTTTTGATTCAACCAGTCCTTCACTTATCAAATTCAAAATCAATTTTCGCATATTTTCCCATGAACCTTAACCTTAAAATCAGGCGGGGTCACACTTACATTTTAATTTGCCAACAAAAACTAAAATCACAAGCAAGCCTGAAGAATTCATGCTCATGTAGACCATCTAGATGGTAACTTCTGATTAAGTATCACAGTACAAATCTTAACTGTATAATAGACAGTGCTTCACCGTAGCAACTCCTAATTTTAGGTTACAGAAAAACCAATCAATATACTCAAACAATCTATCCTTACAACATGTTTTAAACAGTCCATTCATGCAACTAGAGTCCAAACAATATTGCAACACCCAATATTCTGAAATTATACATTGAATCTAAGCAAACTAAATGAACCAACACTCAACACAAACCAGAAATTATACCAAACGAAATGAAACATCTAATCGTACATAATGGTAAAGATTAACAGTAACTACATCAGAAATTTAAGAAGTCTTATTCAAATTTAGACTTGAACTTCTAAATCTTCATACATGCTAGTAAATACTCAATTCCATGACAAGTTTCGACAGTGTACCTGAGAGTAAGGAGAAACAAAAGAAATGAGGAAGCAATAATCCGTAGCAAAAGCAGCAACAACACATCCCAGATTTAGTAAACAAAACCAGAAAATCGATTGAAAATCCAATGGAACAATGGTCTTCAACACAGCTTGATAAAAAAAAACCTTCCAAAAAACTAATATAAAACCAATTCAAATCCCTTTACTGAACATTATTGTTTGCAGAACTTAAACAGATCAAGAATTACTGAAGCAATGGAATATCAGAGGATATCTAGCTTTTTTTTTTGTATTTTTCTGGACTCTATCTCTTAAGCTCTCTCTCCAAATACCCCCTAAATTCTGTGTGTCTGTATATACTTCATAAACTACCCCTTTCCAGCTCCTCTTTTTCTTTACAGCTGTATTGTTTCCCCTTTTTGAAATGTCCCCCATGTTATCTTACTTTCCAACTCTAAAAAGGGCATTAAGCTAACCACTGTCAGTCTCCTTTTCATTTTTAATTCATTCCACTACTTAGTGCTTATAATTCATTAGTTCATTAGTGCATTTCCTAGACCCTACCACTGGTTAGCAACCTCTTAAGTGGGTAAACACTTGAATCTATACAATCCCTAGACTACCCTTAAGATACAATGTTATTTAATATCTCCTAAAATTCTGAATACTTATAAATAGAAGACACACGAATCAATATAAATGCACTCCGAAATTAAGAAAACACCTAGCAACTGAATCATATTAACTAATTTGAAGAATTAATCTATTATAAGAACTCTAAATAGAACTTTCAAACATGCTAGAAGACTGATGATTTCCAAAACACATTCGAATAAGCCTCGACCAATTCAATTTGAGAGCCTTGAATTAAACCTAGACCTTTCTTATATGATTATAAATCCAAAAATGCTATTAGAACAAAATTAATGCAGATGAAGAAAACAGACTTGTGGATAGAAGGATAATTGAGAAAGATGCTGAAGAAAGAAAAGAAGAAGAAAAGAAGAAGAATAAAAGGCGAAACAAATTCAAAAAATGAACAGAAAAATGAAAGGGAACTCACCAAATAGGCTTGAATTTGATGCTGGCATTCTGAGCTAGCTCAAAATAATGCCAATCTCTTGCTCTTAATGTGCAGAAAAATGAAAGGGAACTCACCAAATAGGCTTGAATTTGATGCTGGCATTCTGAGCTAGCTCAAAATAATGCCAATCGCTTGCTCTCGGACAAGAACAAGCGAACGTCATTATTTTGTGCTAAAACAGCCTTGCATGACTAAGGAATTTGGAGGATTGGTCTTGCTCGTACATGTCCGGTCTTAGGCTTTTAGGGCCTGAACTCAAATTCAATATCCGATGAGTTCCGGACAGATTCGAGGGAAAATAATTTAGGATTTGGTAAGAGGCGGTCATGGTGGTTCTGGGATGTTATTTTGGGGCTGGTTGGGTAAGTTAGGATTCAGGGTCTAATCTTCGATCCAAGATTCGAAGAGTCACGGGGTGTTTCGAGGAAAAGGGAGTGGGGATTTGGCATGAGGGGAGTGAGGGGGTTCTGCGGTGTAATTTTGAAAGGGATTGGACCACCGGAACCGCCGTGAGGCGATTTACGGTGGGCGGATGGCGGTGGTGTGAGGCGGCATTACATTGAGTCTCTGAAGAGATGAGAGACGAAGGGGGGGGGGTCTGATAGGGGTAAGGGGTTTGGGTTTTGGGTATATTAAAATGGGTGATTAATTTGGGCCTTTGAATAATTGGAATCCAACGGCTATGATTAACCCTCTAATGAAAACAGGGTCGTTTGGTGTAACAACTTCGCGGTCCGGGTATGGGAATGGGTCGGGTTGTGGGGAAGGCTTGGGACCGTTCGATCAGGTTGATTCAATGGTCCAAATCGAACATACCAAACGGCGTCGTTTGAGATGGCCTGGGATGGATCGGTTTTTTTGACGTGGGTTTGGGCTGGATCGGGCAGGTTTGGCTGGGTAATTGTTTAGGCTGCTTAAGTTAAATTGAATTTGGCCCAATTCCAATTTCCTTCTCTTTTATTAATTCTTTTTTTTTTTCAAAACTAAAACTAAAATCCTAAATTATAAAACTAATTTAACTTACCACAAATTTTAACTAATCCTAAATAATTATCACAATTAATAAATATCAATTTAAAAGGAAACCACAATTTTTTAACATTAAACATTAAAACGCAAGATACGTTATTGCTATTTTTTCATTTTTGTAAAACAATAATTTACTTAACTAATATAAAAAATGTAAAATTATATTTTGATTTCAAATACTATATTTTTGTATTTTTAATGCATTAATAAAATTAAACATGTAATGCAAACAATCAGGAAAATCGCACAGTAATTCCTAAAATAATGCATAATTAAAGAAAAAACCTAATTTTGGGAATTCTTTTGAAGTAATTCGTGTGAGGCAAAAATCACATGCTCACAGGTGCCCCTCTTTGCCCGAAAACATGAAGAGTTTTCGTGCAAAGATAAAGTTAGCAGATACGAGCGATTTTTGCCCGTTTGAATATTCCGTGGGAAGCATCTTTTGAAAGATTTGACCGAACCTCTACTTCAAAGATTTCTTACATATCCTTGGCTATAAAGGAATCAGGTCAATGTAGTTCAGGAAGTTTCAGTAGCTGAGACTACCATGAAGCTGTGGTTTCACTGTTACTGTTGTCGCTTCTGATACTGCTTACTGACCTTCTTATTACACCATGACAAAAATGAAGAAGCTAGACTAAGCTATAATCTATGCTTTACAAAAATTTATTTTCAAACTTGGTCTTGTGACTGTTGTTGCCTTGTTGACTTATATTTTCCTCAGTTGTTCCTTTGCTACTGACTTGAATTGTATTTTTGAGATGCTTTCCCTCTCCTCCAGGCGGGTACCTGATTGCTGAACCTTTAAACGTCTTCCTTTGACCATTGTTTCCTATCCTCTATTCTACAGGCGGGCTCCTGATTACTCGAACCTGAATTGATTTTTCCTCATTCTCCATTTGGATACCTGACTGCTGAACTTGAATTGTATTCCCTTGTTCTTCAGGCAAGTTCCTGATTGCTGAACTCGAAATGTATTCCCTTGTCCTCCAGGTGGACGCCTGATTACTGAATCTTCCATTGCCTTTCCTTGTTCTCCAGGTGGATTCCTGATTGCTGAATCTTTCGCTACTTTTCCTTGTTCTCCAGGTGGATGCATGATTGCTGAATCTTCCGCTGCTTTTCCTTGTTCTCCAGGTGGACGCCTGATTGCTTGAACTTGAATTGCTTCTTCCCTTCATTTTCCAGGCGGGTTCCTGATTACTTGAAATTTGAATGGTATTCCTTTGTTCTCCAGGTGGGCTCCTGATCGCTGAAATTTGAATGTATTCCCTTGCTCTCCAGGTGGGTTCCTGACTGCTGAAACTTGAAATGTATTCCCTGCTCTCCAGGTGGGCTCCTGGATTCAACAAAATAGACAAAAGAAAGAAAATTTTTTCCCCAGTTTGGTGGCTGGGCATAGATGTAAGTGTAAAATGGATCACATTACCAAACATCAATAAGAACTTGAAAGCTAAAACTTGAATTGTACTCCCTTGTTCTCCAAGCGGGCTCCTGACTGCTGACTTGAAATGTATTCCCTGCTCTCCAGGCGGGCTCTTGATTGCTGGACTCGAACTGTTGTTCCTTGTTCTCCAGGTGGACGCCTGATTGCTGATACTACAACTGTTGTTCCTTGTTCTCCAGGTGGACGCCTGATTGCTATTACTTGGTCACGCTCTTATCTTTAATATCCGTGTTGTTCTCCCTATTTTTCAGATGGGCACCTGACTTCAACAAAATAGACAAAACAAAAATAAAATTTTCTGTCCCAGTTTGGCAGCTGGACACATCTGTGAGTGTTAAATTGAATCATATTCCCAAATATTACTAAGAATTTGAAAGCTAGGTCCCATTATCCAGGGGGTCCTAACAACTCTTAACTAAACGATAATTTTAAATCTAAGCTATATCTTTTAAAGGTATGACTTCCGCTAAATCTTGTTATTTAATGGAAAATCTCAAATCTAGGTCCCATTATTCAGGAGGGTCCTGAAAATTCCTAATTAAATCCTATCTAAAACATGCAAACTTTGAAATCAACTTATATTCCTTTGGGGCACACTTATGCTAGATCTTACTTTTCACGATTGTCTCGATTTTTAAACTAGGTCCTATTTTTCAGGAGGGTCCTGAGAATTTCCGACTAAATTGGGGAAAAGGTGGAAAAGATGGTGTTTTTTCCTGGGGGAAAGGTTGAGGAATCAGAAAATCATGACTACCAGTCGGGAAAAGAAGAGAAGTCAGAATCTTTGTTCTCATGGGGTAATGTCCAAAGTGTATCTCAAACCTACAAACTTCGGAGCTCCACTTATGATCCTTTATGGTGCATTTATGCTAAATTCCGCTACTCATGATTATTTTGAATTTTAAACTAAATCCCATTTTCCAGGAGGGTCCTGAGAATTCTGCGATCAAACCTGCATGGTACTTGTCTTCCTTACAGGGTGTTTCCTAAAACAAATGCCATCTTTGCCCCTGTTTCAAATCAAAGAAAATCTTGTCAGTTTAAATGTGGTGGTTACTTGTGGCATTCTTGCTGGGGGTGGTTTTCTCTTTGCTAGGCTCTGCTTCGTTCCGACTGTCTTGAACATGGTCGAAGGATTGTTTTGACCTTCTGACTGATCCTTAATTGCAGGATCCCCAACTGTTGTTCTCCATTTCTGACCTTTCTGTCTGAACTCATATATCTCCCACGACATTACTGAACCATTCCACTGATTTAACTTTTGCTTACACCATATGTCCCACTTTTCATCATATCATCTCCGGCATGTTCTAGCCGCAATTTGCTTTGTGCAATTTCGAAACTGGTAGTAAGCTTTGAAATTCCTTCTTATTTGTTGAAACAAGGCTAAACTTGGAAAAATTAACAACAATGAAAGGCAATGATTTTGGGAATTAAGAATAAAGAAGAAAATCCAAATTTGGATGATTGTTGGAGATAGGAAAAAGGAACTTATCTGAGTGGAGTCACTGGCACCAATGATCATGGTATGCATTTGGATTAATCAGCCCAGTCTATTTATCTGATCTCTCTTCCAATTGTTTTACTTTGTGCTCCAAGATGTTCCACAACCCAATTTACTCTCTGCCAACTTTTAAGGATCCTGTTCGACTTGTAGTGCCCTGAAGGGCTTTCACCGACAAACCTTTATCATTTGTTCATTCCTCAATTCCTTGTCGCTTCATGGTGCCCATGAAGGTTTTCACCGATAAAACTCTCTCATTTTTACTTTCTCTCAGCTTTCATCGCCTCATGGTGCCCATGGAGGTTTTCACCAATGAGACTCTCTCATTTTTACTTTCTCTCAGCTTTCATCGCTTTATGGTGCCTGTGAAGGTTTTCACCAATAAGACTCTCTCATTTTTTTTTGATTTTCACTTGCTTAAACCGGAGTGTTTCCCCTGATATGAATTCTCTTTACTTGCTTGATTTGGAATCTCTCGAAGACTGATCGGGAGGTCTTTTTTTGGACAGCCATGTGGGTTCTTGGATATGTTTGGAAAGAAAAGGGTATCAAAAAAGGCTCAAAACAATTTGACATGGGTTTAAAATTACAACTTTTGGAATCACATTTCTTATTACAAATACAACCTCTGCCCCAGTTTCTTACTTGGGGATCTTTGGATATTTTATTTTACTTTGACCGAGCCGTGAAGCTGCCTACGTATCCTTAACAGGAATCAAGTCAAACGTAGTTCACACTTGAATTTTCTCGTTGTTATCTTGTACTTTCTCTTTTTACTTCTTTTCTTTTCTCTTTTCTTTTCTTTCTTTTCTCTCTTTTTGTTGTTGATTCCAAAAGAGGGGTATGAAAGAAATAAATAAGGCTCAAAAGGGGAGACAAAGGTTAGAGTGTTTAGATAGCAGAACAAATTGCCTTCGCCATTTCAATCTTCGAAATAATGCCAAATACAAACAATCAACAAATATACCAAATAAATCATACATAATATCTCTTGACTGCATCAGAATTGATAGCCATGTCTATGCATTTTCCTTCGATATCTGTTAAACATAAAGCACCATTGGACAATACTCTGGTTATAATGAATGACCCTTGCCAATTCGGGGCGAACTTGCCTTTTGCCCCAGCCTGATGTGGAAGGATGCATTTCAGCACTTGCTGGCCCCCTTCAAACTTCCGGGGACGCAACTTTTTATTGTATGCTCTTGCCATTCTCTTTTTATAGAACTGGCCATGACACACAGCTGCCAATCGTTTTTCATCAATCAAGCTCAACTGCTCCAAACGGGTTTTGATCCACTCATCATTATCAATCTCAGCCTCAGTGACAATCCGAAGGGACAGGATTTCAACTTCCGCAGGTATCACTGCTTCGGTTCCATATACCAACAAATAAGGGGTTGCACCTACTGAAGTACGGACAGTAGTGCGATAACCTAGCAACGCAAATGGTAATTTTTCATGCCATTGCCTGGAACCTTCTACCATTTTTCGAAGTATCTTCTTTATATTTTTGTTGGCTGCCTCAACTTCTCCATTTTCCTTGGGACGATATGGGGTGGAATTGCGGTGTACAATCTTAAACTATTGACATACTTCTTTCATCAAATTATTGTTATGATTAGCACCATTATCCGTGATGATCACCTTTGGGATTCCAAATCGACAGATGATATTTGAATGAACAAAATCGACCACTGCTTTCTTGGTTACAGACTTGAAAGTTTTGGCCTCAACCCACTTGGTGAAATAATCAATGGCTACCAGACTGAATCTATGCCCATTGGACGCTGCTGGCTCAATTGGTCCAATTATATCCATGCCCCAAGCAATGAAGGGCCATGGTGCCGACATCGTGTGTAATTTCGATGGTGGAGAATGAATCAAATCTTCGTGTATCTGGCACTGATGACATTTGCACACAAAACTGATACAATCTCGCTCCATGGTGAGCCAATAATAACCTGCTCGGAGAATTTTCGTTTCCAGCAAATATCCGCTCATATGTGGTCCGCAGACTCCTGAATGTACTTCAGACATGATAGCCATAGCTTGTCTAGCATCTATGTATCTTAACAATCCAAGGTCTGGTGTTCTTTTATACAAAACTCCTCCACTTTAGAAGAATCCACTTACCAACCGTCGGATTGTTCTCTTTTGATCCCCCGTGGCTTGCACTGGATATATCCCCACTCTGATGTACTCCTTGATATCATGGAACCATGGTTCTCCATCAAGTTCTTCTTCAATCATATTGCAGTAAGAATGCTTATCTCGTACTTGAATGTGCAAAGGATCGACATAGGCTTTGTCCGGGTGGTGCAACATTGACGCTAGGGTAGCCAAAGCATCAACGACCTCATTATGGACCCTTGGAATATTCCTAAACTCCACTGATCAAAACCGTTGACAAAGATCATGCAAACATTGTCGGTATGATATGAGCTTCAAATCGCGTGTTTCCCATTCTCCTTGAATTTGATGTACCAGAAGATCCGAGTCTCCTAAGACCAAGACTTCCTGGACATCCATGTCTGCAGCTAGCCTTAAACCCAAAATGAATGCTTCGTATTCAGCCATATTGTTGGTACAATGAAAACGAAGCTGAGCTGTAACAGGATAGTGATGCCCTGTTTCATTAATAAGCATGGCTCCTATTCCCACTCCTTTCATGTTAGCAGCCCCATCAAAGAAAAGTTTCCAACCTGGTTTTTCGGCCTGTTCTAGCTTATCAATATGCATCACCTCTTCATCGGGAAAATAAGTCCTCAGTGGCGCATACTCTTCATCGACCGGGTTCTCGGCCAAATGATCGGCCAATGCTTGGGCTTTCATCACAGTCCGAGTCACATAGATGATATCAAATTCTGTGAGCAAAATTTGCCACTTCGCAAGTCTTCCTATCGGCATGGGCTTTTGAAAGATATACTTCAATGGATCCAAGCGTGAAATGAGGTAAGTAGTGTAGGATGACAAATAATGTTTCAATTTCTGTGCCACCCAAGTTAGGGCGCAACATGTCCTTTCCAAGTGAGTGTACTTAACCTCATAAGCCGTGAACTTCTTGCTAAGATAGTAGATGGCTTTTTCTTTCCTGCCTGTGACGTCATGCTGCCCCAGTACACAGCCAAATGAATTTTCCAGGACAGTCAAGTAAATACTCAAAGGTCTCCCTAGTTCTGGTGGTACCAGCACAGGCGAGTTAGACAAGTACCCCTTTATCTTGTCGAATGCTTCTTGACACTCATCAGTCCACTTGATCGCAGCGTCCTTCTTCAGCAACTTGAAAATAGGCTCACAAGTTGTCGTGAGCTGAGCAATAAACCTGCTGATGTAGTTCAACCTTCCTAACAGACTCATTACTTCAGTGTTGTTCCTTGGAGGTGGCAATTATTGTATGGCTTTGATCTTTGATGGGTCCAATTCGATGCCTCGCCGGCTGACTATGAATCCCAACAGCTTTTCGGATGGAACACCAAATGCACACTTGGCAGGGTTAAGCTTGAGGTTGTACCTACGAAGCCTCTGGAAGAATTTACTCAAATCCCCAATGTGGTCGGCCTGATGCTTTGATTTTATGATCACATCATCTACGTATACCTCAATCTCCTTGTGTATCATATCATGAAACACGGTAGTCATGGACCTCATGTAAGTTGCCCCAGCGTTCTTCAAACCAAATGGCATTACCCTGTAGCAATAAGTCCCTCATGGCGTGATGAAATCCGTCTTTTCTGCATCTTCTTCATCCATTAGAATCTGATGATACCCGGTATAGCAATCCACAAAAGATCCTATCTCATGCTTGGCACAATTATCTATCAAAATGTGGATATTGGGTAGTGGTAAGTTATCCTTCGGACTTGCTTTGTTGAGATTGTGGTAATCGACGCATACTCTGATCTTGCCGTCCTTTTTTGGTACATGCACGACATTAGCCAACCAAACAGGATATCGAGTGACCCGAATAACCTTTGCATCCAACTGCTTGGTAATTTCTTCTTTAATCTTCAGACTCATATTAGTTTTGAATTTCCTCAACTTTTGCTTGACGGGAGGGAATGCTGGATCAGTAGGCAATTTGTGGACCACTAAATCAGTGCTCAAACCCGGCATGTCATCATATGACCATGCAAAAACATCTTTGTACTGGATGAGTGCTTTGATTAACTCTTCCCGGATCTCTGGCTCATGGTGGACACTTGTTTTAGCCTCTCGGACATTGTCTATGTCCCCTAAATTGACGACTTCTGTATCATTCAGGTTGAGTTTGGGTTTTTCTTCGAAGTGAATTAACTCCTTACTATTCTCTTCGAAGGCTTCATCCTTTTCTGATTCGTAATCACAATCTACTTCTTGAACTAATATTTCGGAATCAGATTGATTTTTAACACTAGGCTGAGGATTCCTTATGCATGCCATGTCATTAGAACCAGCGTAAAAAGAACTATATAGAAAAGAAAAGAAAACAAAAAGGAAAACCATCAGAAATGAGGAAGAAAGGGAAATTGTATTTCATTGAATGATAAAAGATAACAAGGTTTTCACACTCAAACAGACTGGAAAAAAAAATGAAATCTGGATTACAACCCTGGAATAATCTGTACAAACATAAAGGAAAATCAAAGCAAACTACCAAGACTCATTCCGAGTAGGGAGAGGAGTAGCCTTCCAATTATTAAGCTTTGTTTTTGGCCCGACAAATTTCACTTCCGCGTTGCTAGAACCTTCTCTAATTTCCACCATGTTCACACTATCGAACAACTTCTCAAATATTTCAACTAACTCCTTGTCAGGATCAATCACAGAACTGGGAATTGCTGTTACTGGGTGACTCCTCGTACCAGACTTGACAAATGATCTGGAAAGACATGAGACCGGATTTGAAAGAACCCATGCCCTCTGTTTCAATTTCCTGGCTCTTTTTATGTCTGCGGCTGTGGTCTTGAATACCAGACCAAATGTTCCCAAGTTTTCAGGAAGAGACACGGGCTGTATGATGCCTTGCAGAGCTGATCCCAAACCCTTTCCTGGTACAAAACCATTCTTCAGCATTTCTTACGCTACCATGACTGATGTGGCGGTTATCTTTGGATTTGGGATACACTTCCCTTCTGGAACTTTCTCGACTGACATTGCATCAGAAACTTGGTAGACCCATGGTCCCTTGTTATCTTCCATTTCAATGAATGGCACAATGGTGTTGCTGTGAGCGCAAAAATTATCTTCGCCATGCACAACTATTTCCTGTCTGTCCCATTCAAACTTGACCATCTGATGGAGTGTTGATGGTAATGCTTTAGCAGCGTGAATCCACGGTCGCCCTAATAGCAAATTGTAGGAAATAGCTATATCCAACACTTGGAATTCCATTGTGAATTCTACTGGACCTATAGTCAGCTCCAACATTATGTCCCCGATGGAGTCTTTGCCCCCGCCGTCAAATCCCCGCACATAGATACTGTTCTTATGGATCCTCTCATCTTCTACTTTCATCTTGCTTAGAGTGGAGAGAGGACAGATGTTCGCACTTGAACCATTGTCAATCAATACCCGGGTAATCACGGAATCCTCACATTTCACTGTAAGGTAAAGGGCTTTATTATGCTCAGTACCCTCTACGGGCAATTCATCATCGGAAAATGTGACTCTGTTTACTCCAAAAATTTTGTTGGCTATCTTTTCCAGATGGTTTACCGAGATCTTGTCGGGGACATGGGCCTCATTTAAGATTTTCATCAGCGACTGACGGTGCTCCTCTGAATGGATTAGCAATGAGAGCAATGAGATCTGAGTGGGCATTTCCCTCAACTGCTCTACAACAGAATAGTCATGCACTTTCATTTTCCTCAAAAATTCCTCTGTCTCTTCTTTAGTTACATCTTTCTTTACCGACGTTGGATTATCTTTAGCTCTTCTTAACTCCTCGGGAGTGAAACACCTTCCTGAGTGAGTCAAACCTTGTGCTTCACAAACTTCTTCTTTGATTTCTTTCCTTTTGTAAATCACTGTCACCCGTTCATAATTCCAAGGAACAGCCTTGTTGTTGATCACTGGAAGCTGAGTTGCTGGTTTTATAATAAAAGTCTCTGTGCGATAACCCTTCATGACCACAACAGGTTTACTTGCAACCCCTGGTACTACCACTTTAGCTTTCTCTGGTTTCACTGCAACAGTGCTTGACGACACTTTCTCGGCTACCACAGATGGCTTATTGTCTACCCCTTTCAACTGAACCACTGATTTCCCACTGGTTACCTTCTCCTTTGAACTGGTTTCGCTGGAACGGATCATCATTACCGTCTGCGAGGGTTTATTAGGCTCCTCTCCTTTGTGTACCAACTCAATCATATGGGTCTCATGGTGAGCTGGCAGTGGATTATGATTGATATTTGGTGCTTCTAGGGCCTGGACCTCGATCCGATGAGTATCATTCCCAGGGGACCCTGAACAGTACTCACAACTTACTGAGTGGTCAAGATTTCTAGGAGGGGGATTTGGCATTTTAGGCTCAATTGGATTCAGCATGCCCAACTGCCTCAACCTGTGGAAAAGACTAGTATACGATTCCCCCAGTGGAGTGAAAGTCTTTTTTTTTTGTAACCTTTCATTCTTGAAGGCTTGGCTTGGTCGGAAACCCATTATGGGGGGATTTCTATAGGCTCTAGGGGGTGGATATGTGTTTTGTGGAGCTGGGTATGGATTTTTTGGAGCTGGCGCACGCCATTGTGCGTATGCCAGGGTTTGGGTATAGGTTTGTGCCTGATGGACAGAAAAATGGGGATCTGGCGGTGGGTAGTATTGTTGTGGAGGGCTATATGGAGTGTGGGGGTAATTTTTGTGGTAGGGTCGGGGTTGGTTATAGTAGGGTGATGGGCCTCTAGATCCGAACCAGGCTCCGGACTCAATTGTCGCAACATCTTCTTTCTTCTTTTTCCAAAGTACACCCCTAGTGCCGTTTTGGATGGCCTGGGTGGTTGCCTTGATTGCTGAATAACTCATGATCTTGTTGGACTTAAGTCCCTCCTCGACCATGCCTCCCATTTTTACAACCTCATTAAAAGACTTGCCGATTACGGACACCAAATGACCAAAGTAGGTCGGCTCTAAAGCCTGCAAAAAGTAATCAACCATCTCGCTCTCTTTCATTGGGGGATCTACCCTTGCTGCCTGCTCCCTCCATCGAAACCATATTCTCAGAAGCTTTCACTGTGCTTCTTCTCTAGTTTAGTCAAGGACAGTCGGTCTGGAATGATCTCAAGATTATACTGGAAGTGACAAGCGAACGCTTGTGCCAGATCATCCCATGTATACCATCTTCCGTGATCTTGGTGGGTGTACCATTCCAATGCTGATCCACTCAAACTCTGACTGAAGTAAGCCATTAACAATTCATCTTTTCCTCTGGCTCCCCTCATCTTACTGCAAAAACCTCTTAATTGTGCTACTGGATCACCGTGCCCATTGTATAGATCAAACTTGGGCATCTTGAAACCTGGCGGCAATTGCACATTTGGAAACAGACATAGGTCCTTGTAGGACACACTTACCTGACCTCCTAATCCTCGCATGTCCCTGAATGACTGTTCTAGGCTCTTAACTTTCCTGAACATCTCCTCATATTCGGGATTTTTGGCTGGTCTCTCAGCTTCTCTCAGGAGATCAGAATGTGGATTATAGGGGTAGGTTTCGGGAGCTTTAAAGGTGGACTCCGGAGGGTAGTACTGGTTGTCCTGAGCTTGGAACATAGGCTCACTCGAGGATCTATGGAGTGCAGCTGGTGGAGATGCCACAAAGACAGGGGTGACTGGCGGAGGGGGTATGGAATTGATTTTGGTAGTGGAGCTTGTGGCATATGAGAAGTAGTGCCATGGTAATGTTGGTAAATGGGAAAGCTTGGATCGATGGCAGGATGATCCTGAGCCTGAGCCGGTGGTGGGGTGGAAGCAGGGTTAGCAGGGTAAGCTGGGGGTGATTGTCCTTTAGACCGAGCCTGATACATCTCGGCCATCTGTTGCTTAAGTTTGAGCATCTCCTCTTTCATTTTACTGACGTCCAACTCCTCTACCTCAACACTTAGTGTCGACATCCGGGATAGACATGATTTCTGGTATTGGTCCTTTTGATCTGGTTTGGTAATGATAATATGCAAGTATCCTCTAGATAAACTAACTGCTTGAATTCTCTGGGAAAACAACAAACTTGTTAGTTTTTAGAGTTTAACACATATGCAATTACACGTTGGGATGCAATACACCTAGGCAATTAACCATTTTCTATCATGCATTTGCTTCGGTTGCGTGCGTCATTCCGGCCTCTCATAGTTGTGCCCCTTCTTTTAAGCTTCCTTTATTCTATCCTTCTTTATTTATTTTTCATTTCCCCCTTTTCTTTTTTTTAGTGGTGGTCTAATCCTATAGAGATGGCCTACGTATCATGTCCCCGCATGAATCAGACCGTGCGTAGTTCTGCCAGATAAGTGTACAAGTAAACATTTTTGGGTTTTTTAGTTTTCATAAAAATAAACAAATGCTTCCATTACAAAACTGAAAACTAACAAATCCCAAAAGACTAGTAGACTCTGATGCAAAGACAAATTACAGACTCCGAAAATAAGCTATCATACTCCAACAAAGGAAATACAGAACAGAAAGAAAATACAAACTCAACATGACCGACAGACTTTAACCGAAAAGGAAATACAGACTACATGAGAAATCATGAATACATCAATGCTCCTGGTGCCCGCGGGACATCATTCGGTCTCGCCGCGGGCCTATATGCAAGATCCCTTTGAAGTCGGTCCAAGTCATTCAATATCTGCTCAACAAATGTCATCACTGCTGCGAAGAAGGTGGTGCGAGTCATATCCTCATAGATCTGGCACTTCATAATGACGTAGTTGGCGATGTTTATAATTTTCTCTCTTATGACACCTTTTTCTTGTAACAAACGCCCAATCTGCTAGGCCTTGGCTTCCAAAGTTTGCTTGGCCACATGATTCTGCTCCTGAAGTTGTTGCAAGTTTCTTTCTAATTGCGCCAAGGCCGTATAACAATGTTCCCTTTCAACCCTGAAGTCTTTTGCCTGTTTGATCATTTTGTATTCTGTGGCGATGACCCTTTTCTTTAGCCCTGCAACCTCATTGTCATACTTTTCTTTCAGTTGCTTAACCAGACGTGCTCGTTCATCCGCGTTATTAGCTAATTGCTTTCGAGCCCTGGCTAGTTCATTTTCTGCTTTGTTCAGATCAAAACTATATTCGCCCATTTTCTGCCTCAGGTTATCTATAAGTTTTTCATCTTTGGCACTTCGGGCGGGGTTTTTTGCAGCTATTTTCATCTTTTGAATTTGGGCTCGAAGGGCCTCATTTCTTTAGCTAGTTTCTTTTTCTCCCCCTCATCTGCGGCGGCCTGCAGATCTTTCTCAAACTGCAACTCTATGACTTGCTTCTCCAATCTGCCTATTGTGGCCATGTACTCATGTTCTTTAGCCAACCAATCCCACTGTTCTTGCGACGCCTCGACGAACTCCTAGAGATGGGGTCTTTTGGCCGGCCTCCCAAACTCGATTTCTCTCCTATACCAAGCAAGGTATCCCGACGAAACTTCACCTTTGGACCGATCACGTACACATGTATTTGCTGTTAAGTATTGACACTCGCTCCAAATTTGGCGGACTGCTGCTTCATGAAATTGTCCGTTAGGCCCGATCTCGACCACTTGGCTACTAAGATCTTCATCTTTCGGAACTATTTGGCATCTCCCCAACTGCCTCAAAACTCGATACGGGGCATAGGGCTGGATACTTCTGAGTCCCATTAAAAGGAAATGAGTTCCAGTGGCTGGCATATATATAATTTCATCCACAGATAGCCACCCAAATGTCCACTCTATTTGTCTTGCAGTGACGGAATGGAGGCGCGCTATCCAGTCTGTGACCCCTTCTGGCAAGCTGATTCCATCAACCCTCGTAGAAAATTCCTCTATGCATGTTTTCTCTGTCACCCATAACTCATAAATTGAGGACGACGGCATAGGTGTTCGATCATCCACATCTGCAGCAACACGTTGCACCCCTCAAAAAAGTCTCCCCCGACTTTGCAGGTTGTGAGAGCGCGAAAGATTTCAGCTACTATCATGGGTGCGAGGGTGCTGTTGTCCTAAGTAAGCAAAGTGTTGACAACCCCGGCTACTCGTATGTCAATATTCCCATCTTTTCTAGGAACCAACAAAAGTCCCAAAAAGACCACCATAAATGCAAAACATCTGTGTTCTTCCCACTTAAGGTGGTTTCCCTTGCTGCAGATTTTGTTTTCCGGCTTGTTGAACCCCCCTATATGACCATATCTATTGTATATAAACTGCAAAGTACAAAAACCAGCTGCCAAGTCTATGTTTTGGACCTCCCTACTTATTTTCAAAGAGTCTAGGAACCTGTGCATGGCTATGGCCCTCGGAGCAATTAGGTACTGGTGTCTCAGAGGAACTTTGGGACCCCCAATATATCCAGCTATTTCTTCCAATATTGGGGTGAGTTCAAAATATGAGAAATGAAATACGTTGTGAGCCGGGTCCCAGAATGTGACCAATGCCTTTATGATATCCCCTTTGGGATTAATTTTCAGCAACCCAGCGAGGCCTCCCAAGTGTAGATTGACCGTGTCTCGCCCTGATCGCCCAAGTCATCCCACCACATGTGCAACTCCAAGGGATCTTGTTCATAATTGTTATTGGTAAATTCTGGCTTGTGCTCATTCTGCACATTTATTAAGGTGATTAAGCAAAAAAAATCATGATTTTTACTCTATTTTGACTCAAAATCAAAACTGAACCTTTTTTTAGTTTTTTTTTTAAAAAACCAAAAGTCCAGCTTTGCAAATACGGCCTTTCAGCACTTCCGGAGGGAGATTTTAAGGTTGTGCCTGCTAACTGGCCAAAATTTGGAAAAAGACCAAAGGTAGTTTATGCAAAATCAGCCTTCCGGCGTCCCTTTCGG
The DNA here is from genome assembly GCF_000393655.2 of Nicotiana sylvestris. NCBI lineage: Eukaryota > Viridiplantae > Streptophyta > Magnoliopsida > Solanales > Solanaceae > Nicotiana > Nicotiana sylvestris. The sequence continues at coordinate 51,692,922 of NC_091057.1, read as the reverse complement.
GAACATTCGGCTATTTTTGATAAAAACGGCATCACCTTACCTATTTAGAGTAAAATAATTTTTTTTTCCGTTTCGGGCTATTTTTGCAAAAAGAAATTGGACCCGATGAGGGTTGCCTACGTATCCCACACCCTGTGAGAATCAAACTGACGTAGTTCGGCAAATAAAACAAACTATTTTTGAAAACAAGATTCTTTTTTTTTCATTTTATTGGCAAAATAAACAAACTATTTTTGAAAACAAATCTTTTTTTTTCTTCTCTTTTAAAAAAAAAAATATTTTCTCAAAAATTCGGCAGAGTTTCGACACTATTTAGACATTGGTTTGTTTTAAAACAGGCGATTAACTCTCTTTAACCCTCATACTGCTATTTCTCTTTCCTCAAAATATTCAGAAGTCGGTCAACATGCAAGTCCGAAGCAAATAAATGCACAAGTAGTAAGTAAGATGCATCAGGATGGTCTTTTTCATTTTTGGTACACCTGTCCTAGACGGACCCAACCCCTGTGTTGAGTCTCCTAAGTCAAGTGCACATGATGCAAACAAGCGTTCCTACTAGGGATCCGACAGAAGCTGAGTTATTCTAGGTTCAAAACCTGGGCATTTGTTCTAGACTTGTGTGCCCGAGCGGACAACTCGAGCCGAGGAGGGGGCTACGTACCGGGAACCAAAAGGCCATCTGGCTTAGTAACTTGTCCGAGCCTCTTTCTTATTTCAAGGTATGACACTAACAGAATAGGGAGTCTCGACCAGCGAGCATATCCCCAAAGATGAGAAGAGAAGAGTTTCGTAACAGTTTATATACAGTTCAGATAATATCAAAGCGTTAAAAGCAACATTTAGCACATTAGTCCCAAACATGTAATAAAATCAGATAATAGATAAAGTCAAATATAACAATTCATCTAAGCTCGAATTCCGAACCCTGAACCAGAAGTTCTGGGTTAAAGTCCCCAGCAGAGTCGCCAGAGCTGTCACACCTCCTTTTTCCTACCCCCGAAAGAGGTAGAAGGGAGTTTTTCCAATTAAAGGACAATCGGAACGGGATTATTGCAATTAAAGATTCAGAGTCGCCACTTGGGAGATTTATGGTGTCCCAAGTCACTAGTTCAAATCCGAGTAAGGAATTTTGTTAACCCGGGAGAAGGTGTTAGGCCTTCCAGAGTTCCGTGGTTCTAGCACGGTCGCTCAACTGTTATTTTTTGGCCTATTACCTGATTTTAATACATGATTTGGCCTATGGTACATTTTATCTTATTAACCGCTTTAATTATTTTTGAGGAAAATTGTAACGTCGTTTAAAATACGTCTCGAACCACGCCACATAAATGCACCCGAGGCTCTCGACATATTTTATCTAACATTGTTAAGATTTGGATTTGGGTCACATAAATGCGTACCCGAGTTTACGAAAGTAAATTATTAAAATAACGCGCCTAAGGTAACTACGCGTTTGCAATTTGCGAGGGCCATCGAATTTTAACTAAATGGCACGCCTCGAATTCTAAGGATCAATACAAGATTAATTAAAGGAGGGCCATGCAATTATCATTTTTTGTTTGGCACGACACGCCTCAATCCAATTTTAAAGAGAATTCAAACTATATCTCGAGAGCCCTAAACTATTTAGTCATCTAATATGGCTCCCCTCCGGATAGTCGGGCTAATTATTCAGACTCGAAAGATTCAAAGACCTTTTATGCCAAAATTTGCACTTAATACGGGATCGACAGATGGGTGTCTGTTTTTATCTCAAAAATTGGGCCCAAAGGAAAGCCCATCATACTGTTGCAAATGCTAAGCTACTGATTCTTTTTTTTTTTTAAAAAAAGAAAAGAAAATGGCTCAAAATAAACGCCCAAAGAGACCCATTTGGAAAGCAAGGCAAAACAAAAAAAACTGGCTCAGGATCGAATCCTTGTGAGCCTAATGAGATCCTAAATCACTATGCCCGCTCAAAACATCCATCAACTGGTACCAAGCTAGAAGTATTGAAACTGATTCAACAAGAGGAAATTCTGATTTTTTTATATAATTAGACACCTACATGATTTCTGATTCAACCAGTCCTTCACTTATCAAATTCAAAATCAATTTTCGCATATTTTCCCATGAACCTTAACCTTAAAATCAGGCGGGGTCGCACTTGCATTTTAATTTGCCAACAAAAACTAAAATCACAAGCAAGCCTGAAGAATTCATGCTCATACAGACCATCTAGATGGTAACTTCTGATTAAGTATCACAGTACAAATCCTAACTGTATAATAGACAGTGCTTCACCGTAGCAACTCCTAATTTTAGGTTACAGAAAAACCAATCAATATACTCAAACAATCTATCCATACAGCATGTTTTAAACAGTCCATTCATGCAACTAGAGTCCAAACAATATTGCAACACCCAATATTCTGAAATTATACATTGAATCTAAGCAAACTAAATGAACCAGCACTCAACACAAACCAAAAATTATACCAAACGAAATGAAACATCTAATCATATATAATGGTAAAGATTAACAGTAACTACATCAGAAATTTAAGATGTCTTATTCAAATTTTGACTTGAACTTCTAAATCTTCATACATGCTAGTAAATACTCAATTCCATGACAAGTTTCGACAGTGTACCTGGGAGTAAGGAGAAACAAAAGAAATGAGGAAGCAATAATCCGTAGCAAAAGCAGCAACAACACAACCTTGATTTAGTAAACGAAACCAAAAAATCGATTCAAAATCCAATGGAACAATGGTCTTCAACACAGCTTGATAAAAAAAAAACCTTTCAAAAAACTAATATAAAACCAATTCAAATCCCTTTACTGAACACTATTGTTTGTAGAACTTAAACGAATCAAGAATTACTGAAGCAACGGAATATCAGAGGATATCTAGCTTTTTTTTTGTATTTTTCTGGACTCTATCTCTTCAGCTCTCTCTCCAAATACCCCCTGAATTTCTGTCTATCTGTGTGTCTGTATATACTTCATAAACTACCCCTTTCCAGCTCCTCTTTTTCTTTACAATTGTATTATTTCCCCTTTTTGAAATGTCCCCCCATGTTATCTTACTTTCCAACTCTAAAAAGGGCATTAAGCTAACCGCTGTCAATCTCCTTTTCATTTTTAATTCATTCCACTACTTAGTGCTTATAATTTATTAGTTCATTAGTGCATTTCCTAGACCCTACCACTAGTTAGCAACCTCTTAAGTGGGTAAACACTTGAATCTATACAATCCCTAGACTACCCTTATGGTACAATGTTATTTAATATCTCCTAAAATTCTGAATACTTATAAATAGAAGACACACGAATCAATATAAATGCACTCCGAAATTAAGAAAGCACCTAGCAACTGAATCATATTAACTCATTTGATGAATTAATCTGTTATAAGAACTCTAAATAGAACTTTCAAACATGCTAGAAGACTGATGATTTCCAAAACACATTCGAATAAGCCTCGACCAATTCAATTTGAGAGCCTTGAATTAAACCTAGACCTTTCTTATATGATTATAAATCCAAAAATGCTATTGGAACAAAATTAATGCAGATGAAGAAAACAGACTTGTGGACAGAAGGATAATTGAGAAATATTCCGAAGAAAGAAAAGAAGAAGAATAAAAAGGCGAAACAAATTCAAAAAATGAACAGAAAAATGAAAGGGAACTCACCAAATAGGCTTGAATTCGATGCTGGCATTCTGAGCTAGCTCAAAATAATGCCAATCGCTTGCTCTCGGACAAGAACAAGCGAATGTCATTATTTTGTGCTAAAACAGCCTTGCATGACTAAGGAATTTGGAGGATTGGTCTTGCTCGTACAGGTCCGGTCTTAGGCTTTTAGGGCCTGAACTTAAATTCCATATCCGATGAGTTCCGGACAGATTCGAGGGAAAATAATTTAGGATTTGGTAAGAGGCGGTCATGGTGGTTCTGGTATGTTATTTGGGGGCTGGTTGGGTAAGTTAGGGTTCGGGGTTTGATCTTCGATCCAAGATTCGAAGAGTCACGGGGTGATTCGAGGAAAAGGGAGTGGGGATTTGGCATGAGGGGAGTGAAGGGGTTCTGCGGTGTTATTTTGGAAGGGATTGGACCACCGGAACCGCCGTGAGGTGATTTCCAGTGGGCAAATTAGGTGGTGTGAGGCGGCGTTACATTGGGTCTCTAAAGAGATGAGAGACGAAGGGGGGGGGGGGTTCTGAGAGGGGTAAGGGGTTTGGGTTTTGGGTATATTAAAATGGGTGATTAATTCGGGCCGTTGGATAATTGGAATCCAACGGCTATGATTAACCCTCTAATGAAAACGGGGTCATTTAGTGTAGCAACTGGGCGGTCCGGGTATGGGAATGGGTTGGGTTGTGAGGAAGGCTTGGGACTGTTCGATCATGCTGATTTAATGGTCCAGATCGAACATACCAAATGGCGTTGTTTGAGATGGCCTGGGATGGATCGGTTTTTTTGATGCGGGTTTGGGCTGGATCGGGCAGGTTTGGCTGGGTAATTGTTTCGGCTGCTTAAGTTAAATTGAATTTGGCCCAATTCCAATTTCCTTCTCTTTTATTAATTCTTTTTTTTAAACTAAAACTAAAATCCTAAATTATAAAACTAAATTAACTTACCACAAATTTTAACTAATCTTAAATAATTATCACAATTAATTAAATATCAATTTAAAAGGAAACCACAATTTTTTAACATTAAACATTAAAGCGCAAGATACGTTATTATTATTTTTTCATTTTTGTAAAACAATAATTTACTTAATTAATATAAAAAATGTAAAATTATATTTTGAATGCAAATAGTATATTTTTGTATTTTTAATGCATTAATAAAATTAAACATGTACACAAACATATGCAAACAATCTGGAAAATCGCACAGTAATTCCTAAAATAACGCATAATTAAAGAAAAGACCTATTTTTGGGAATTCTTTTGGAGTAATTCATGTGAGGCAAAAATCAAGTGCTCACAGCAGGATTTATGGACTTGATGAACCGGGTGTTCAGGCCTTATATTGATTCCTTTGTCATCGTCTTCATTGACGACATCTTGATATACTCACGTAGCCTAGGTGAGCACGAGCAGCATTTGAGAGTGGTGCTTCAGACCTTGCGAGAGTAGAAGCTATATGCTAAGTTCTCCAAGTGTGAGTTATGGCTAGAGTCTGTGGCATTCTTGGGGCATCTTGTGTCAGGAGAGGGTATTAAAGTGGACCCCAAGAAGAATGAGGCAGTTCAGAGTTGGCCACGTCCTACCTCGGTGACCGAGATCAGGAGCTTCTTGGGATTAGCAGGCTATTACAGGCGATTCGTGTAGGGCTTTTCATCTATTGCATCACCTCTGACTAGATTGACCCAGAAGGGTGCTCCTTTTCATTGGTCCGATGATTATGAGGCGAGCTTTCAGAAGCTCAAGACAGCCTTGACTACAACACCAATTCTTGTGTTGCCTTCCGGTTCGGGGATGTATGCGGTATATTGAGATGGTTCACATGTTGGATTGGGGTGTGTATTGATGCAGGAGGGGCGAGTTATTGTATATGCTTCGCGTCAGCTGAAGGTTCTTGAGAAGAATTATCTTTTGGATCTAGAGTTGGCCTCGATTGTTCATGCTCTTAAGATATGGAGGCATTATCTGTATGGGGTGTCATGTGAGGTTTATACTGATCATCGTAGCTTACAACATTTGTTCAAGCAGAGGGATCTTAATTTGAGGCAGCGCAGGTGGCTTGAGTTACTGAAGGATTATGATATCACCATTCTTTATCACCCGAGAAAGGTGAATGTGGTCGCGGATGCCTTAAGAAGAAAGGCAAAGAGTATGGGCAACTTGGCATTCATTCCAGTAGAGGAGAGGCCACTAGCTTTGGACATTCAGTCCTTGGTTAACAGACTTGTGAGGTTGGACATTTCGGAGCCCAATCGAGTTCTTGCGTGTGTTGTTGCTTAGTCTTCATTATTGGGGCATATTAAGGCCCGGTAGTTCGATGATCACCATTTGGCGGTTCTCAGAGAGACGGTAATTCAGGGAGGTGCCAAGGAGGTTTCTATTAGAGAGGATGGTGTTTTGCAACTCCAGGGTCATCTATGTGTTCCTAATGTTGATGGTCTGAGGGAGAGGATTCTAGAGGAGGCACACAGTTTGCAATATTCCATTCATCCGTGAGCTATGAAGATGTATCATGACTTGAGACAACATTATTGGTGGCAGAGGATGAATAAGGACATAGTGGAGTATGTGGCTAGGTGTTTGAATTGCCAGCAGGTCAAGTATGAACACCAGAGGCCGGTTGGCCTACTTCAACAGATGCCGATACCAGAGTGGAAGTAGGAGCGCATTACCATAGATTTCGTAGTTGGGTTTCCGCAGACTTTGCGGAAGTTTGATTCAGTATGGGTCATTGTTGACAGATTGACCAAGTCGGCACATTTCATACCGGTGGTGACTATTTATACTTCGGAGAGACTAGCTCAGATTTACATTCGGGAGATAGTCTGGTTGCACGTGGTGCCTATTTTCCTCATATCAGATAGAGGCCCTCAGTTCACTTCCCATTTCTAGAAAGTTGTTCAGAGTGAGTTGAGGACCCGTGTAGAGCTTAGCACATCATTCCATCCTCAGACCGATGGATAGTCGGAGCAGACAGTTCAAATCTTGGAGGACATGCTTAGAGCATGTGTGATTGACTTTGGAGGGCAGTGGGATCAATTCTTTCCTTTAGCGAAGTTTGCGTACAACAACAACTATCAGTCCATCATAGAGTTTGCTCCATACAAGGCTTTATATGGTCAATGTTATCGTTCTCCTATCGGGTGGTTTGATCCTGGTGAGGCTAAGTTATACGGTACAAGTTTGGTACAAGATGCCTTGGACAAGGTAAAGTTAATTCAAGAAAGGCTTCACACAGCTCAGTCTAGACAGAAGAGCTACGCAGATCAGATGACGCGTGATGTATCATTCATGGTTGGCGAGAAGGTCCTCTTGAAAGTTTTTCCAATGAAGGGCATTATGAGATTCGGGAAGAAAGGCAAGCTGAGCCCGAGGTTTATTGGCCCATTTGAGGTATTGAGGCGAGTTGGGGAGGTTGCTTACGAGCATGCTTTACCCCCAACTTATCGGGAGTTCATCCGGTTTTTCTTGTATTGATGCTTCGGAAGTATCATGCCAACCTATCCCATGTGTTAGACTTCAGTACTATTCAGCTGGATAAGAGTTTGGGTTATGAGGAGGATCCAGTTGCCATTATTGATAGACAGGATCGCCAGTTGAGGTCCAAGAGGATTTCTGTGGTGAGGGTCCACTGGAGGGGCCAACCAGTGGAGGATGTGACCTGGGAGTCCGAGGAGGATATGCGGAGCAGATATCCATATTTATTCAGCAGCTCAGATACTTTTCTATGTCCGTTCGAGGACGAACGTTTGTTTAAGAGGTGGAGAATGTAACGACCTGACTGGTCGTTTTGCCTTTTAGAACCCCGTTCCCTTAAATAAAACTTCCCTCACTTGCTTTAACTAATTTATGACTTGCGAGGATGGTGGGTTCGGGATTTGGAAGAGTTTGGAGTGAAATATACCCATTTGATTCCTTAGGATTTTCTTAAAAGGCCAAGTTTGAATTTGGTCAATATTTTGAGCAAATGGACCCAGATTCGTGATTTGATGGTCCTAGAGGGTCCATAAGAGAATATGGGACCTGGACGTATGCCCGAAATTGAATTCCGAGGTCCCTAGCCCAAGTAATGAATTTTTATAAGAAATTGTTAATATGAAGTTTTAAAGATTTAAAGAAACTAATTAATGATTGATTCCATGGGTATCAAGCTCATATGTTGATTTTGAAGCTTGGTAGAGGTCCGATATATCATTTAAGAGTTGCCCGCAAAATTTAGTGTCAATCCGAGTAGTTTTAGGGCATTTCGGCTTGTTAGAGGAAAATTAAGAACTTGAAGCTCATAAGTTTGACTCATTTGGTTTTAGGGGGTAACTCTTAGATTTAGCATTTTTTGGGCGTTCTGAAGGTTCAAGTAGGTCCGTCTCGTGATTTCAGACTTGTCGGTATGTTCGGGCGGGGCCCGGTAGGCCCGAGCATCAAATAGACGAGACTTGAGTGAAGTTGAGAATTTGGAGAAGTGTTGAAGCATCTGCTTCTGTCATAACCGCACCTACGGTTGGTTGACCGCAGGTGCGAGACTGCAGAAGCGGTAATAGCCTCGTAGATGCGGCCCAGAGCTAGCCAGGCCAAACCACAGAAGCGTCTATGTAGATGCGGCTTCAAGATCGCAGAAGCGGTCCCAGCCCTTTTAGCAAATTCCGCAGATGCGGTCTCCTCTCGCAGATGCGGAAATTGCTGAAGCAGTGAGCTTCATTTAAGTCGAGCTCCAACCATTTTTGACCATTTGGCACTCGGGTATTGAGCGATTTTGGAGTTCTTGAGAAGGGATTTCCACATAGCATCTTGAGGTAAGTTCGTCCCCCTTAATTCTAAGTTTAACACTCGAGTTTTGGGTAGATTAACACCTAAAGATTTGGAGAAATCAAGGGGTTAGAGCTAGACCTAGGGTTTTAATAAAACTTAGATTTTACCACGAAATTGGTTATGAAATGAATTAAAATCATATATTATTGATCCTTAGGTTATAGAGAACAATTTCCTTCGAAAAATTTCGGAATCCGGACACGTGGGCCCGGGGTCGGATTCTAGGAAACTTGTGTTAAAGGTTGGGAAAGTGCTTAAATAGCTAGAATTTTATCTCGTCAGTTTATATTGACTAGTTCCAACCTCATTTAACTAGTTTGGGATCGTTCGGTTCCGAATTGAGGGCTTGGGCTCATTCTTGGTATTGGAAGTGCACTTTGGAGTGAGGTGAGTCTCCTTTATAACTTTGTAAGAGGGAATTATCCCCATAGGTGTAACAATTGAATTAATTTCCATTATATATAGGGGGGGTTACGTATGCACTAGGCGACGAGAGTCCGTGCGTAGCTACTATTATGTTAAGTCCGGGTAGTCTAGGACCCAAAATCATGCTTTATGTGATATTCTTGTAACTTGATGATAAATTTGGATTCGTATAAATTATGTTGATTAAGGTAAATGAGACTAGTAAGAGGAACCTTATCTGCTTGGTCTTTTAAAAGAGAATTTGAATATTCATGTGAATAACTACTCCTCAGATATACATTATTGTCTGCTTGTGGATGAGTTTATTATATTTGACTGCGTCGCACGTATGATTCGCGAGCGGGGTAATAGATGCATTTATGGTTCGAGCCGTTCGACCCTCGACAATGCACAATTTACTTTTATGTTGGATTGGGCCGTACGTCCCTCGGTGTTACTTGCGCATGTTTTATTTAGTATTTTCTGTGGACCGAACTTCATATATTCCTTGAAACGTAAATAAATACCCATAATATTATTTGGAGAAAGAACTGTTCTTCCTTGCCATAAAATGTTAAATAATTGTGCTATCCATGCTTATTATAAATTCTTTTCTCATATTATTTGACCCTAGTAAGTATCAAGTCGACCTCTCGTCTCTACTTCTTCGAGATTATATGGGATACTTACTGGGTACATATTGTTTATGTACTCATACTACACTTTTGTACTTAATTGTATAGGATCTGAGGCAGATGTCTCTGGCTATCAGTCTGGTGCGCATCCCTGAGCGGATTTTGAGACTTTTACGGTGAGCTACTCCCCTTCCCATGCCGTTCAGCATCCTGAAGGAGTCTCTCTTATGTATTTTTACTGTCTATTCTGTTTCGGACAGTAGGATAGTGTGATTCTTTTGTATATTCTACTAGTTGCCCACAGCTTGTGACACCAGGTCTTGGCTTACACATTAGTAGACTATTATTTTTTATTGTATAATTATTAATGAATGTTTCATATTATCACCAGCTTTTAATTGCAGATTAAGGAAAATGTTGTAACTGTTTTGGTAAGTAAAATAAGAATTTACTAATACTTCCACTTGGCTTGCCTGACAACGGTGTTGGCTGCCTTCATGACCTATTATGGAAAATGGGTCGTGACACGTATGGAGCTCAGCACATCATTTCATCCTCAGACCGATGGGCAGTCGGAGTGGACCGTTCAGATATGAGAGGACATGCTGAGAGCATGTGTTATTGATTTTGGAGGATAGTGGGATCAGTTCTTGCCTTTGGCCGAGTTTGCTTACAACAACGACTATCAGTCTAGCATTAAGATGGCTCCATTTGAGGCTTTATATGGTTGGCGATGTCATTTTCCCATCGGGTGGTTTGAGCCTAGAGAGGCTAAGTTATACAGTACTGATTTGGTAAAGGATGCCTTGGAAAAGGTAAGGTTGATTTAGAAGAGACTTCACATAGCACAGTCCAGACAGAAGAGTTACATGGATCAGAAGGCGCGTGATGTATCATTTATGGTCGGCGAGAAGGTTCTCTTGAAAGTGTCACCGATGAAGGGTATTGTGAGATTCAGGAAGAAAGGAAAGTTGAGCCCAAGGTTTATAGGTCTATTTGAGGTGTTAAGGCAAGTTGGGGAGGTTGCTTATGAACTTGCTTTACCTTCCAGCTTATCAGGGCTTCATCCAGTTTTTCACGTGTTTATGCTCCGGAGGTACCACACCGACTTGTCTCATGTGTTAGACTTTAGTACTATTCAGCTAGATGAGAGCTTGGGTTACGAGTAAAGACTAGTAAAAATCATGGGATTAGAGAAAAACCTAGGGTTTGACAATAATGAGATTTTTACCTCGAAATTGACCATGAAACTTAGTGATAATAATATATTTATGTTCCTTAGGTTATGGGTAACAACTTCCTTTAATAATTTCCGAAATCTGGGCTCGTGGGTCTGGGGGTTAATTTTAGGAATCATGCGTTTGGGGTTGAGAAATCACCTTAATAGTTAGGATATGAACTTTTGAACCTATAATGATTGGTTTTCGTATTATTTGAATAGTTTTGGATTGTTCGGCTCCGATTTGAGGGTTTGATCGCATTCTTGAGTTTGGAAGTAGGCTTTGAAGCAAGGTAAGTCTCCTTTCTAACCTTATAAAAGGAAAATTTCCCCATTGGTGATTTTAATTAAAAATGTGAGTATTTGTGTGGACTATATACGCACTAAGTGACGAGAGTCCGTACGTAGCTACTATTCCTGTTATGTCCGGAAAGTTTAGGTTGACACCAGGCTTTGTGAATACCATTATTTGATGATACTTGTTATTTGTATTAAATGGAATTACATTGAGACTTCTAAGGATTTAAAGCATCAAGTTGAATTGCCTTTCTCTTTTAAAGAAAAGAATGTAAGAATAAATTTGATTTAAATGATTAAATTTATATTTGGCTGCGTCGCATAAATGATTCGCGAGCGGGATGAATAAATGCATCTATGGTTCACTCCGTTCATCCCTTCGGCAGTGCACATTTTATTATTATGTTGGATCGGGCTGTACGACCTCGACAAAACTTGCGCATGCTATTTATTTGGAAACTTTCTGTGATTTATATTGCTTAAATGCCTTGAATGTAAATTGTTAAATGATATGACTGAAATTTACATTGTATTTATGAAAGAAGAACTTGTCACTTCCTGATATTTGCTGTAGGTTTTTTTATGACATCCATGCTTAGCATAACACTTTATTTATATTATTGTTGGCCCTAGTAAGTGTTAAGTCGACCCCTCGTCACTATTTCTTCGAGGTTAGACTGAATACTTACTGGGTACATATTGTTTATGTACTCATGCTACGCTTCTGTACTTAATTGTACAGGATCTAAGGCTGGTGCATCTAGTTACCCACCCGGCGCGTATCCTTGATATCGGTTCGAGACTTCACAGTGAGCTGCCACCTTTTTGAGCCGTCCAGCAGCATCGCCGGAGTTTCTCTTTTGTTGATGTCTATACTATCTCAGACTGTAGGATATTTTTATCTTTTTGTACATTCTACTAGTTTCCCTTGTACTTATGACACTTGATCCGGGCACACATATTAGTAGACTATTATTTTTGGATTGTAAATTATGTTCATGATTTCCTCTAGTGGTTCTTGCATTGGTTGCCTTGTAATTTCATTAAGTACTAAATGCTTAAATTTAAGTAAAAAATTTGTGGTTGAAAATTCTTAAATAAAATGAAAATCACTAAGTTGTTCACGGTCAGCTTGTCTAGCGACGGATGCTGGACGCCATCATGACCTGACATGGAATTGGGTCGTGACATTAATTAAGTAGGAAATCCTTATAATTAGTACTTTAAAATTATTAAAGTTTTACCTTATATAAATTTTATTAAAGTATGATTAAATAACACCAAATCTTTATGCGTATGACTTTTCTCCACTTGAACATTTTTTTAGTGCAAAACAGATTGTACAATTGTGCTAAATTTTACATGAAAAATTATGATGTAAACAAAATAAAATAAAAAAAAATGAAAGGAGAAAGCATTTTGCCCTGTCCTTTATCCCAAATCAGTAATTAACCTAGAAATGCTATGAGTAGTCTATGTGAGATTGGTCCATTTACTATTAATTTTATTATTCGATTAATAATTTTTTTGGATATAATTAATAATATAGATTTTAAAACATAATTAGAAAAAATAATTACCAAAATATTAATAATAGCAAGAGAAAGAGAGAAAGAAAAGTGATTGACAAAAGTCATTTACTAATCCTACGACACATATAAAATACAATTTTTTAATTTTTTATCATTTGACAAAAGATTTTTTATGGATAGAAATATAGTTATCATTAAATATTTGATATATGATATGAACTAATATTAACAATTTGAATCCTCAAACAAGAAATTATTTCTTTTAGTAATTAAAAAAGATAATTAAGTATTTGAATTAAAAGAAATCAGAATATAAAATAAAATCAATTATAATATTATTAATTAAATTGGATAAAATGCAAACTTTAAGAAATAAGGATGAAATAATAAAAGACAAAATGTATTTGTTTACCCTCAAAATCGGATAACAATTAAATTTGTAAGTGGTTTTAGGGATACACAGATTAATTTGACACAAAGCGATAAATTGAGTTAGATTGAAACAAATATAAAATTAATTCAACCAACACGAGGAGGATAGTTTCAGTCTTAGTAAAATATTTACCCTCGATCCGATCGTGCAATGGCCAGTAGTGATGAACAAGAAAAAGAGCTAATCACATAGAAAAATAATAATATATTGACATGAAATTTGAAAAGGCAATGGATGAATGAGATTTTTGAAATGGAAGCCCGAAGATTAATTCACTTATTTCATCTTCGCTTTAGTGGGATGGTTTCCTGTGTCATGATATTTTGAGGACTGGCGTAAAGTTAAGATGGCCTAATTTTACTGACCTATCACTTTAGCGATGGATATAGAAGATTCATATAGCCAATCCAAAATTATATTGGGATTGAGGTTTAGTTGATTGAATTAAGTGATATTGGAATGCGTGTTACAATATGTGTTATGAATTATCAAACCCCCTTTATATAGTAGGGGAGTCCCATTCTAGGTACAACTCTATAAAAGGTAAAAGATCTTCTGATTAACTGATTACCGGTTCCCCATTGATACGTGCCGAGATCCTTGCCGTGATATCCGGCCGGTCACGGGTATCACGACCTTCTGTTGTCCGTGCTTGATTTCCCGATAATGTTCTTCGAAGTCGTTCAAGGCTAGGACTGATCCCGAACCATAATCCCGATATTCTCGAGGGTGGGCCTCATGCCCCCAGACTCCGACTCGATGAGACCTTTGCCTCGATTTTGGCCCCTTGTTATCATGTCTTGAGTTTGGCTTATCATGTCGGGGACCGGGGTGTACCATGAGCCCGGTTTTACCCGTATACAGATAGTCCCCTCATTTCTCGGAGAGTAAATGACAAAAAATGACATGAGCTCCCGATTCCTACTTTGATACGTCGTGACAGAAATGACAAAACATCCAAAACATCTCGTTAGTCACGTCAATGACATTAAATGCATGTCAGCCGCCATCCGACTGTCCCTAAATGCGAAACGTCACTGAACTCTTATAAATATCCCCTCCTTCGTTCTTTTTTCACATTACACCAAATCTTCTACCTTCGTATCTCCAAGATTTCAATACTCTCTAGCATTTTTACTTCCGTTATTCAAGGTTCTTCAGTACTTTGCAAAAACATTTACTCATCTCCTACTCAAATCATCAAATCTGGCCCTTCAACTCTCAATCTTTCTCCCTCTTTCCCAAGCTTTTCCTTCATAACAATGGCAAAAACCTCAAAATCTATTCCTCAAAAGGATGCTCCTTCTTCATCGTGGCCGACCACTAAGGTCGATATGACGACCCGGCCAGTCGTCTCATGAGTTACCACTCCGTTACGCCCATTTCTACTTCTTATTGCTTTGTATAATAGTTCTATATGTGATCGGGTTGATTGGTTAGGGTTCGGAAAGGAATTGGTAAGGTTTGAGACACTTAGTCTCTTTTGAGAAAGGTTAAGTTGAAAAAGTCAACTGGATGTTGACTTATGTGTTAGAGGGCTCGGATGTGAGGTTTGATGGTTCGGTTAGCTTCAGGAGGTAATTTGGGACTTAGGAGCGTGATCGGAATGAGTTTTGGAGGTTCAGAGTAGATTTAGGCTTGAATTGGCGAAAGTGGATTTTTGGCGCTTTTCGGTTGGTAGGTGAGATTTTGATATAGGGGTCAGAAGGGAATTCCGAGAGTTGTAATAGTTCTGTTGTGTCATTTGGGATATGTGTGCAAAATTTCATGTCATTCGGACGTAGTTTGGTTGGGTTTTTGATCAAAAGCGGAATTCGGAAGATTTTGGATACTTAGGCTTGAATCCGATATGTTTTGGTTGATTTGATGTTGTTTGAGGGGTTTTGAAGATAGATACAAGTTTGAATAAGGTTTTGGGATATGTTAGTTCCTTTGCTTGAGGACTCGGGGGCCTCGGGTGAGTTTCGGGTGGTCAATCGTGCCATTCCATGAAGTTTGGAGTTGCAGAAAATTGCAGGCCAGTGCTACAGAAAAATGACCTTCGCGTTCGCGAGAGGGTCCTCACGTTCGCGAGGGGTCAGTTGAGGAAGTTGGAAATTTAGCCTTCGCGTTCGCAAGGAAGGCTCCGCGTTCGCGAAGTGCTGGGTATCTGTGCATCGCGTTCGTGAAGGTCTTGTCGCGTTCGTGTAGAAGAAATGGGAAGCTGAGCTTCAGGGGAATTTAATTCATCGCGTTCACAATAGGAGGAACGCGATTGCGAAGGTTTGTCTGAGTAAAGCATCGCATTCGCGATGGGATGGTCACGATCGCGAAAGAGGAATTTTGGTCAAGGTACTTTTGTGCTTCGCGAACGCGAGGCTTTGCCCGCGTTCGCGAAGAAGGATTTCAGGCATGGGCAAAAGGTTTAAATAGTCATCTTGTTCGCGAATTTGGGGTTTAATTCTTCCATTGTTGGTCGTTTTTGGAGCTTTTAGAAGGGGATTGAAGAAGGATTCAAGAGGAATCACTTGGAGGTAAGAATTTTGGACTTAAAACTCGAGTCTATTGTGAAATCTACCTAATAAATCATGGAATCTAAGCCAAAAATTGAGGAATTAGGGCTTGAGATTAAGAGACTTTAAAATGAGAATTTGAGGGTTCTTTTGGACTCTGATTTCAGTGTTCTTGGTATGTATGGACTTGTGGAGAGATAGGGAATCTATTGATGTAAAAATTGTCGAATTCTGAGACGTGGGCCTGGAGGTCGGGTTTTGGTAATTTCGGGATTTATGTTGTAAATTGATTATTTTTGCTTGAGCTTCGTTCCCTTAGCATATTTTGACGTCCTCGTTCTGATTTTGGATAGATTCGACGCGAGTAGAGGCTGATTCGAGGGGCAAAGGCATCACGAGCTAGAGATTTGATCGGATTGAGGTGAGTAATGATTGTAAATGATGTTCTGAGGGTATGAAACCCCGGATTACACATCGTTGTGCTATATTGATATGACGCACACGCTAGATGACGAGCGTGGGGTCGTGCACTATTGGGGATTGTGACTTAGTCCGTCCCGAATGACTATTTTACCGCATATTTGACTTAAATATATTTGCTATCATCATTATTTGGGATGAATGCCATATTTGGGCTTCGTGCCAATTATTTGAACCCTTAGGGAACTTTTATTGATATTTCCTCACTATTTTGACTTTATACTTGAACTCGGTCATGTTATATTTCACTGTTTTCGTACTCAGCCATGTTTACTCTATTTTAACACTTAAATGATCTTTTAAATGATATTTTGGGCTGAGAATCATGTTTTACTATTGCCTGAGTGGCTTGTGAGGATTTTGACTGAGTAAGGCCGATGGCCTATGTTGTGAGGAAACATTTGATATTGATTATGAGGCCGAGGGCCTGAGGTATGTACGCCACGAGGTGGCTTGATTGATATGAGGCCGAGAGCCTAGTGACGATGCCACAAGATGGCTTGATATTGCGCTTGGGCCGTAAGGGGACCCTCCAGGAGTCTGAACACCCCAGTGAGCGCGGGTACCCATTGTGATGTGAGATATAGCCCGAGGGGCTTGTATTGTTCTAAGATGTTGCCCGAGGGGCAGATTTGTTAATACTGTGCCCGATGGGCGAACCTTTATGTGTTTATTTTCTTAATTGCCTGTCCTTTACCTGTTAAATTTTCAAAAAGGTTTTCATGAAGTTTAATTGCGCTTAATGACTTTCACATATCTTTTACTGATTTTACTGCTTCATTATTGTCTACAAATGTGTTTTACGTGATTTTCTGCTTTCAGTCTTTATTTATGGTTATTACTTACTGAGTTAGAGTACTCACTTTACTCCCTGCACCCCATGTGCAGATTCAGGCGCATCTAGTCCTGCTTCCGAGTGATGATCTTCCCAGCTTAGGTGAATCCGAGGAGTCTATAGGTAGCTGTCGGCGTTCGCAGTCCAAAGCTTCTCCCTATCTTATTTCTCCATGTTTTTAGTTATTGTATTAAACTCTGTAGTTTTCTCTGAGTATCCAGGATTGTTTATATGCTCATGACTAGTGACACCCCGGTATCGGGCTGTGTTGGGTTGTATTTCGCTTATTATACTATCATTTTCTTAAACCTTGGATTATTTTATTATGCTTTAGACTGTTTCTTACTATTTAATTGTTAAATACTGAAATGGGAAGTGTTGGTTAGCCTTGTCTTCACGAGAGGCGCCATCACGACCGAGCCCGGGTTTAGGATCGTGACAAGTTGGTATTAGATCCTAGGTTACATAGGTGTCACGAGTCATGAGCAGGTTTAGTAGAGTCTCGCGGATCGGTACGAAGACGTCTGTATTTATCCTCGAGAGGCTGCAGAACCTTTAGGAAACAACTTCATATTCTTGAAATTCTTGTCGTGCGAATTTGTTGATCCGAGTACTAAACTTCTGTTATTCTATTCTCTAACAAATGGTGAGGATACACATTACCGGTCAGGATGGACGACCACCAATACCACCAGCTGTGGCCACCAGAGGCTGAGGACGCGGTCGTGGTCTCGGTAGGGGCAGAGGTGTGGCCCACACAGTAGCTAGGGCAGCACCTCCAGATCTACTAGCCGCCCCAATTCAGGATCAGGTCCCAGTTATGGGCACTCTAGTAGCACCAACTCAGGCACCAGCTTTGCCCATTGTGATTCCGAGTCTTTAGGAAGCCTTGGCTTAGATCTTATCAGTTTGCACTGGCCTCGCTCAGGCGATTTCAGCCACTACAGCCGCATCTACTTCTCAGGCCGGGGGAGGCAATTAGACTCCCGCTACTCGCACACCTGAGCAGGTCGTGCAGGGACATCAGACGCCGGGGCACATCCAGCCCAGCCGGTTGTAGCTGCTCAGGACTATGTAGTTCCTGCCATGCCAGAGGACGAGCATCATAGGTTGTAGAGGTTTGGTAAACTTCAGCCTCCGACCTTCAGTGGTGTTTAGGGCGAGGATGCCCAGGGCTCTTGGATAAGTGTCAGAGGATGCTTCGTACTACGGGTATTCTGGAGACCAGCGGGGCTGCTTTCACTACTTATTAGTTTTCTGGAGCTGCCTTCACTTGGTGGGAGGCTTTTGAGAGGCGTAGACCTGTTGGTGCAGCACCTCTTACCTAGCAGTAGTTCTCCGTTCTTTTACTGGAGAAGTATGTGCCGCAGTCTCGCAGAGAGGAGTTGCGTAGGGAGTTTGAGTGGTTGCGTTAGGGAGAGATGACTGTGATGCAATATGAGATGAACTTCTCCGAGTTAGCTCGTCATGCTATTTGGTTGGTTCCGATAGTTAGAGAGGGGATTAAGAGGTTTGTTGATGGCCTCACTTATCAACTTCGTATTCTAATAACCAGGGAGAGGGTGATTGGTGCTACCTTTGAGGAGGTTGTAGACATTGCTCGAGAGATTGAGTCTGTTCGCTGCCAAGAGCGCGAGGAGAGGGAGGCCAAGAGGCCTCGAGGATCTGGTAGTTGCAGTGGTACTCCTTCGAGAGGTCAGTTTCAGCACGATAGAGGCCGTCCATTCAGGCATGCTCAACCAACTTGCCCAGGTTATCGTGGGGCTTCATCGGGTCACGGTTCTCACAGTTCTCATCAGGGCCAGTCATCACTTAGTACCCTTCTAGCTCAGAGTTCGTCCCGTGCTCCATCAGTTGAGGGCTCTTCTATGCCAGGTGCATCTTCTAGTCACTCTGGTGCGAGGGGTTCCCTTCAGTCCCCTTCTCCAGCACCTGAAGTTGTTATGAGTATGGAGAGATGGGTCATATGTGGAGGCAATGACCTCGTCGTCTTGCAAGTTCATCTCAGCAGAGGGCTCAGTCATTGGCTTCAGCACTAGTTACTTCATCACCACCCACCCAGCTAGCTAGGGGTGGAGGTCAGTCTGCTAGGGGTCGTCCCAGAGAGGGAGGTCAATTAGGTGGTGGTCAGGCCCGTTTCTTTGTACTTCCAAGCAGACCCGATGCCATTGCTTCAGATGATGTCATTACAGGTATTGTTTCAGTATGCCACAGAGATGCCTCTGTATTATTTGATCCCGATTCCACCTTTTCTTATGTGTCATCATACTTTACTCGTTATTTGGGTATGCCCCGTGAGTTTCTTGCTTCACCTGGTCATGTATCTACCCCGGTGGGAAATACTATTATTGTAGACCATGTGTACCTATCGTGTGTGGTGACTATTGGGGGTCTGGAAACCCATGTGTATCTTTTATTTTTGTGTATGTTGGATATCGATGTCATTTTGGGCATGGATTGGCTATCTCCGTGTCGTGCTATTCTGGACTATCATGCTAAGACAGTCACATTAGCTATATTGGGTGTGCCGCAGATTGAGTGGCGAGGTGTAACTAATTATATTCCTAGTAGAGTGATCTCATTATTGAAAGCCCAGCGTATGGTTGGGAAGGGTTGTCTTTCATATCTAGCCTTTGTGAGGGATATCGGTGCTGAGACTCCCAGTATTGATTCTGTTCCAGTTGTGAGGGATTTTCCCGATGTGTTTCCTGCAGACCTGACGGGCATGCCGCCAGACAGGGATATTGATTTTGGTATTAACCTGGTGCCAGGCACTCAACCCATTTTTATTTCACCGTATCGTATGGCACCAACGGAGTTGAAGGAATTAAAGGAGCAACTTCAGGAATTCCTTGGTAAAGGGTTCATTCGACCTAGTGTGTCACCTTTGGGTGTGCCGGTTCTATTTGTGAAGAAGAAGGATAGCACTATGAGGATGTGCATTAATTATAGGCAATTGAACAAAGTAATAGTTAAGAACAAGTATCCTTTGCCTCGCATTGAAGATTTATTCGACCAGCTTCAGGGAGCGAGAGTGTTCAACAAGATTGATCTCCGATCAGGTTATCATCAGCTGAAGATTAGGGACTCGGATATTTTTAAGACAACTTTCAGGACCCAATATGGTCATTATGAGTTCTTGGTGATATCTTTTGGGCTGACCAATGCCCCAGCAACGTTCATGCAGTTGATGAACAGCGTGTTCCGACCTTATCTCAACTCGTTTGTCATAGTTTTCATTGATGATATTCTGGTGTACTCGCGTAGCTAGGAGGAGCACGCGGAGCATCTGAGAGTTGTGTTGCAGAGTTTGAGGGAGGAGAAACTTTATGCAAATTCTCCAAGTGTGAGTTTTGGATTAGTTCAGTGGCTTTGTTGGGACACATGGTGTCCAACGAGGGTATTCAGGTTGATCCGAAGAAGATAGAGGCGGTTCAGAGTTGGCCCAGACCATCCTCAGTCACAGAGATTCATAGCTTTCTTGGTTTGACGGGTTATTATTGCCGTTTTATTTAGGGATTCTCATCTATCGCATCACCCTTGACCAAGTTGACTCAGAAGTGTGCTTCATTAGTATGGTCGGACGAGTGTGAGGAGAGCTTTTAGAAGCTCAAGACAGCTTTGACCACAGCTCCAGTGTTAGTTTTGCCATCAACTTCAGGTTTATATACCGTGTATTGTGATGCTTCGAGAGTTGGTATTGGTTGTGTATTGATGCAGGAGGGTAGAGTTATTGCTTATGCTTCTCGTCAGTTGAAGCCCCATGATAAGAACTACCCCATTCATGATTTGGAGTTGGCTGCCATAGTTCTCATATTGAAGATTTGGAGGCATTACTTGTATGGTGTGTCTTGTGAGTTGTTTACTGATTATCGTAGCCTCCAGAACTTGTTCGAACAGAAGGATCTCAATTTGAGGCAGGGAAGATGGTTGGAGTTGCTAAAGCTATTGGTGGAGGAGAATGAAGAAAGACATTGTGGGATTTGTAGCTTAGTGTCTCAATTGTCAGCAGGTGAAATATGAGCATTAGAGACCGGGTGTCTTGCTTCAGCGGATGGATATTCCAGAGTGGAACTGGGAAAGGATCACTATGGACATTGTAGTTGGACTTCCACGGACTTTGAAGAAGTTCGATGCTATTTGGGTAATTGTGGATCGGCTGACCAAGTCCGTGCACTTCATTGCTGTGTGTACTACCTATTCTTCAGAGCAGTTGGCAGAGATCTATATCTGGGAGATTGTTCATTTGCATGGTGTCCCAGTTTCTATCATTTCAGATAGGGGCACTCAGTTTACTTCGCAATTTTGTAGATCTATGTAGCAAGAGTTGGGTACTCAGGTTGAGTTGAGCACAAATTTTAACCCTCAAACGGACGGGCAGTCCGAGCGCACTATTCAAATATTGGAGGACATGTTGCGTGCTTGTGTCATTGATTTCGGAGGGTCATAAGATCAGTTTCTACCGCTTGCAGAGTTTGCTTATAACAACAGCTACTAGTCAAGTATTCAGATGGCCTTATATGAGGCTTTATATGAGAGACGGTATAGATCTCCAGTTGGTTGGTTTGAGCCAAGCGAGGCTAGGCTATTGGGGACAGACTTGGTACATGATGCTTTAGAAAAGGTGAAGGTGATTCAGAAGAGGCTTCGTACAACATAGTCGAGGCAAAAGAGTTATGCTGACAGGAAGGTTCGAGATGTGTCCTACATGGTTGACAAGAAGGTTTTGTTGAAGGTTTCTCCCATGAAGGGTGTTATGAGGTTTGGGAAGAAAGGTAAATTGAGTCCTCGATTCATTGGGACTTTTGAGGTGCTTCAGAGGATTGGGGAGGTAGCTTATGAGCTTGCTTTGCCACCCAGCTTGTCGAGTGTGCACACGGTATTTCATATTTCTATGCTCTAGAAGTATATTGGGGATCTGTCTCATGTTTTGGATTTTAGCATGGTCCAGTTGGATGATGATTTGACCTGTGATGTGGAGCCAGTAGCTATTTTGGGTCGTCAGTTTTGGAAGTTGAGGTCAAAGGGTATAGCTTCAGTGAAAGTGCAGTGGAGAGGTCGGCCTGTGGAGGAGGCTACCTAGGGGACCAAGCGAGAGATGCGGAGCAGATATCCTCATTTGTTTGAGGCTTCAGGTATGTTTCTTGATTCATTCAAGGACGAATGTTTGTTTAAGTTGGGGAGGATGTGACGACCCAACCAGTCGTCTCATGAGTTACCGCTCTGTTACCCCCATTTTTGCTTCTTATTGCTTTGGATAATGGTTCTATATGTGATCGGGTTGATTGGTTAGGGTTCGGAAAGGAATTGGTAAGGTTTGAGACACTTAGTCTCTTTTGATGAAGGTTAAGTTGGAAAAGTCAACCAGATATTGACTTATATGTTAGAGGGCTCGAATGTGAGTTCAGATGGTTCAATTAGCTTCGGGATGTGATTTGGGACTTAAGAGCGTGATCGGAATGAGTTTTGGAGGTCCGGAGTAGATTTAGACTTGAATTGGCGAAAATGGATTTTTGGCGATTTCCGGTTGGTAGGTGAGATTTTGATATATGGGTCGGAATGGAATTCTGAGAGTTGCAGTAGTTCCGTTGTGTCATTTGGGATGTGTGTGCAAAATTTCAGGTCATTCAGACGTGGTTTGTTTGGGTTTTTGATCAAAAGCGGAATTCGGAAGATTTTGGAAACTTAGGCTTGAATCCGATGTGTTTTGGTTTATTTGATGTTGTTTGAGGGGTTTTGAAGATTGATAAAAGTTTGAATAAGGTTTTGGGATATGTTAGTGCCTTTGGTTGAGGTCCCGGGGGCCTCGGGTGAGTTTCAGGTGGTCAATCGGGCCATTCCATGAAGTTTGGAGCTGCAGAAAATTGCAGGTCAGTGCTGCAGAAAAATGACCTTCACGTTCGCGAGAGGGTCCTCACGTTCACGAAGGGTTAGTCGAGGAAGCTGGAAATTTAGCCTTCACATTATCGAGAAAAGCTCCGCCTTCGCGAAGGGCTGGGCATTTTGTGGGGGAAATTCCCTTAGGATTTGGTACTGTTTGATATATGAGCACCGTGTACGTGAGGTGACGAGTGCGTACACGGGATAATTGTTGAAAAACTCCATTTCCATTAAGTAAAATATATGTTTTTCCTTTAAGTGAGCTACACTAGCATATATAATTATCATGTTTATTCTAGAACAACATGTCTATGTATCTTAATTGCTTACGTGAACTTTGTGCAGCATGCTTAGGGAAATTTTTGCTTCTTCACTGACTTGTACTTAGTCTAAATTGTAGGATTTCCTGTTTAGTTGTAATTCTAATGTTTGAGCTGCATATTTACTTTGAGACCACGGAACAGTAGTCCGGGAGATCCCTCTGTACGACATATTTACTTTGGGACTATGGAACACTATTCCGGGAGATCCCCTTGCACATTTATGTTTGGGACTACGGGGCGGTATCCTAGGAGATCCCCTGTTGTTATCCCTCTATTCCGAGCTGTTGCTTCTATGATTCTATTCCTGTTAAATTTGTGCATTTATTTTGACAATGATATTCCATTCTGTCTTATTTAATTATATTTATACTAGTAGGGTCCTGACCTAATCTCGTCACTACTCGACAGAGGTTAGGCTTGGCACTTATTGGGTACTATTATGGAGTACTCATGCCCTTTCCTACACATGTTTTTCGTGTGCAGATCCAGGTTCATCTTACCAACCTCATCACTAGTTGCAGTCGTTGCTGCTGATTGGAGACTTCAAGGTATATCTTCCTGCGCCCGCAGATCCTCGGTGTCCCCCCTCTATATACCTATGTTCATTTTTGCTTCTTTCTATAGAAATGATGTTTAGAACAATTAAGACTTCTTAGTAGCTTGTGATTAATGGTATTCCGGGTTTTGGGAGAGCTTATGTAAAATTTGAGAGTGATTATTCTATATGTTGAGGGGCATCTTAGTTCCTATTTAATATTTACCTGTTGATTGTTAGTTTTCATGATTTCGTTTCATTTTCCACAAATATTAGGCTTACCTAGTTGTAGAGACTAGGTGTCGTCACAACAGTTCACGGAGGCAGAACTTGGGTCGTAACAAGATGGTATCAGAGCTCTAGGTTCATAGGAGTGGTGAGTCACAAACTGGTTTATTAGAGTCTCATAGATCGGTACGGAGACGTCTATACTTATCTTCGGGAGGCTATTAAACTGTTAGGAAAATTTCTATTTTATTTGATTCCTTGTCGTGCGAGATTATTGACTTCAAAATTCTAAACTTCTATCTTCTATTCTCTCACAGATGGTGAGGCCACGTGCAGCCAGAGATGACCAGGCGCCCGCACCCCTTGCTAGAGTAGCCCGAGGTCGGGGCCGAGGTAGTGGCCGAGGACGCCCACGTGGTGCAGCCAGAACACCCAAGCGATCTGCTACAAAGGAGCCACCAGTAGCTCCATTCGAAGCATAGGCACCTAATATGCCTACTACTACTACTCCAGCTCTTCAAGACACCTCTGCACAGTTCATAAGCATGTACATCACTCTAGCCGCCTGCACCCCACAAAAGTGGGTCCAGGTTGATCAGATTCCAAAGGTTATACCGGTACCACCTGTAGCCCCAGTTCAGCCCGAGGGTAGGGTAGAAGCTTCAGAGGAGGAGCAGCGTAGGCTCAAAAGGTACAAAAAGTATGACCATCCTACATTCAGTGGTCTAGCATCAGAGGATGCCCAGGGGTTTCTAGAGGAGTGCCACCGTATCCTCCTCACTATGGGCATAGCAGAGTGGAGTGGGGTTTCTTTCACCGCTTTTCAGCTTCGAGGAGCAGCATATCAGTGGTGGCGCACTTATGAGCTAGACAGTCCGGCTGAGGCAACTTCCCTTATATGGACTTAATTCTCGGACATGTTTTTGAGAGAGTATGTCCCTCAGAGCCTCAAAGCCGCATAGCGAGCGGAGTTTGAGCAGTTGCGCCAGGGTGCTATGACTATTTTAGAGTATGCAGTCCATTTCAGTGACTTGGCTAGACATGCACCAGCGTTAGTTTCTATAATTCAGGAGAGGGTCCATTGGTTTATTGAGGGACTCATTCCCGGTATTAGGACTAGCATGGCTCGAGAGTTATAGATGGATATCTCGTATCAACAGGTGGTGAGTATTGGTAGGAGAGTAGAGGGAATGCATGCTCGGGATAGGGAGGAGAGAGAGGCCAAGAGGTCGAGAGTCTAGCCATTATTCTGGTATCCGTGCCCCAATTGCAGTTCATCATGGTAGCGGTATGTGAGCCGCCCCATTCATTCAGCTCTTCCAGCTGCCAGTGGTATTCCAGCTCCTCCTAGACCTCAGGAGCCTCATTATGCACCTCCAGAATCTTGTGTGCCACCTGCACGGGATGCTATCAGTGGTCAATATAGTAGACCTCTCCCAAGACAGCCACAACTGCCACATCCTCCTAGAGCTTATTTTGAGTGTGGCGACACTCGTCATATGTTGAGGGATTGCACCAGAATTAGGAGGGGTGCACCTTCATAGACTTTTCAGGCTATGATTATAGCACCAGCTGCCAATCCACCTGCTCAGCCAGCTCGGGGTGGAGGTCAGGGAGGTAAAGGTCTCCCTAGAGGGCGAGGCCAAGCCAGATACTATTCCCTTCCTGCTCGTATAGAGTCCGGTTCTTCTAGTTCTGTCATTATAGGTATTGTTTCAGTCTGTCATAGAGATGCATCGGTTCTATTCAATCCAGGCTCCACTTATTCTTATGTGTCATATTATTTTGCCCCGTATTTAGGCGTATCTCGGGATTCTTGAGTTCCCCTATTTTTGTATCTACTCCTGTAAGAGATTCTCTTATTGTATACCGCGTGTATTGGTCGTGTTTTGATTGTTATTAGTGGTTTTGAGACCAGAGCTGATTTATTATTTCTCAGCATGGTAGATTTTGATGTTATCTTGGGCATGGAGTGGTTGTCGCCCCATTATGCTATTCTTGATTTTCATGCCAACACTATGACACTGGCTATGCTAGGTGCACCGCAATTAGAGTGGAGGGGTACCTTAGTTACACTCCCAGAATAATTATTTCAGTTCTTAAAGCTCAACGAATGGTTGAGAAAGGTATGACACGTATCTATCCTATATGAGAGATGTCAGTATTGATATCTCTACATTTGAGTCAGTCCCAGTAGTGAGGGATGTCCCTAATGTGTTTCTAGCTGATTTTCCGGGCATGCTGCCCAATAAAGATATTGATTTTTGCATTGATTTGTTGTCAGGCACTCAACGTATCTCTATTCCTCCTTACCGTATGGCCCCTCTTGAGTTGAAGGAGTTGAAGGAACAGTTGCAGCAATTGCTTAATAAGGGATTCATTTGGCCTAGTGTGTCACCTTGGGGTGTTCCTGTCTTGATTGTGAATAAAAAAGATGGTTCTATATGTATGTGCATTGATTATCGCCAGTTGAACAAAGTTACACTGAAGAAATGATATCCTTTACCTCGTATTGATGACCTATTCGATCAGTTACAGGGTGCCAGGGTGTTTTCCAAGATTGACTTGCGTTCAAGTTATCATCAGTTGAAGATTCGGGAGCCAGATATCCCGAAGACTGCTTTCAGGACTAAATATGGTCATTACGAGTTCCTTGTCATGTCATTTGGGCTGACCAACGCCCCAACAACATTTATGCATTTTAATGCACAATGTATTTCAGCCTTATCTTGACTCGTTCATTGTTGTCTTAATTGATAACATTCTGGTGTACTCCCTGAGTCGGGAAGATCATGAGCCGCACCTGAGGACACGCTTTAGACCTTGAGAGAAAAGAAGTTATATGCAAAGTTCTCTAAATGTGAGTTCTGGTTAGATTCTGTGGCATTCTTGGGTCATATGGTATCAAGTGAAGGGATCAAGGTGGATCTAAAGAAGGTGGAAGCAATGCAGAGTTGGCCCAGACCATCCTCAACTACAAAGATCTGTAGCTTCCTTGGTTTGACTGGTTATTACCGTCAATTTGTTGAGGGATTTTCATCTATGGAAGCACTTATAACAAG
The DNA here is from genome assembly GCF_000393655.2 of Nicotiana sylvestris. Lineage (NCBI taxonomy): Eukaryota > Viridiplantae > Streptophyta > Magnoliopsida > Solanales > Solanaceae > Nicotiana > Nicotiana sylvestris. The sequence continues at coordinate 51,666,077 of NC_091057.1, read as the reverse complement.
GCTGATCTAGAAGGGTGCTCTATTCAAGTGGACGGAGGAGTGTGAGGAGAGCTTTCGGAAGCTCAAGACAGCTTTGACTACAGCCCCAGTATTGTTATTTCCTTCAAGTTTGGGGTCTTAAATAGTCTATTGTAATGCGTCGTGAGTTGTCCTCAGCGCGGTGTTGATGCAAGACTGTAGGGTGATTGCCTACGTGTCCAGACAATTGAAGGTGCATGAAAAAAACTATCATGTCCAGGACCTTGAGTTAGCTGCTATTGTTCATGCCTTGAAGATTTGGAGGCACTATTTGTACGGTGTTCCTTATGAGATCTACACTAATCACTGGAGTTTGTAGCATCTGTTGAAGCAGAAGGATCTTAATTTGCATCAGAGGAGGTGGTTAGAGCTGCTTAAGGAATATGACATGACCATTTTGTACCACCCTAGGAAGGCCAATATGGTGGCCGATGCTTTGAGTCACCGGGCAGAGAGTTTGGGGAGTTTAGCATATCTACCTGCAGTAGAAAGGCCCATGGCATTGGATGTTCAGGCCTTACCCAATCAATTTATGAGATTGGATATTTCTGAGCCGAGTCGAGTTTTGGCTTGTGTGGTGTCTCGGTCTTCTCTTTATGATCGTATCAGGAAGTATCAGTATGATGACCCACATCTGCTTGTCCTTAGGGACACAGTTCAACATGGTGATGCTAAGAAGGTCACTATTGGGGATGATGGTGCATTGAGGATGCATGTCAGGCTATATGTGCCTAATGTAGATGGTTTGCATGAGATGATTCTTCAAGAGGCTCACAACTCGCGGTACTCTATTCATCTGAGTGCCACATAGATGTACTGGGACTTGAGGCAGCATTACTATAGAAGAGGATGAAGAAGTACATAGTGTAGTATGTTGCTCGGTGCCTAAATTACTAGTAGGTGAAGTATGAGCATCAGCGGCCGGGTGGGTTGCTTCAGAAGTTAGAGATTCCGGAGGGGAAATGGGAATAGATCACTATGGATTTCGTTATTGGACTCCCATGGACTCAGTGGAAGTTTGATGCAGTTTAGGTGATAGTGGATAGGCTGACCAAGTCAACTCATTTTCTTCCGGTTATGACTACCTATTCTTCGGAGCAACTGGCTCGAGTTTATATCCGTGAGATTATCAGTCTTCATGGAGTGCTGGTATCTATCATCTCTGACTGGGGTATGCAGTTTACATCACGATTTTGGAGAGTCGTACAACATGAATTTGGTACTCGAGTGGAGTTGAGCACAGCATTTCACCATCAGACGGGCGGACAGTACGAGCGCACTATTCAGATTCTAGAAGAAATGCTCCGTACGGGTGTGGTGGAGTTTGGAGGTTCTTGGGATAAGTTCTTGCCCCTTGCAAAGTTTGCCTACAACAACAGCTATCAGTCCAGCATTTATATGGCACTGTATGAGGCTCTGTATGGTAGGCGGTGTCGATCTCCAGTAAGTTGGTTCGAGCCAGGCAAGGCCAGATTATTGGGCACAGACTTGATTCATGATGCTTTGGAGAAGGTTAAGGTAATTTAGGATAGAATACATATAGCCCAGTCCAGACAAAAGAGTTATGCAGATCAGAAGGTTCGTGATGTTGCATTCATGACTGTTGAGCAAGTCTTGCTCCAGGTTTTGCATATGAATGGCATCATGAGATTCGGAAAGAAGGGCAATCTGAGCCCAAGGTTCATTGGTCCATATGGAGTTTTTCGGTGAATTCGGAAGGTTTCTTATGAGCTTGCCTTGCCTCCCAGTCTAGCAGGAGTTCATCCAGTATTCCATGTTTCTATGCTCTGGAAATATCACGGTGATTTGTTTCATATGTTGGATTTCAGCTTAGTCCAATTGGACAAGGATCTATGTTATTGTTATACCCCCATGTTTTCGTACGTGACAGTACATCATAAGTCAATTGATATAAGCTCTGAAATGAGATTGTCATTGAAAGTACATAAAGTAAGTTAATCATGTTACCTTGAGGGTTACCTTGAGGGTTACAAATATGTAAGATCATGAATAATAAGTACCAAGATGGTTTGAAAGGCTTAGAAGCTAAACTAATTAAAGAAAATAAGTTTTGTCAAAAGTTGATAAGTATGGAATGTTATAACATGCACTTTGGGGTGATACTAGGGTTCTTAACGTGATAAGGAGGTTATGTTATAAGTTATTTTAGGTTTATGATAGTCGTGTGTTACGTTTTGAAGTCAAGCGAGTTGTGGAACAAAAGTTGGCAAAGGTCATCACAAGTTGCATTTATAAATGTGCTAAATATTAGGTCAAATGTAGTGGAGCTTTTATCCCAATATACTTGGAATTACGGGATGATACACATATCAAATTGAAGATATATGAGTCTAATTTCTAAGGCATTAAACAGTTTTTCAATACGTCATCGGAGTAGAGAGATATTTGCAGGTTTGCGAGACTGTACAGACTATATAAGTGGCAAGTAGGTGTGTCACTAAAGCTTTTTGAGCAATACATTTCGTGTGTTATATGAGGTATTTTTGGGATATATTATATACCAATTGAAGGTGTTGTAATTTAGTTTCCAACGCTCATACAACACCCGGATAAAAGGTTATAAGCATTGGAAGAAGGACCAATGCTAGAGTGCCAAGTAGCACCTTTTTGACTTTTCAACAAAATGGGATATTTACATCCCTTATCTCGTCTCTTTCCCCATTTCTCCAGAGAGCACGACCAAATAACACCTCTAAACTTCCCTTCAAGCTCTCCACAAGGGTTTCCAATAAGATTATCATCCGGGGCATGAAATCAAGTAGCGATAACATTTAAACGATCCCTACGACATAAGTATCACTATATTGCCTCTCTTTTTCTTTGTAGTTAGAGTTTTGGAAGGTATTTAATAGTTAAGAAAATACCTTATTACTGTATTTAAGCTTTTAAATATGAAGGAAGGTTGATAAATTTATTTCCTAATAGCTAGAACTCACGGGACGGTGATCGGAAGCCGTGAGTTCGAATTATTCGACTTGTTGTGGTTTGTGTTTTGGGATGTTTTGTGTTGCTTTTGGGATGTATATTTTTCTGCTGTTTAATGAAGTTTTGGAGGATAAATGGTGTGGAGAAACACCTCATAATGGAGAAATAGTGGATTAGTCGTTCTTTGTAACATTTTCGGCGTGTTTGACACTACTATAGTTGTCGTTTTGGGTATGAAGTGATTGGGGTGTATTGGGCTGTTGTAAGCTAAGTGTAACATGGATTTCGACTTGAATCCACTGTAGGAGTCAATTATATTGTGTTCTTGCATGTGCTTAAGGTTATCTTGATGTTGACTAAGTTAAATGGATGGAGTAGACATGAACTAGTGAATAAAGTTACTAAATGAAGGTAGTTGGAGTTGAGGATTGTTTGCTTTGTTATAAATATATTGTATAAGGATGGAATAATTGATGAATTACTTCATTATCATGTTAATGATACTGTTAAGTTAATGTAAGAAGTCTATAAGGTGTCATATGGGTTATACGGATTCCAATCGGAGCTTGCCGCTCGTCGTGAAGTAGTTGTGACTTGTTGTTGTTATATGGTGTCTTGTTATTTATATTTATATGTTGATGGGTTTCTCTGGTTGTTGTTGTTGGAATATGATATTGGAGTATACCCTTGTATAGGGGAGATGCTGCCCAAATTTACATAAATGAGCTACTAGCTTAAGTTACAGACTTAGCTTTTGCTCAACACTGATTTTGAATCTCCTTATACTATGATAGATTGAGGTGACTTGTTTGAAGAGTTGCTTGGAAGGTATTAAGGACTCAACGAGTTTAAGGTATGTTAAGGCACTTCCATTTTTCTTTTGGCATGATCTAAAACGAAATGAATACGCTATTTCATAATTGATCTACTCCTTGCAACTAAGGTTGTCCATGTTGTTTCTTATAAAGTTATTCTAAGCAAGTGTGTATGATATTTGAATCCTACTAAGGTTCATATTGAGGATATGGATTTCCATAATGTTATTTGAAGGTTCAATGACCTTAAGTCACTCCATAAGTTTTAAAACTTTATTACATGAGTCTAGCATGCATTATATATAGTATCTATTTTACTCTATCGAGCCGTGCTATAGTCGGCCGGGTACGGCACCTATTGTGCAATCACTAATCAGTTGGGTTTTATCAAGCTCTACATGGCCGGGTACGATTCTACCGAGCCTTATGATGGCCGGGTACGTTTTTACCGAGTCCTCTTTGAGGCCGGGTACGATATGATGATGATGCCCACATAGGCATATGTTTTTAAAATTTTATGTATATATATGTATTATGCATTTCATGTCCGTAGCCCCCAAAGGCACTCCGATGTTACAGGTTGTATCTCTTCTATCTCTCATTTATATTATTGTTCTTGTTTATGCCTTCCTGCCTTACATACTCAGTACTTTTTTCTTATTGACATATCTTTTTAGCTTGGGACACTGCTTATCATGCCCGCAAGTCCCGATAGACAGGTTGAAATTCCTCCTAGTAGGCTATTAGCTCAGCAGAAGGTGTTGGTGCGCTCCACTTGCTCTGGAGTTGCCTATTTGGTCAGTATAATTTGGACATGTATTGATTGGTAAGGCGGGGCCCTGTCCTGACCTTTATGATGTGTATATACTCTTAGAGGCCTGTAGACAGATATCATGTATATGAGAGATTGTATGGCCTTGTCGGCCTATGTTCAGTGTACGAGTGTTCATTTTGGTCTTATAGGATTGTATGTCACATGTATAAGTTTGTCTTACATGTTGGGTCGTCTTATGTATAGTATTCCCTTGTATTTTATTTTGGTTATATCATGACGGACCTTCCGGCCTATTTACCCATGATGGTATGATAACAAAGATACATTATATTGGTGCTCGGTTAGGTAAGGCATCGGGTGCCCATTGCGGCCCTCCGATTTGGGTTGTGACACTTATGTTGAGGATCCAGTCATTATTTTGGACAGGCAGGTCCAAAAGCTGAGGTCAAAGAACATTGCATCAGTAAAGGTTGAGTAGCGGGGTCAGCCGATCGAGGAGGCGACTTGGGAGACCGAGCAGGATATGCGCAGCCGTTATCCTCATCTTTTCACCACTTCAGGTATGTCTCTATGCTCGTTCGAGGACGAATGATTGTTTTAAGAGAGGGAGGATATAACGACCCCGTCGATCATTTTGAGATTTAAAGCCCCGATCCCCTATTAACTGCTTCCCCCATATATATTTCTACTACTGTGACTTGCCGGGAGGTTTCATTTGGGTTTTTAGAAGTGTTTGGGATACTTAGCCCCTTAATGGAGGATTAAACCTTAGAATTTGGACCATAGTCGGAATTGTATGAAGACGACTTTGGAATGGAGTTCCGTCAATTCCTTTAGCTCCATTGGGTGATTTTAGGCTTAGAGGAATGTTCGGATTGTGTTTTAGAGGTCCGTAGCTCATTTAGGCTTGAAATGGCGAAAGTCGAATTTTTGGAGATTTGGACTGGTAGTGGAATTTTTTATATCGGGGTCAGATTCCGATTCAGGAAGTTGAAGTAGGTCCCTATGTTGAATATGACTTGTGTGAAAATTTTGGGGTCAATCGGACGTAGTTTGGTTGGTTTCGGCATCGGTAGTCGAATTTGGAAGTTTCGAGTTCTTTAAGTTTGAATCGGAGGATGATTTGTGTCTTTAGCATTGTTTGGTGTGGTTTGAGGGCTCGACTAAGTTTGTATGGTGTTTTAGGATTGGTTGGTATGTTTGGTTGAGTCCTCGGGGGCCTCGGGTGAGTTTCGGGTGGTTAACAGGTCATTTTTGGACTTTGGAATTGGCAGATTTCTGGTATTTTGTTGTAGACCTTTTCTCCATAGCGTTCGCGGGAGAGGTCTTGCATTCGCGTAGGTCATATGAGAGACCAGCTGAGTTTTCTCTTCGCATTCACGAAGTTTTTCCCACGTTCACGAAGTTATGGAACACTAAGGCTACGCGTTCGAGTAGAGTCAATGCTCAGATGGGTTCCGGGCATAATAGCGTACGCGTTCGCGATGAGGGTTCTGCATTCATGTACGGTCAGGATAGTTGAGCTTCATGTTCGTGACCAGTGCACCGCATTCGAGATGAGTAATTTTTGGACTGAAGCAGCTTGTGCTTTGCGAACGTGAGGCTTTGACCGTGTTCGCGAAGAAGGAATCACTAAGTAGTACTTAAACAATTCCAAAAACAAGGGTTAGCCATTTTTATCAAAACTTGAGCTTGGGAGCTCGGATTTGGACGAGATTTTGAGAGATTTTTAGATATATCAATTGGGTAATGATTCTTAACTTGATTTTTGGTATTTCCTACTAATCTATCATTAATTTTATCATTTAATTTCGGATTTGGAGTGAAAAAATGGGAAAAATGGAAAGAAGTTCATCAACTAAGATTTCGAGTTTTGATTGGGATTTTGACATCGGATTTGGATAATTTTGGTACGACCGAACTCGTGAGTGCATGGGTGTTCATAATATATGACTTTTACTCGATTCCGAGGCATGGGCCCAGGGAGGATTTTTGGGCGATTTTTCAATTTCTTGCCTTAGATTTGATTTCATTAGCTAGATTAGTTTCTTGTAGTTGTATTTATGTTAAGTAATTGGTTTTGGCTAGATTTTGGCCATTCAGAGTCAGATATTTGTGGAAAGAGCATTGTGACAGATTGGTTTGATCTTCGTTCAAGGTAAGTGGCTTGCCTAACCTTGTGGGGGGGAATTCCCCTTAGGATTTGGTATTGTTTGATGTATGAGCACCGTGTACGTGAGGTGACGAGTGTGTACACGGGCTAATTGTTAAGAAACTCCATTTCCATTAAGTAAAATATCTATTTTTCCTTTAACTGAGCTATACTGGTATATGTAATTATCATGTTTAGTCTAGAACAACATGTCTATGTTTCTTAATTTCTTACCTGAACTCAGAGCATCAAGCTTAGGGAAATTTCTGCTTCTTCATTGACTTGTACTTAGTCTAAATTGTACTATTTCCGTGTTGTAGTTGTAATTCTATTGTTTGAGCTGCATATTTACTTTGGGACTACGGAATGGTATTCTGGGAGATTCCTATGTACTGTATATTTACTTTGGGACTATGGAACAGTATTTCGGGAGATCCCCCTATATTTACGTTTGGGACTACGGGATGGTATCCTGGGAGATCCCTGTTGTTATCTCCATGTTCATAGTTGTTATCTTCTATGAATCTATTCTTGTTAGATTTCTGTATTTATTTTGACTGTGATATTTCATTCTGTCTTATTTTATTATATATATACTAGTAGGACCCTGAACTGATCTCGTCACTACTCAACCGAGGTTAGGCTTGGCACTTACTGGGTACCATTGTGGAGTACTCACGCCCTTTCCTGCACATATTTTTTGTGTGCAGATCCAGGTTCATCTTACCAGCCTCATCACTAGTTGCAGTCGTTGCTGCTTATTAGAGACTTCAAGGTTCATCTGTCCGCGCCTGCAGATCCTCGGAGTCCCCCCAATATTCCGCATGTTCATTTTTCCTTCTTTCTGTAGGAATGATGAATAGAACATTTAAGACTTATGTAAAATTTGAAAGTGATTATTGTATATGTCGAGCGGCATCTTAGTTCCTATTTAAAATTTACTTGTTGATTGTTAGTTTTCATGATTTCATTTCATTTTCCGCAAATATTAGGCTTACCTAGTCGTAGAGACTAGGTGCTGTCAAGACAGTTCACGGAGGGAGAACTTAGGCCGTGACACTTCAGCTTTCGAACCTGCCTGTCCAAAATAGCCACTGGCTCCTCAATATAAGATAGATCCTTGTCCAACTGGACTGAGCTGAAATCCAACACGTGAGACGGATCACCATGACACCTCTGGAGAATAGAAACATGGAATACCGGATGAACTCATACAAGACTGGGAGGCAAGGCAAGCTCATAAACAACCTCCTAAACTCACCACAAAGCCTTGAATGGGCCAATAAACCTTGGGCTCAGCTTGGCCTTCTTTCTGAACCTCATGAAGCCCTTTATAGGCGAAATCTGGAGCAAGACCCGCTCTCTAACCATGAATGCAACATTGCGAACCTTCCAATCTGTATAACATTTCTATCTAGACTAGGTTGTGCGAAGTCTGTCCTAAATGGCCTTAACCTTATCCAAAGCACACTGAACCAAGTCTGTACCCAATAATCTAGCCTCGCCCGGCTCAAACCAACCCACTGGAGACCGACACCGCCTGCCATACAAAGCCTTATATAGTGCCATCTGAATGATGAACTGATAAATGTTATTGTAGGAAAACACCCCAAGTGGAAAGAATTGATCCCAAGAAACTCCAAACTTCATCACACACGCACTGAGCATATGCTCTAAAATCTGAATAATGCGCTTGGATTGTCCGTCCGTCTGAGGGTGAAATACTATGCTCAACTCCACCCGAGTACCTAACTCATGTTGTACGGCCCTCTAGAGCCGTGATGTAAACTGCATATCCCGGTCAGAGATGATAGATACCAACATACCACGAAGTCTGCATCTCGCGGATATAAACTCGAGCCTGCTGCTCGAAAGAATAGGTAGTCATCACAGGTATGAAATAAGCTGACTTGGTCACCTTGTCCACAATTACCCAAACTGCATCAAACTTTCGCTGAGTCTGTGGGAGTCTAACAACGAAATCCATAGTGATCAGCTCCCATTTCCACTAAGGAATCTCTAACTTCTGGAGTAATCCACTCAGCCACTGATGTTTATACTTCACCTGCTGGAAATTAGACACCGGCAACATATTCCACTATGTCCTTATTCATTCTCCTCTACCAATAATGCTACCTTAAGTCATGATACATCATCGTTGAACCCGGATGAATGGAGTACCGCGAACTGTGAGCCTCCTAGAGAATCAACTCATGCAATTCAACCACATTGGGTACACATAGCCTGCCCTGGATCCTCAATGCACCATCATCTCCAACAGTGACCTCCTTGGCATCACCGTGCTGAACCGTGTCCTTAAGGACAAGTAGATGGGGTCATCATACTAACGCTCCTTGATACAACCATAAAGAGAAGACTGGGAGACCACACAAGCCAAAACTCGACTCGGCTCAGAAATATCCAATCTAACAAATTGATTGGCCAAGGCCTGAACATCCAATGCTAATGGCCTCTTTGCTGCTGGTAAATATGCTAAGCTACCCAAACTCCCCGCCCTACAACTCAAGGCATCTGCCACCATATTGGCCTTCCCGAGATCGTATAAAATAGTGATATCATAATCCTTAAGAAACTCTAACAACCACCGCTGACGCAAGCTAAGATCCTTTTACTTGATCAGATGCTGCAAACTCCGGTGATCAGTGTAGGTGTCACAAGGGACACCATACAAATAGTGCCTCCAAATCTTCAAGGCATGAACAATAGCTGCTAACTTAAGGTCGTGGACAGGATAGTTCTTTTCGTGTACCTTTATCTATATGGACACGTAGGCTATCATCCTACGGGTCCTGCATCAACACCGCGCCGAGATCAATCCGCGACGCATCACAATAAATACTATAAGACCCTTAACCTGTAGGAAATACCAATACTGGGGCTGCACTCAAAACTGTCTTGAGCTTTTGAAAGCTCTCCTCACACTCCTTTGTCTACCTGAACGGAGCACCCTTCTGGGTCAGTCTGGTCATAGGTGCTACAATAGATGAGAAACCCTCAGCAAATCAACTTTAATACCCCACAAAACCAAGAAATTTCCTGATCTCCGTAGTTGAGGACGGTTTGGGCCAAATCTACACTGCTTCCACCTTCTCCGGATCCACCTTGATCCCTTCACTCGACACTACATGACCCAAAAATGCCGCTGAATCTAACTAGAACTCACACTTTGAGAACTTTGCATATAGTTTCTTTCCTCTCAGGGTCTGAAGCACAGTCTCAGGTGTTGCTCATAATCCTCCCGACTCCGGGAGTACACTAGAATGTCGTCAATAAAGACAATGACAAAAGAGTTAAGATAAGGCCAGAATACATTGTACACCAAATGCATAAATGTTGTTGGGGTGTTGGTCAGCCTAAATGACATCACAAGAAACTTGTAATGACCATATCGAGTCCTAAAAGCAGTCTTCAGGATATCTGGCTCCTGAATCTTCAACTGATGATAACCTGAACACGAGTCAATCTTGGAAAACACTCTAGCACCCTGTATCTGATCAAATAAGTCATTAATACGAGGCAAAAGATACATGTTCTTCGCTGAAACTTTGTTCAATTGGAGATAATTAATGCACATACGCATAGAACCATCTTTTTTCTTCACAAACAAGACAGGAGCACCACAAGGTGACACACTAGGCCAAATGAAGTCCTTATCAAGTAATTCATGTAACTGTTCTTTCAACTCCTTCAACTGAGGAGGAGCCATACGGTATGGAGGAATAGAGATGGGCAGAGTGTCCGACAACAAATCAATACCAAAGTTGATATCTCTTTCGAGCGGCATGCGTAGGAGATGAGCTGGAAATGTATCAGGGAAATCCCTCACTACTGGGACTGACTCAACTGTAGGGGTATCAATACTGACATCTCTCACATAAGCTAGATACGTGTCACACCCCTTCTCAACCATTCGTTGAGCTTTAAGAAATGAAATAACTCTACTGGAAATGTGATCTAAGGTACCCCTTCACTCTAACTACGGTAAGCCTGGCATAGCTAGTGTCACAATCTTGGCGTGTTAATAAAGAATAGCATAACGGGGCGACAACCAGTCCATGCCCATGGTAATATCAAAATCTACCATACTGAGAAATAATAAATCAGCTCTGGTCTTAAAACTAATAATAACAACCAAACACGACCGATACAGACAGTTAACAACAATAGAATCTCTCACAGGTGTAGACACATAAAAAGGATAACTCAAAGAATCACGAGATATGCCCAAATACGGGGCAAATTAAAATGACACATAGGAATAAGTGGAGCCTAGATCGAATAGAACTGACGCATCTTTATGACAGACTGGAACAATACCTGTAATGATAGAGTCGGAAGAAACTGCCACTGTACGAGCAACAAGGGCATAGTATCTGGTCTGGCCTCTCCATCTAGGGCGACCTCTACCTCCCTGACCTCCACCTCAAGATGGCTGAGTAGGTGGAGTGGTAGCTGGTGCTGTAATCATAGCCTGAGGACCCTATAGAGTATGTTGTGGTTGAAAAGTCTATGGAGGTGCACCCCCCCAAGTCTGGGGAAATCCCTCACTATATAGCAAATGTTGCCACACTCAAAACAAGCTTTGGGCGGGCGTGGTTGTTATGGCTGTCTCGAGCCAGGTCTACTGGACTGACCGCTAGAAGCACCTCGTGCAGTAGGCAAACTAGATATTGGAGGTGCATAATAATGCTCCTAGGGCATAGGAGTAGCCGAAATACCACTAGTGGCTGGAAGAGCTGAATGAACGGGGTAACTCACCTATACCCTACCATGTCGAACTGCAGCTGGGGCACGAGCACCAAAATAAAAACTAGTCTCTCGAGACCTATTGGCTTCTCTCTCCTCCCTCTCCCGAGAAAGCATGCCCTCCACTCTCCTAGCAATACTCACAACCTACTAGAACAAAACATCTATCTCTAACTCCCGGGCCATGGTAGTCCTGATGCTGGATGGTGTCCCTCAATAAACCGACAAACCCTCTCTCAAACTGTAGAAACCAAGGACAGTGCATGTCTAGCCAAATCACTGAAATGAACTGCATACTCTAACACAGTCATAGCACACTGTCTCAACTGCTCAAATTCAGTGCGCCTTAAATATCTGAGGCTCTAGGGAATATACTCCCTCAAAACCATACCAGAGAACTAAGTCCATGTAAGTGAAGCTACCTTAACCATATTGTCCAACTCATATGCACGCCACCACTGATAGGTTTCTCCTCTAAGCTGAAATGCAGTGAAAGAAACTTCACTCGACTCCGCTATGACCATAGTATGGAGGATACTGTGGCACTCCTCCACTGAGCATCCTCTATTGCCAAACCACTAAATGTAGGAGGGTGGTACTTCTTGTACCTCTCGAGCCTACGCTCTTCCTCCTCGGAAACTGCTGCCCTACCATCGGACAGAACTGGGGCTATAGGCTATATCGGTATAATCTCTAGAACCTGATCAACCGGAACCCGCTACTCTAGTGTACGGGCGGCGGGAGTCTATGCTCCTCCCCCAGCTTGAGATGTGGCTGGAGCAAGTGGAATCAATCCAGCCTGAGCTAAGGTTATGAGCATGCTCAAAAACTGGGCTAGGGTCTCCTGGAGAGCTGGTACAGCAACGGGTACCTCAGGTGCCTTCCCTCCAGTTGGTGCTACTAAGGGCTCCTCCGTGGCAGCTCATGCAGTGCTCTGGCTCCACCACGTGGACGTCCTTGGCCTCTACCCTGGCCCCGGCCTCTAGCGGCTCTAGCAGGGGCCGTGGGTATCTGGTCATCAAATCCTCATGTACTTATCATCACCATCTGTGAGAGAATAGAATATAGAATTTTAGAATTTTTTTGAAGTCAACAAATCTTCGCAAGACAAGAAAATCAAATAAGTGTAACTTTCCTAATAGTTCCACAGCCTCCTGAAGATAAAAATAGACGGCTCTATATCGATCTGCGAGACTCTAATAAATCGGCTTGTGACTCACGACACCTATGAACCTAGAGCTCTGATACCAACTTGTCACGACCCAATTAACCCTCCGTAAGACGTCGTGACGACACCTAGTCTCTACGACTAGGTAAGCCTACACAATTACAGAAATAATAGGAATAGAAGTAAAACTCACAACTAAATGCAACAATAATAACATAACTGATAACCATGCTGCTCAGCATGTACAATAATCAACTCCTCAATACTACACATTCTTCCCAAAATACAGAACATCATGAGTCACAAACTACAGAAGCAAAACTAGTATCTCTATAAACCGGAGTTTAACAAATGAAGTATAGAAGATAATGGACATATGGGATAATAGATGGGGACTCCGAGGTCTGTGGATGCGGCAGATATACCTTGAAGTCTCCAACCGTCATTGCCCACTGATGACGTGGCTGCTAAGAAGTACCTGGAGCAGCACGCGAAAACATGTGCAGAAGAGTACCATGAATACACCACAACGGTACCTAGTAAGTGCCAAGCCTAACCTTGGTGGAGTAATGACGAGGTCAGGTCATGGCCCTACTAGTATATGTATATATATAAAATAAGACAGGATCTTCCAAAATACCGTTCCGTAGACCCAAAAGTAAATGTGCAGGGAGATCTCCCGGGATACCATCTCGTAGTCCCAAAGTAAATATGCAAGGGGGGATCTCACAGAATACCATTCCGTAGTCCCAAAATATTTGCACAGCTCAAACAATGGAGATAACAGCTATAACACGAAACCCTACAGTTTAGACTAAGTACAAGTCAAGGAAGAAATAGGAAATCCACTAAGCATGTTGCATAGTGTTCAGATAAGCATTTAAGATACGTAGACATGCTATTCTAGCTTAAATAGGATAATAACACATGCTACAAATTTAATACCAAATCAAATGAAATTTTTAAGAAAACTTTGAAACTTCTAATTTCTCAAACGGACGTCCGAATCACGTCAAACCAATTCTGTTTATCACCAAATTTCACAGACAAGTCATAAATATTATGTTGGACCTATACCGGGCTTCGAAACCAAAATACAGATCTGGTATTACGAGGCCAAGCATCAATCAATTCTTAAAAACTATTAGATTTTCAGACTTTTAATTTTCAACAAAAATTCATATCTCGAGCTAGGGACCTCGGAATTCAATTTCGGGCATACGCCCAGGTCCTATATTTCACTACGGACCCATCGGTACTGTCAAAACATGGGTCTAGGTCCGTTTACTCAAAACGTTGACCGAAATCAATTAAAATAAACTTTTAAGGTAAAAATTCTTATTTTTATCAGTTTTTAGCATATAAGCCTTTCGGTCAATGCCGAACTGCCCACGCAAATCGAGGAAGTCTAGAATGAGGTTCTAAAGGCTTCGAAACACAGAGTTTGATTCTAAATTATAAGGTGACCTATCGGGTCATCACAAAGAAGTTGGATTGTCTTACCAAACTAAAAATGATGAAGCTCTACCAAGGAATATGCTTTCCAAGATTTTTTCGTATCTTCCCCTTTCAAATTTGATGCATACAAGCATCTTATGCAAATGGTGGAATAAGATGCTACAAGATTCCTATTTTACCTATTGGCATTACAAGAATCATCCATGGTTTTCATCCAATGGTTCTACTATTTTCTCTATTTCTTTATAATACAGATCACACTTTAAAGTTATTTGATGATAATTTAACGATATAGATAGGATTATTGGTTGTAGGCCTAGAGCCTCCCTTGAATTCATAGATTCTCATAGAAATGTGACACGTAAGTTCAATTATTTATGAAATATTAATATGTACAAGCAAACATGTCATGTGGGACCCAAAACTTAATATCCTATGCACCTTTCTCTTATTATGTGTAACGACCCGACTGGTCGTTTTTGAATAATTGCATCCGGTTTGGCAGTTTGGGTCAAGAGTAGCTTCATATTATATATATCAACTTGTGTGCATGGTTGGATCCAGTTTTCGGATGAATCGGAGTCGAATTGGAAGAAGGAATATAGTTTTGGAAGCTTAAGTGGAGAGAATTTGACCGAAATTTGACTTTTGAGTAAACGGATACGGAATGAGTTTTGGATGATGTCAGCAGCTTCGTATGGTGATTTTGGACTTGGACGTGTGTTTGGACTTGGATTTGGAGGCCCATAGGGTAATTTGAGGCATTTCGGTGAAATTTGGAAAAGTTGAAGTTTGAAAAATGGAAAAGTTTGACCCATAGTTGACTTTTTTGTTATCGAGGTCGGAATTCGATTTCGAAAGTTGGAACAACTTCTTCATGTTATTTGGGACTTGCCTGCAAAAGTTGGTGTCGTTTGGAGTTGATTTGATGTGGTTCGGATGCTTGGCTGCAATTCTAGAGGTTCTTGAAGTTCATAGTAATTTTCATGCATTTGAGCATCTGATTCGTGGTTTTAGCGTTGGCTGACGTGATTCGAGAGTGGATAAGTTTGTATGACGTTATAGGATGTGTTGGTACATTTGGTTGAGGTTCCGGGGGCCTCAGATGAGTTTCGGGTGAGTTTTGAATGAGTCCGGACATTCTGGAACTTAGAAAATGGTTTCTGATGCTTAAATCTTTGTTGGGGGCAGAAGTCTTACCGCTGAGGCAGAAGTTTTTCCACTGAGGCGGTGGGATTACCGCTGAGGCGGAAAATGATCCGTTGTCCGTGGTGAGGAAGAATTCGCAAGTTCACTGGTCTAACTTCGGAAGCCTATATCTTTTGATCTACAAGGAATTTGCAGATGATTCAAAATTGAAGGTTGTAGCCCTTCATGTCTAGTTTCCAAAAAGATAAAGAAATCACAATTTTAATATCTTTAGAGAATGTTATGGCCAAAATACTAAAGCATATCACTGCAGTCAACATTCTCCACTGTAGTGGTGGATTTACCGCGGTCAGCCATGGTTTTTCCGCAGTCGGCGATGATGGAAATATGGGAGGTGCACTATAAATATGAGATTTAGGGTTTTATTTCATATTTTGACCTAGAGAGCTCGGATCTTGGCGATTTTTCGAAGGTTTTACAAGAAATTCATCAGGGTAAGTGATTTTAACTCTGATTTGGCTAAAATACATGAATCTGTCATTGAACTCATCATTTGATTCGTGATTTGGGATGGAATTTGGGAAAAAATTGTAAAGTTCTTCAAAAATGTAAAATGATAATTTGAAGGACCAAATTGTATTGGACAATTTTTGTATGGGTGAACTCGTAACGGAATGGGTATTCAATTTTTGTAAATTTTGTCGGGTTCCGAGGTGCGGGACCAGGGAGTTGACTTTTGTTAATGTTTTTTTCAAATTGTATAGGAATAATAGTTTTGTTAATTGGAATTGTATTCTCTTGCATTGTTAGATGTATTCAAGTCATTTTTTGGCTAGATCGAGCCGAGCATTGATGAATTGGTAAAGGAAAAGCTAAATTGAGTATTGAATCCGCCGGATTGAGGTAAGTATCTTGCCTAATCTTGTATAGGGACTTCCCCTTAGGATTTGAGTCTTCTATGCTAATTGTAGTTCGTGCATGCGAGGTGACGAGTGTGTGCTCGGACTTATTTGTGGAAAATGTGCCTTTGGGGTTCTTAGGTCCTTATGTTAATTATGTGAAAGGTATCCCATCATGATTGGTTTCATAATTGCTTAAATTGCCTCTATATGCTCTATATGATATTGTTAGCTTTCCTCTAATTCTTACGTGTTACTTGGCCCCTAATTGCCTTAATTGAAGTGATTGTCTTCCTTATTATTTTGATACTTCTTGATTGTGAGTTCCCCTATGACTTCGTACAAATATGTTACATGTCCATTTGTTGTGGTTACCGGTATAATTATTACGTGATTATTATGTCTTGTTGCTTTGTTAAGGTTAGTGTGCTTCTTAGTTTTCTTTTCGTGATCCTTATTATGTACTATGCATGCTTGACTTGATGAGTATTCATGTTGGACCAAGCTTATAGTAGTTCCTTGATATTTGACCATTGTTGAGTATTGACTCAAGTGGGGATTCATTTTGAAAAGTTAATTGTTGGGACGAGATTGGTTATTGTTGATTCCCTTGCCGGGATGTATTGTTTATGATATTATTTCCCTTGCCGGGATGTTATTGCTTATTATATTGTTTCTCTTGTCGGATATTGTTATTATACTATTGTTTCCTTGTCGGGATTCTATTGTGATTTTATTGATTCCCTTGCCCGAATTGCTTTGTGATTGTTGCTTGGGTAAGGAAGAGTGTAAAAGCATGAAGGGTGATTCCGTGCGTGATATTTGTGAGTGAGTATAAAAGCACGAAGGGTGATGTCGTGACGATATTTTAAATGTAAAAGTATGAAGGGTGATGTCGTGCCATGATATGAGTGATAATGCACGAAGAATAATGTCGTGCTATAATTATGTGAGTTAAAAGCACGAAGGGTGATGACGTGCCGAATATATTGATTCTCATGGTGAGGACGAGAGTAAAAGCATGAAAGGCAATGTCATGCACTTTCTGTTTGCTATGCTTATTTGTTGTTACCAATTCAAGTGTTTTAACTATTCAAATTCCTTTACTGCTGTAATCCTTTGTGATGGAACCCCATAGTGTTTTCAATACTTCGCCGTATTTATATGTATATTTCAGTACTTCAAATTTTAATAATTGTTTCATTTTTCGTTCAATTATTTACTCAATTAAATTCCCTTAAACCGTCTAAGGTTGTATTTTACTTAAAAAGGAATTTCTACTAAGTTAATTTATTAAATCCTATGTTAAAGGTAATAATTCATTCGATGTTGTATTTTAATTGAAAATGGTATTTTATTTATTCAAATGATTTCTAAAAATAACTTCATCTTTTCTTGCTGAGTTCCTAATTGGTTTAGAAGTTGTACTCTACTTAATATTATGTAAATGAGACTCCTTGAACATCTTAATTGTTTTGGTTATGGACCCTATGTACTGAGTAATAGGAGAACATTGTTGTGCAAAGAGAGATAGAAATACGTGGGCACAAGGTGCCGGGTGTGCTAAATGTTTGGTAATTGAGGTTATGATATGAGACATCGAGTTTAAGATGGCTGGAATTGTGCACCAGAAATGATATAATTTATTAAGCTGACATCGCCTTCCTTGTTTAAGTACATTTTTACTTGTCTGTGTTCCGATTATGTTGGTGTTAATTTATTTGGTTATCTTTCATTTCCATCCGTATTTCCCTTTATTGTTTCTACTGATTGTAGTTTATGTCTTTCCCTACTGTTGATATTATTTTGTCATCGTTAGGTTGATAGTTTATTATCATATCTTGTTCAATTTATTTACCAGTAGGTATCTGGACTGTTCCTCATCACTACCTCACCGAGGTTTGTCTTAATACTTACTGGGAACCGCTGTGGTGTGCTCATACTACACTTCTATATATTTTTGTGTACAGATCCAGGTATTTAGCGGTCGTAGTTGTATGGGTCATCGCGATGGAAACTCAAGGTAAACCTGCTACAACATTCGTAGGCCTCGGAGTCACCTTTATTTGTACTTATTTCCATTTGTTCCTTTGTTTCGGGACATTGATGTATTTATTTTGTATAACTACTCTTAGAAAGGCTTGTGACTTGTACCACCGATTTTGAAAATTGTAATTTGTTTATAGTAAATTAATTTAAAGTTAGTAAATATCAATGTTATTTCAGTTAATGTTAGGCTTACCTAGTTTAGAGACTAGGTGCCATCACGATTCCTTTAGAGGGATTTTTGGGTCGTGACACTATATCTTCTCTTAGGGGTCGTTTGGTAAGGTGCATAAGATTAATACTGAATATGGTGTATTAGTAATGCTGATATTAATTA
Organism: Nicotiana sylvestris; assembly: GCF_000393655.2. Taxonomy (NCBI): domain Eukaryota; kingdom Viridiplantae; phylum Streptophyta; class Magnoliopsida; order Solanales; family Solanaceae; genus Nicotiana; species Nicotiana sylvestris. The sequence goes on along the minus strand of NC_091057.1, from coordinate 51,647,547 downwards.
TGCTTGCCTTAGCTATGCTGACATATTTCTTATCCATTATTGGTTTGATGTATTAAAGCATTGTAAAATTTCTAAAAGAAGTATTTGTTCACAAAAATATCGTCATAACTAGTCTATCACTTTATTTTGATAAAAAAAATATATGTTGAGAAATATTTTTATATGCTAAACATTTAAATAAAATTATTTGATTTGTCTACCTATATTGTAGTATAAAAGTGAATATTTATTTATAAAAAAAAGAAATATACCAAGTATTTATTTATCCGCTAGCAATGACACCTCATCTTGGGCAAGTTACTACTTTCGGACATTCTAAACTCCTTTTCGGATTAAGATTAAGACTTACCTACGAAACATAAAAGAAATCAGATAAGAGAGACTTAATATTGTAAGATTTATATAATCTATTGAAGAACCCAAAAATTGAAATAAGAACCCTACGTAGCCTTTTTTGCTAAACAAGGATGATATGGCAGATTGGGCGTATTTTTTATGTTTGGGAATTGTTTTAAGTTATTGGGTAGGTTTAGATCGAGTAGTGGGTTATTTCTAAATGAGTTGGGTAATGAAAAGGGACTGGTTATTTTGTTATTGTGTTGACACGTGGAGGGCCGTCCAAATGAGGGACATTATAAATAATAGTATGACAGTAGTGATTGAGGTGGCCAAATCACAAAGCATCACTTACCATATATATATATATATATATATGTGTATGTGCGTGTGTGTGCGTGTGTGTAGAGAGAGAGAACACCAAACATATTGTCAATATGCCTTGAAAATTAACTTAAATCATACTTGACAAAAGACTTCTTTCAAGAAAATATATATTGATAAACCTTAGAAATGAATGAGTGCATTCAATTTGCAATAGAGATAAATTAACTGCATCACCAATTTAATAAAAAAAGAATTATGTCATCCTTCTTAAGCCTCCTTCTTGCCAGCTCCCCGCTTCTGGGTTCCTCAGGCTTTCAGCTCAACTTTATCCAATGCCACGACCTAATTTACCCTCCGTAAGACATCGTAATGGCACTTAGTCTCTATGACTATGTAAGCCTAAATAATTAAGGAAATAAAAGGAACAAAAGAAAAACACACAACTAACTGAAATAATAATAACATAAGTGATAACTATGCCTCTCGGCATGCACAATAACCAACTCATCAATACTACACAGTCTTCCCAAAACCCGAAACATCATGAGTCAAAAACTACATAAGGAAATCTAGATCTCTATACACCAGAGTCTAGCAAAAGAAGTATAGAAGATAGTGGACATAGGGGAGAATAGAGGGGGGCTCCGAGGTCTGCGGACGCTACATATATACCTTGAAGTCTCCAACTATCGTTGTTCACTGATGATGTGGCTGGTAAGAAGTACCTGGATCTGCACATGAAAACATGTATAGAAGAGTAGCATGAGTATACCATAACGGTACCCAGTAAGTGCCAAGCCTAAACTTTGTAGACTAGTGACGAGGTCAGGTCAAGGACCTACTGGGGATGTGTGTGTGTCTGTGTGTCTATATATATATATTTATAATACCGCAGTATAATAAAGATTGAAATTTAACAAGAAGGAAATCACAGAAACATAACAGTACAATGAACAAAAATAACAACAGGGGATCTCTCGAGATACCGTCTCATGATCCCAAAAGTAAATGTGCAGGAGGATCTCCCGGGATACCGTACCGTAGTCCCAAGTATATATATAGGGGGATCTCCTAGAATACCATTCTGTAATCCTAAAAGTAAATGTGCAGGGAGATCTCCCGGGATACCATCTCGTAGTCCCAAAGTAAATATGTAGGGGAGATCTCCTGGAATACTGTTTTGTAGTTCCAAAATAAATACGCAATTCAAACAATAGAGATAATAGCTATAAGACGAAACCCTACAGTTTAGACTAAGTACAAGTCAAGGAAGAAGCAAGAAATCCAGTAAGCATGATGCGCAATGTTCAGATAAGCATTTAAGACATGTAGACATGCTATTCTAGGCTAAACAGGATAATTACACATTCTACTATAAATCAATTAAAGTGAAACACATTATTACTTAGTGAAAAAAAGGATTTTACAACAATAGCCCGTGTACGCACTCGTCACTTCACGTACACGGCGCTCACATATCACAACAGTACGAGATCCTAAGGGGAGTACCCCCACACAAGGTTAGGCAAGCCACTTACCTTGAACCAAGCTCAATTAATCGGTAACAATGCCTTTTCCATGAATATCCGACTCTGAATAGCCTAAATCTAGCCAAAAGCAATTACATATCATAAATACAACTATAATAGACTTATATAATTAATGAAATCAAGACTTTAATAAGAAATTCAAAAATTTCCCTAAAATGTCTCCCTAGTCCATGTCTCGAAATCGGGTAAAAGTCACAAAATATGAACACCCATTCACTCATGAGTTCACTCATACCATAATTATCCAAATATGATATCTAAATCCCAATAAAAACCCAAAATCTTAGTTGAAGGACTTCTACAAATTTCTCAACCAAATTTCTTTAATTAAATGATGAAATCAATCATAGATTAGTGGAATATAACCATAAGGGATATAAGAATCGTTACCCAAAGATTTCCCTAAAAATTTCTCAAATAATCACCACATCCGAGCTCTCAAAGTCCCAAAATTAAAAATGGGATAAAACCCTCAAAACCCTTCTTTTCTGCTCAGCGATCTTTGCTTCTGCGGGCTTCCAGTCGCACCTGCGACGCGGCACCTACGGAATACCCATCGCAGGTGCGAATTCCACTTAAGGTCCAAAATCCTCTTCTGCGACAAGTGGGTCGCACTTGTGCACCTACTCCTGTGGAATCCTTTCTGCATCTGCGATCCTCCAGCTCCAGGCCACCCCGCTTCTACGCTCCACCTTCCGCAGAAGCGATTCTACTTCTGCGGCAAAAATGTCGCACCTCTGGCCTCTGACCACTTCCTTCAAAACCACACCTATGCCATTTGGCTCTATTTAGTGGGCTCGTACATGTGGTCAATCTTGCGCAGGTGCTATTACACCAGGTGCAACAACTTCTGCCATTCTCCCAAAACTCAATTCGATCCGTTAACAATTTGGAATCCACCCAAGGCCCCTGGGACCTCAACCAAAAGAACTTAAAGGTCCTAAAACACCATACGAACTTAGTCGAACCCTCAAATCACACCAAATAATGCTAAAATTATGAATCACCGTCTAATTCAAACTTAATGAACTTGAAATTTTGAATTTCTATAACTGATGCCGATACATATCAAACCACATACGAATGACCTCAAATTTTGCATGTAAGTCACAAATTACACCGTGAACCTAATCCAACTTTCGGAAGTCCAACCCGACCCCGATATCAAAAAGTTCGCTACCGGTCAAAATCTCCAAAAAATTGACTTTTGCCATTTCAAGCCTAAATCAGCTACAGACCTCCAAAACACAATCCGGACACGCCCCTAAGTCTAAAATCATCCAACGGAGCTAACGGAACCGAAGGAACTCCATTCCGGAGTCGTCTTCACATAGTTCCGAGTACGGTCAAAATCCTAAGGATTAAGCTTTTATTTTAGGGACTAAGTGTCCTAAAACATGTTGAGACCAAAAACAAAACCTCCCAGAAAGTTATATAAGCAAAAAAAGATACGGGAGAAACAGTTAATAGGGAATCAGGGTTATTACTCTCAAAACGACTGGCCGAATCGTTACATCCAATCATATATGCAAGTTTTTACTTCTTTTAACTGACTATGCCAAAGCAAACTCCCATGAGTAGTAAAATGACTAAAATTCTACATATACATTAAATGATCAATGAAACATGTAAATATTTTGATAGTTGACCATAGGCTGATTGTGACGACCCGGTCAGTCGTCTCATGAGTTCCCGCTCCGTTTCCCCATTTCTAATTCTTTATACTTCATTATCCGTGTTTTAAGTGATCAAGTTGATTAGTTTGCATTCGGAGAGGATTTGGTAAGAAATGAGACACTTAGTCTTTTTTAAGAAGGTTTAAGATGGAAAAGTCAACTGGATGTTGACTTATGTGTTAGAGGGCTCAGATGTGAGTTCTGATGGTTCGGTTAGTTTCAGAAGGTGATTTACGTCTTAGGAGTCTGATCGGAATTCGTTTTGGAGGTCCGGTGTAGAATTAGGCTTGAATCGGCAAAGTTGATATTTTGACAATTTCCGGTTGGTAGGTGAGATTTTGATCCAAGGGAATGGAATTCTGAGAGTTGCAATAGCTTCGTTATGTCATTTGGGATATGTGTGCAAAATTTCAGGTCATTCGGATGTGGTTTGGTTGGGTTTTTTATCGAAAGCGTATTTCAGAAGTTTTTTTAGAAAACCTTAGGCTTGAATCCAATGTGTTTTGAGTGATTTGTTGTTGTTTGAGGTGTTTTGATGATTGGAACAAGTTTGAATGAGGTTTTAGGATGTTTTGGTGCCTTTGGTTGAGGTTTCGGGGGCCTTGGGTGAGTTTCAGGTAGTCAATCGGACTATTTTTGGAGTTTGAAAGTTGCAGAATTTGGGTCCAGCTGTTGCAGAGAATTAACCCTTCGCGATCGCATGGGGTATATCACGATCACGTAGAAGGAATTGAGGAATGGCCAGAGTTAAACCTCCACATTCGCATGAGAGACCTCGCGCTCGCGGAAGGATGGGATCCTGTGCTTCGCGTTCGCGTGAGGTTGTCCGCGATCGCGTATAAGGAATGGGGTCAGAAGGGTCCAAAGGGAATTGTTCTTCGCGTTCGTATTAGAGAGTTCGCGTTCGCATAGGTGTGGAAGGCGAAAGCATCGCATTTGCAGGGTCCTTTTCACGTTCGCATAGAGTCATTTTGGGGAGTTTAGAATTTGTTCTTCGCGATCGCGAGGGAAGTGTCGTGTCGCGATGAAGGAAAAACATGCCTGGGCAGAATGTTTTAAGTCATTTCCCCCATTGTTGATCATTTTGAGAGATTTTTGAAGGAAATTAAAGAGGGATTCAAGGAGAAACGTTTGGAGGTAAGAATTTCGAACCTAAAACTCGATTTTACTGTGAAATCCACCTAGAATTCATGGAAACCTAAGCTAAAAATGGAAGAACTAGGGCTTGGGATTTTCGCTTGGGCTTTGTTCCCTTAGTATATTGTGACGTATTCATTCTGATTTTGGATAGATTCGACGCGCTTGGTGGCCAATTCGAGGGGCAAAGGCGTCGCGAGCTAGAGATTTAGCCGGTTCAAGGTGAGTAATGATTGTAAATGATGCTCTGAGGATTTGAAACCCCGGATTGCACATCGTAGTGCTATATTGAGGTGAGACACACGCTTGATAACGAGCATGGGGTCGTTCACTATTGGGGATAGTAACTTGGTCCGTCCCGATTGATGATTTTACCGCGTATTTGACTGAAACTTATTTGTTAACATCATGATTTGGGTTGATTGCCATATTTGGGATTCGTGCCAACTATTTGAACCCTTCGGGGATTTTTATCACTATTTCCTTACTGTTTTGACTTATTACTTGAACTCAGTCATGCTGTTTTCCACTATTTTACAACTCAGCCACTTTTAATCAGTTTTGAGACTTAAATGATATTTTAAATGATATTTTGGTCTGAGAACTACTATTTTACTAATGCCCGAGGGGCTTGTGATGATTTTTCAGACTGAGTATGGCCGAGGGCCTGATGTTAGGATACACTGATACTTATATGAGGCCGAAGTCCTGAGATACATATGTACGCCACGAGGTAACTTGATTGATATGAGGCCGAGGGCCTAGATTTGATGCCACGAGATGGCTTGATATTGTGCTTGGGCTGTAAGGGGCCCCTCCTGGAGTCTGTGCACCACCAGTGAGCGCGGGTACCCATTGTGATGTGAGATTGAGTCCAAGGGGCATGCACTGTTCTGAGATTGAGCCCGAGGTGCTGGCACTGTTCTGAGATTGAGCCCGAGGGGCTAGTACTATTCTGAGATGTTGCCCGAGGTGCGGTTTTGTTAATACTGTGCCCGAGGGGCGAACCTTTACTTGTTAATTACTTGTTTTACCTGCTGAAAAAGGATTTTACTTGATTCTTCATTGATTTACTAATTTTAAGTGATTTTACTGCATCAGCATAGAATGCCTTGTGTTTTACATGTTTTCTTACTTTCAGTCATTATTTATATTTATTACTCACTGTGTCGGAGTACTCACATTACTCCTTGCACCGTGTGTGCAGATTCATGCGTAGCAGGTCCCGCTCCTGAGTGCTGATCCTTCTAGTCCAGGCGGTGTTTCGGAGACTACGAGGTAGTTGTTGGCGTCTGCAGCCCCCCGTGTCTCCCTTATCGCATTATTTCTATGTTCTTCAAACAGTTGTACCAGATATCGTTTTTAGTAGACTTGTATCAAGATCCTTAGTTGCTCATAACTTGTGACACCCTGGTTAGGGTTATGTCAGGTTGGGTTTCCGTTATGTTTTCTCTATTTCCACTAAATATTGCTATTAAATCATGTTAAAGTATCTTTATGTCATTTAACTGCTTAAAAGGGGTGAATTGTGTTAAATTGGATGGTCTTGTCTTCACGAGAGGCGCCATCACGACCGGGTTTGGGGTTAGGGTCGTGACACTGAGTCTTCTAGGGTGAAAACTCCATAGCAAAGCATTCAAAAAAGCTGGGCATTCTCTAGAAAAATCTACGTCTGCATCTAAAGCATCCATTTGGAAGTAAGTGTCCACTCGTGGGGTAGCAACTCTATGGGGCAGTTCTAACACTTCCCATTTGTTGCATTTTTCAAGCCGAAAGGAACCTGGGACCAAGAGGTCGACTTTGATAGAAATTTCCCTAACTTAGAAAATCATGCAACATTTAGATAGTTGGAGCAACGAAGAACAAGTTTTTGAGTGCCTCAATTGGCTGGACTCTTTTGCAATAGACTGCCCAGTGATCGCAGAAGCGAGACGGGGACCGCACCTACGAAAGCACAAGTGTGAGGCAGGCACCGCTAAAGAGGGCTCGCAGAAGCGAGCAGTTGTCCGCAGAAGCGAAAGTAGGCAGGTGGGGATGGGCTGCATCTGTGATGCATTTTTCGCAGATGCGGAGCCACAGAAGCGAAATCGCTGGAGGTAGAAGGGTTTGTTTAAGACGGGACTTAGGCCATTTTGGTTCATTTATTTCACTTCTTGGGCAACTTTTTGAGCTTATTGGAGAGGAGTTTCTACCTAGCTATTGAAGGTAAATAATTCCTACCCTATGTAAGTTTAATAGACTATGGTTAGATTTTAACATGTAAAATTGTGAAAATTATGTGTTTAGTTGAAAAACCTAGGTTTTGATAAAAATGGAATTTAACCACAAAAATGATTATGAAATTAGGTAAAGTGATATATTCGAGTTCGTGAGGTTATGGGTAACAATTATCTTCGAATATTTTTTGAATCCTGACACGTAGGCCCGAGGTGAATTTTAGGAATCTTCCAATTAGGGGTGGATAATTACCCTAATAGTTAAATTATGGACTTTTGAGTGTATATTGACTTATTTATATAATATTTGGCTAGTTTCAGGTTGTTTGGCACCAAGTTGAGGATTTAGAGCTATTTGTGGACATGAAGTGAGCTTGAGAACGATGTAAGTCTCCTGCCTAACCTTGTAAGAGGGAACTTATCCCCATAGGTATATTTTATTGTGAATTACTTGTGTGGGAAGCTATGTATGCACTAGGTGACGAGAGTCCGTGCGTAGCTATATTCCATTAGATGTCCGGGTAGTCTTAGGTTTACATCATGCTTTAATTGTACTATCATGTTTGTTATGCATACTAATTATCTTGAATAGAGCTGAAACTAGAGATTTTATAGTTGAAAACTTTCGAGTTAGATTTCTTATTTTGGGGAAAGAATTGAAGAATAATTAATAACTCTGAAAAATCCATGTCCTATTGTGTCAAGTACTTTCCTGAGCGAGGTAAACTTCTTTATTCTCATGGGAGCGAGGCATTCGCTTGGCAGTTTAATAAATGCATCTATGGTTCGTGTCGTTCGACCCTCGGTAGTGCACACAATATATTTTTTTGGATCGGGTCGTACAACCTCGGCATAAATCATGTGTCATAATACTCGGAGCCTGATTATACTTGATATTATTTTATGGCATGAGAGCTTATAATTTATTTGATGACAGAAATTGTATTAAGATTAGTAGGTGTTGGCTAGAGATTTTGAAATTTATTATTTAGGGAACCATTTGTTCATTACTTATTATTATTATTGTTTCCATGTTCCATATCTATTTAGAATTTCTGCATTTTATTAATGGCCCACAGTAAGTGTCGATGTCGATCTCATGTCACTACTTCTTCGAGGTTAGACTGGATACTTACTAGGTACATGTTGTTTATGTACTTACACTACACTTCTGCACTAATCGTGCAGGATCCGAGGCAGGTGCATCTGGCAATCATCCCCGCGCGCACCCCTGATACTCCAATACTTAGTGGTGAGCTACTTTCCAAGCCTGCTCTGCAGCACCAGAAGTCTCTCTTTTGTATTTACTTTCTGACTACTCTATTTCAGACAGTAGTTTAGTATTTTTATATATTCTACTAGCACAACTAGAAATCCGGAAAAAGCGATCACAAAAAGCAACTAAAGTTGGTTGCTTACTGGTCAAAAAGCGACCAAAAAGCGTCCAAACTGGCTTGGTCACTATTTTGCTGGTCGTTTTACCTTAGATTAGCGACCAACTTTGGTCTCTAAGGTAAAAGGACCAAATATTCCGGGTTTTAAATATAGAGACCAACTTTGGTCGCTTTAGTATTTTAATAATATAAATTTAGTGACCAAAGTTGGTCACTATATTTAAATTACGTTTTATATTTATTTATTATTAATCAAAATATAGCGACCAACTTTGGTCTGTAAACCAAATATTATATTTTAAAATCTGGAAAATAGCGACCAAAGATGGTCGCTTTTTTAATTTTTATTTTTTTTTAAACATAAGCTACCAAAATTGGTCGCTAATTTCAAGAATTTAATTATTTTTTAAACATATTTTCCATAAATTATTTTTTTAATAGAATAGCAACCAAAGTTGGTCACGTTTTAAGAAATCTGGGTTAATTAGCGACCAACCTTGGTCGCTATTGCCTAGAAATATTTTTTAATAAGAAAAGCGACCAACAAGCGACCAAAGCTGGTCGGTTTTCTGGGTATAATTTTGGCAGAAACTGTCTGTTTTAGCAGCTACACCACCTACCAGCATGCCAAATTCCCTATTACAAGCAACAAGAACAACAATACCAACAACAACAACAACAACAACACAACAACATTAAAACCAATAAAGTATAAAGTTCAATACAACTAACACATTAAGCTAACAAACTAAGTTAGCGCTTATTACAAGCCCATTCGAAAATTGGTTCTATTGTCTAGTTCAAAGTTATAAAGTACTCAAGGAGTGTTCTTTCAGCATCCTCGTCCGAAAGTTGGATTGCCTCGCCCGACTCATTAGGTGGCTGACTGTGTATGAATTCCTCAACGCCAGATGTGAAGCAAACCTATAAGAAAAATTACATTGAATTAGTATTTCAAAATTTATACAAAAGTATATAAAAATACTTAATGAAAAATAAAAAACTTACATGTATAGTTGAGGCTCAACCCTCGACCCACCTTTCTGGATTAGTCTCTTTCTTCTTCTTTACAATACAAGTCTCATTGAATATCTCATCTTGCTTCATTGGCATCAGTTCATATCCTAAAATTTTAATTTATAAACTAAAATTTCAATACATAAACTAAAAGTCCAATTCATATCCTAAAGGCTCAATTCATATCCTAAAAGTTCAATTCATATACAAAAATTTCAATTCATATCCTAAAGGTTCAATTCATATCCTAAAGGTTTAACTCATATCCACAAAAGCTCAATTCATATCCTAAAATTTCAATTTATAAACTAAAAGTTTAATTCATACACAAAAATTATAATATATCATAAAGGTTCAATTCATATCCTAAAGGTTCAACTCATATCCACAAAAGTTCAATTCATACACAAAAATTTCAATTCATATACTAAAGATTCAATTCATATCCTAAAGGTTCAACTCATATCCACAAAAGTTCAATTCATATCCTAAAATTTCAATTTATAAATTTCAATATATAAACTAAAAGTCCAATTCATATCCTAAAGGTTCAATTCATATCCTAAACGTTCAACTCATATCCACAAAAGTTCAATTCATAACAAAAATTTCAATTCATATCATAAAGGTTCAATTCATATCCTAAAGGTTCAACTCATATCCACAAAAGTTCAATTCATATCCTAAAATTTCAATTTATAAACTAAAATTCCAATACATAAACTAAAAGTCCAATTCATATCCTAAAGGTTCAACTCATATCCACAAATGTTCAATTCATACACAAAAAATTCAATTCATATCCTAAAGGTTCAACTTATATACCCAAAAATTTAATTCATATCCTAAAATTTCAATTTATAAACTAATATTCCAATACATAAACTAAAAGTCCAATACATAAACTAAAAGACCAATTCATATCCTAAAGGCTCAATTCATATCCTAAGAGTTCAATTCATACACAAAAAATTCAATTTATATCCTAAAGGTTCAACTCAAATCCATAAAAGTTCAATTCATATCCTAAAATTTTAATTTATAAAATAAAATTCCAATACATAAACTAAAAGTCCAATTCATGTCCTAAAGGTTCAATTCATATCCTAAAGGTTCAACTCATATCCACAAAAGTTCAATTCATACACAAAAATTTCAATTCTTATACTAAAGGTTCAATTCATATCCTAAAGGTTCAACTCATATCCACAAAAGTTCAATTCATATCCTAAAATTTCAATTTATAAATTTCAATATATAAACTAAAAGTCCAATTCATATCCTAAAGGTTCAATTCATATCCTAAACGTTCAACCCATATCAATAAAAGTTCAATTCATAACAAAAATTTCAATTCATATCATAAAGGTTCAATTCATATCCTAAAGGTTCAACTCATATCCACAAAAATTCAATTCATATCCTAAAATTTCAATTTATAAACTAAAATTCCAATACATAAACTAAAAGTCCAATTCATATCCTAAAGGTTCAACTCATATCCACAAATGTTCAATTCATACACAAAAATTTCAATTCATATCCTAAAGGTTTATCTCATATCCCCAAAAATTCAATTCATATCCTAAAATTTCAATTTATAAACTAATATTACAATACATAAACTAAAAGTCCAATACATAAACTAAAGACCAATTCATATCCTAAAGGCTCAATTCATATCCTAAGAGTTCAATTCATACACAAAAAATTCAAGTTATATCCTAAAGGTTAAACTCATATCCATAAAAGTTTAATTCATATCCTAAAATTTTAATTTATAAAATAAAATTCCAATTCATAAACTAAAAGTCCAATTCAAGTCCTAAAGGTTCAATTCATATCCTAAAGGTTCAACTCATATCCACAAAAGTTCCATTCATACACAAAAATTGCAATTCATATCCTAAAGGTTCAATTCATATCCTAATGGTTCAACTCATATCCACAAAAGTTCAATTCTATCATGACCCAATTCCCGAACTCGGTTGTGATGGCGCCTCTCGTGAAGATAAGGCCAGCCAGACCAAAAGGGAACACCTAATTTAAATAATTAAATACCATAAATAGTTCTAAAACATGATATAATAGGCATAATTTACGGAAATAACGATAACAACAGCAGAAACCATCCCGACAGCCCAAACCTGGGTGTCACAAGTCATGAGCAACTAAGAAATTCGGATACAAGTCTATTGAACACTAAATCCGATACAGTAGCTCTAAGAACATGAAAAATGATAAAATAACGGAGGCACGAGGCTACGAACGCCAACATCTACCTCGTAGTCTCTGAATCACTGCCTGGACTGGGAGGATCAGCACTCATGAGCGACTCTGCGATGCCTGAATCTGCACACATGGGGTAGGGAGTAATGTGAGTACTCCGACCCAGTGAGTAATAATTATAAATAATGGATGAAAGTATGAAAATACGTAAAGGCACAAAGCAGTTCCATATCAAGCAGTAAAATCACTTAAGGCAGTAAAACAGTGAAGAAATCAAATGAAATCCCTTTTAAAACAAGTAAAATGGGTAATTTAACAAGTAAATAACAAGTAGAAATCCGCCCTTCGGGCACAGTATCAATCACTCAGAACAGTATCAGCCCCTTGGGCTCACTCTCAGTACAGTATCAGCCTCTCGGGCTCACTCTCAGATCATAATGGGTACTCGCGCTAACTGTGGGGGTGCACACTCCGGAGGGGCCCCTTACGGCCCAAGCGCTATATCAAGCCACCTCGTAGCATCATCTCACGGCACTCGGCCTCACATCACTCGGCACTCGGCCTCACATCACTCAAGCCACCTCGTGGCATATAAAGTATCTCAGGCCCTCAGCCTCATATCACTCAACATATCCTCACATATGGCCCTCGGCCTCACTCAGTTCGAAAATCATCACTAGCCCCCCGGGCATTAGTAAAACAGCAGTTCTCAGCCCAAAACATCATTTAGAAATATTATATAAGTTTCAAATCTGAGTAAAAGTGGCTGAATTTGTAAAACAGTAGATATCAACAGGATTGAGTTCAAATAATAAGTCAAAGTAGTGAGGAAATAGTGATAAAAATCTCCGAACGGTTTAAATAGTTGGCACGAAGCCCAAATATGGCAATCAGCCCAAATTATGATGATAACAAATAAATTTCAGTCAAATACGCAGTAAAATCATCAATCGGGACGGACCAAGTCACAATCCCCAGTAGTAAAAGACCCACACTCATCATCCAACGCGTGTCTCACCTCAATATAGCACTACGATGTGCAAATTCGGGGTTTCAAACACTCAGGACATCATTTACAATCATTACTCACCTCGAGCCGGCTACAACTCTAGCTCGCGATGCCTTTGCCCCTCGAATCGACCTCCACGCGCGTCGAATCTATCCAAAATCAAAACGAATACGTCAAAATATACTAAGGGAACAAAGCCCAAGCGAAAACATTCGAAAATATCAAAAATCCCGAAATTAGCAAAACCCGAGCCCCAGGACCACTTCTCGAATCTCAAAACTTTTCACATCATTAGATTCCTCGTCTCCCCACGAGTTCATACATATCAAAAACACAAGAATCGGAGTTCAATTTAGCTCTCAAATCATTAATTTAAGCCCTCTTAAACTCAAGCCCTAAACCTCCATTTTTAGTCATTTAATCTCTTAAATTTCAGTCCCAATCCATGAAATATTACCATAGAAGTGTGTTTTAGGTCCAAAATCCTTACCTTATCAAAGTTCTCTCGAAATCTCTCTTCAGAATCGCCCAAAACTCTAAGTCCAAAGATGAAATGAATAAACCCTTCAAAAATCGCGAAGAAGAAACATATATACCTTCTTCCCAGACATTATCGCATCTGCGGTCAAATAGCCGCTTCTGCGGTACCGCTTTTGCGGTCATATCTCTGCATCTACAGAATTTCACTTAATGGACCAACACCGCATCTACGGTCCACTCAACGCTTCTGCGGCTCCGCAGGTGCGGTCCCCCTTCCGCATCTACGGTTCCAGGCCTTCCTCAGCTTTTTCGCTTCTGCGATCCAATCAACGCATCAGCGGTACCGCACCTGCGTCCCAAAACCGCAAGTGCGAAAACACCAGAAGCAGCAGAAAAATCTGCAATCCCTCAAGTTCCAAACTTCCCGTTAGCCATCCGAAATCACCCCGAGGCCGCCGGGACCTCAACCAAAAGCACCAACACAACCCAATACCTCAGTCAAACTTGTTCCAATCATCAAAACACCTCAAACAACGCCAAATCCATCAATTCACATCGAATTCAAGCCTAAGTTTTCTAAAAAAGTCCGAAAGACACTTTCGAACAAAAACACAACCAAACCATGTCTGAATGATCTGAAATTTTGCACACACATCCCAAATGACATAACGAAGCTACAACAACTCTCAGAATTCCATTCCGACCCTCGGATCAAAATCTCACCTACCAACCGGAAATCGCCAAAATACTAACTTCGCCAATTCAAGCCTAATTCTACACCGGACCTCCAAACCAATTCTGATCACACTCCTAAGTCATAAATCACCTCCCAAAGCTAAACAATCCATCAGAACTCACATCCGAGCCCTCTAACTCATAAGTCAACATCCGGTTGACTTTTCCAACTTAAACCTTCTTAAAAGAGACTAAGTGTCTCATTTCTTACCAAATCCACTCCGAACGCAAACTACTCAACTCGATCACATAAAACACGGATAACAGAGCATAATGAAGCAGAAATGGGGGAAACAGAGCAGTAACTCATGAGATGACTATCCGGGTCGTCACATCCTCTCCAACTTAAACAAACGTTCGTCCTCGAACGAGTCAAGAAACATACCTGAAGCCTCGAATAGGTGAAGATATCTGCTCTGCAGAACCCGCTCAGTCTCCCAGGTAACCTCCTCCACGAGCTGACCTTTCCACTACAATTTCACTGAAACTATATCCTTTGACCTCAACTTCCGAACCTGACGACCCAAAATAGCTGCTGGCTCCACATCATAGGTCAAATCATCATCCAACTGAACCGTGCTGAAGTCTAAAACATAAGACGGGTCCCCAATGTACTTTTAGAGCATAGAAACATGAAATACTGGATGCACGCTAGACAAGCTAGGTGGCAAAGCAAGCTCATAAGCCACCTCCACAATCGTTCGAAGCACCTCAAAAGGCCCAATGAACCGCGGACTCAACTTTCCTTTCTTCCCAAATCTCATAACACCCTTCATGGGCGAAACCTTCAACAAGACCTTCTCACCCACCATATAGGACACGTCCTGAACCTTTCGGTCCGCATAACTCTTCTGACGCCACTGCGTTGTACGAAGCCTCTCCTGAATCACCTTCACCTTCTCTAAGGTATCCTGAACCAAATCTATCCCCATTAGCCTAGCCTCGTCTGGCTCAAACCAACCAACTGGAGATCTACACCGCCTCCCATACAAAGCCTCATATGGAGCCATCTGAATACTCGACCGGTAGCTATTGTTGTAAGCAAACTCTGCAAGCGGTAGGAACTCATCCCATGAACCTCCGAAATCAATAACACAAGCACGCAACATGTCCTCCAATATCTGAATAGTACGCTCAGACTGCCCGCCCGTCTAAGGATGAAAAGTTGTGCTCAACACCACCTGAGTACCGAACTCTCGCTGAATAGACTTCCAAAATTGGGAAGTAAACTGAGTACCTCTATTTGAGATGATGGAAACCGGAACATCATGCAACCGAACAATCTCCCGGATATAAATCCCTGCCAACTGCTCTGAAGAATAGGCAGTACACACAGGAATGAAGTGTACGGACTTGGTCAGCCGATCCACAATCACCCAAATAGCATCGAACTTCTTCAAAGTCCGTGGAAGTCCAACAACGAAGTCCATAGTGACCTCTCCCACTTCCACTCAAGAATAACTATCTGCTGAAGCAAGCCACCCGGTCTCTGATGCTCATATTTCACATGCTGACAATTGAGACATCGAGCTACAAATCCCATAATATCTTTCTTCATTCTTGTACACCAATAGTGCTGCCTCAAGTCCTGGTACATCTTCACAGCACCCGGATGAATAGAATATCACGAGCTATGGGCCTCCTCCAGAATCAACTCTCTAAGCCCATCCACATTGGGCACACAAATCTGGCCCTGCATCCTCAACACACCATCATCACCGATGTTCACATCTCTGGCATCATCATGCTGAACTCTATCCTTAAGGACAAGCAAATGCGGATCATTATACTGGCGCTCTCTGATGCGATCATACAAGGAAGATCGAGAAACCACACAGGCCAACACCCGTTGGGCTTTGAAATATCTAATATCACAAACCAATTGGCCAAAGCCTAAACATCAACTGGAAGAGGTCTCTCCGCAACTGGAATATATGCCAAACTTCCCATCCTCACTGCCTTTCGGCTCAAAGCATCGACCACCACATTGGCCTTTCCCGGATGGTACAATATAGTGATATCATAATCCTTAAGCAACTCTAACCGCCTCCGCTGCCTCAAATTAAGATCCTTTTGCTTGAACAAATGCTGAAAACTGCGATGATCGGTGAATACCTCATAAGATACACCATACAAATAATGCCTCCAAATCTTCAATGCATGAACTATGGTAGCCAACTCCAAATCATGAACGAGGTAGTTCTTTTCATGGGGCTTCAACTGACGAGAAGCATACACAATAACTCTACCCTTCTACATCAATACACAACCAATCCCAACTCTCGAGGCATCACAATATACGGTATATGAACCTAAAGCTGATGGCAAAACCAATACTGGAGTTGTGGTTAAAGTTGTCTTGAGCTTCTGAAAGCTCTCTTCACACTCGTCCGACCATACAAATGAAATGCCCTTTTGAGTCAACTTGGTCAAGGGCGATGCGATAAATGAGAATCCCTGAACAAACTAGCGATAATAACCTGCCAACCCAAGAAAGCTACGAATCTCTATGGTTGATGATGGTCTAGTCCAACTCTGAACCGCCTCTATCTTCTTTGGATCAACCTGAATCCCTCGCTGGACACCACGTGCCCCAAGAAAGCCACTGAACTAAGCCAAAACTCACACTTGGAGAATTTTTCATAAAGCTTCTCCTCCCTCAATCTCTACAACACAACTCTCAATTGCTCCGCGTGCTCCTCCTGACTACGCGAGTACACTAGAATATCATCAATGAATATAATAACAAATGAATCCAGGTAAGGCCGAAATACACTGTTCATCAAATGCATGAATGCTGCTGGGGCATTGGTTAGCTCGAAAAACATCACAAGGAACTCATAATGACCATATTTGGTCCTGAAAGCAGTCTTAAGAATATCTGAATCCCGATCTTCAACTGGTGATAACTCGAACGGAGATCAATCTTGGAGAACACTCTCGCTCCCTGAATTTGGTCAAATAAATCATCAATGCGAGGCAAATTATATTTGTTCTTAATTGTTGCTTTGTTCAATTGCCTATAATCAATGCACATTCTCATGGTGTCATCCTTCTTCTTCACAAACAGAACGGGCGCACCCCAAGGTGACACACTAGGCTGAATGAACTCCTTATCTAGGAGTTCCTGAAGCTGCTCCTTCAATTCTTTCAACTCTACTGGTGCCATACAATACGGCGGAATAGAAATGGGCTGAGTGCCCGGCACTAGGTCAATACCAAAATCAATATCCCTATTCGGTGGCATGCCCGACAAGTCTGTAGGAAACACATCGGGAAAATCCCTCACAACTGGAACCGAATCAATACTGGGAGTCACAGCTCCAACATCCCTCACAAACGCTAGATATGAAAGGCAACCCTTCCCAACCGTACGCTTGGCCTTCAAGAAAGAGATCAGTCTACTAGGAACATAATCAGTCACACCACGCCACTCGATCAGCGGCACACCTGGGATAGCCAAAGTGACTGTCTTAGCATGACAGTCCAAAATAGCATGACACGGAGATAACCAATCCATGCCCAAAATGACATCAAAATCCACCATGCTCAATAGTAATGAATCCACTCGCGTCTCCAGACTCCCAATAGTCACCACACATGACCGGTACACACGATCTACAATAATAGTATCGCCCACCGGGGTAGATACATGAATAGGTAAAGCAAGAAACTCACGAGGCGTACCCAAATAACGAGCAAAGTATGATGACACATAAGAAAAGGTGGAATCGGGATCAAATAATACAGAGGCATCTCAGTTGCAGACTGAGACAATACCTGTAATGACAGCATCTGAAGCAATAGCATCAGGTCTAGCTGGAAGTGCATAGAAACAAGCCTGGCCACTACCTGATCAACCTCCCCCTCTGGGGCGACCCCTGGCTGCCTGACCTCCACCCCTAGCTGGCTGGGCAGGTGGTGAAGGAACTGGAGAAGAAGTCGAGGGCTGACCCCTCTGCTGGAACGAACTAGCAACACGACGAGGACACTGCCTCCACACATGCCCAAACTCTCCACACTCAAAACAACTCCCAGGTGCTGGAGAAGGAGATTGAAGGGAACCCCTCACACCGGAGTGACTAGCTGATGCACTCGGCATAGAAGAACCCTGAGCCAACGGGGCACGAGATGAACTCTGAGCTGGAGGGAACTAAGTGATGACTGGCATGGTTGAGTACCGTGATAACCATGACCCGAAGATGCCCCATGATAACTTGTGCGAGCTGGCTGAGCAAACCTGAATGAACGACATCTACCATGCTAAAACTGGCCCCTCAAAGGAGCACCACTATAACTGCCCGATCCTCGAGGCCTCTTAGCCTCCCTCTCCTCTCGATCCTGACGGCGGACCGTCTCAATCTCGCGAGCGACATCAACCACCTCCTCGAACATAGCACCCAACACTCTCTCTTTGGTCATAAGAATACGGAGGTGATAGTTAAGGCCATCAACAAATCTCCTGATCCTCTCACGATCTGTCAGAACCATCCAAACGGCATGACGAGCCAACTTAGAAAACCTCAACTCATACTATGACACAGTTATATCCCTGTCGTAACCACTCAAACTATGTACGCAGCTCCTCTCTACGAGACTGCGGTACATACTTCTCCAAGAAGAGAGTGGATAACTCCTACCAAGTGAGGGGCGCTGCTCCCATAGGCCTACGCCTCTCATACGCCTCCTACCAAATGAAGGCAGCCCTAGAAAACTTAAAGGTAGTAAATGCCACACCACTAGACTCAAGAATCCCTATTGCACAGAGCATCCGCTGACACTTATCTAGAAAAACTTGGGCATCCTCGCCCTCAGTACTACTAAATGACGGAGGCTGGAGTCTACCAAACCTCTTAAGACGATGTTGCTCATCATCTGGCATAACTGGCACAACAAACTCCTGAGCTGGTGCAACTGGCTGGGCTGGAGGTGCCCCCGGTGTTTGAAGTCCCTGCACTGCCTGCTCAGGGGTGCTAGTAGCGGAGGTCTTATTGCCTTCCCTGGCCTGTGAAGTAGCTACTGCTGTGGTGGCTGAAACTGCCTGAGCCAGGCCAGTGCAAACTGATAAGATCTATGCCAAGGCCTCCTGAAGACCTGGAATCACAATGGGCACAGCTAGTGCCTGAATTGGTGCTATTTGAGCATTCATAGCTGGAGCCTGATCCGGAGCTAGGGTAGCTGGTGGATCTACAGGTGTTTCCCTCGCTGCTCTGCCTCTGCCACGACAACGACCGCATCCACGACCTCTGGTGGTCTCAGCTAGTGGTATTGGTGCTCGTCCACCTCGTCCGGTAGCTCACGTCCTCACCATCTATGAGAGAATGGAATAACAGAAGTTTAGTACTCAGACCAACAAGTTCACACGATAAGGGTTTCAAGAATATAAAGTTTTTCCTAAAGGTTCTGCAGCCTCTCGAGGATAAATACAGACATCTCCTTACCGATCCGCGAGACTCTACTAAACCTGCTCATGATTCATGAGACCTATGTAACCTAGGCTCTGATACCAACTTGTCATGACCCAATTCCCAAACTCGATCGTGATGGTGCCTCTTGTGAAGACAAGGCCATCCAGACCAAAAGAGAACACATCATTTAAATAATTAAATTCCATAAATAGTTCTAAAACATGATATAATAGCCATAATTTGCAGAAATAACGATAACAACAGTAGAACCCATCCCGACATAGCCCAAACTGGGGTGTCACAAGTCATGAGCAACTAAGAAATCTGGATACAAGTCTACTGAACACTAAATCTGATACAGTAGTTCTAAGAACATGAAAAATGATAATATAAGGGAGGCACGGGGCTGCGGACATCAACAGCTACTTCGTAGTCTCCGAATCACTACCTGGACTGGGAGGATCAGCACTTAGGTGCGGACTCTGCGATGCCTGAATCTGCACACGTGGTGTAGGGAGTAATGTGAGTACTCCGATCCAGTGAGTAATAATTATAAATAATGGCTAAAAGTATGAAAATACGTAAAGGTACAAAGCAATTCCATATCAAGCAGTAAAATTACTTAAGGCAGTAAAACAGTGAAGAAATCAAATGAAATCCCTTTTAAAACAAGTAAAACAGGTAATTTAACAGGTAAAGAACAAGTAGAAATTTGCCCCTTGGGCACAGTATCAATCACTCAAAACAGTATCGGCCCCTCGGGCTCACTCTCAGTACAGTATCAGCCTTTCGGGCTCACTCTCAGATCATAATGGGTACCCGCGCTCACTGTGGGGGTGCAGACTCCAGAGGGGCCCCTTACGGCCCAAACGCTATATCAAGCCACCTCGTGGCATCATCTCTCGGCACTCGGCCTCACATCACTCGGCACTCGGCCTCACGCAGTCCGAAAATCATCACAAGCCCCTCGGCATTAGTAAAACAGTAGTTCTCAGCCCAAAACATCATTTAGAAATATCATATAAGTTTCAAATCTGAGTAAAAGTGGCTGAGTTTGTAAAACAGTAGATATCAACAGGACTGAGTTCAAATAATAAGTCAAAGCAGTGAGGAAATAGTGAGAAAAATCTCAGAACGGTTCAAATAGTTGGCACAAAACCCAAATATGGCAATCAGCCCAAATCATGATGATAACAAATAAATTTCAGTCAAATACACAGTAAAATCATCAATCGGGACGGACCAAGTGTCACGACCCAATTCCCAGACCTGGTCGTGATGGAGCCTCTCATGAAGACAAGGCCAACCATTCAACCCAATTCATCCTTTTAAGATAATTAATTAACACAATTATAGTATAAACATGATTTAATAATATCCAATAGCGGAAAGTATAGATAAAATACAGAAATCCAACCCAACTCAGCACTAACCGGGGTGTCACAAGTCATGAGCTACTACAAAGTTTACTAAAATTTTACAAAGTATGGAATTAGGAACGACATTTGAAGATATCATAAATACAGAAAATAAGGGAGAAAACGGGTCTGCGAACGCCATGCAGCTACCTCGATAACTCCGATGAAAACTGAACAGCAGAAAACTCGCTCTATGCCTCAGGAATACCTGTACCTGTACACATGGTGCAGGGAGTAATGTGAGTACTCCGACTCAGTGAGTAATAAATATAAATAATAACTGAAGGTAAGAAAACACGTTAAGGCACACAACACTCTATACAGAAGCAGTGAAATCATTTAAAATAACAATTCAGTGACACATCATGTGAAATTTCTTTTAAACAAGTAAAAAAAGATAATTTGGCAGTAAAATGACGAGCAAAAATCTGCCTCTCGGGCTCAATATCAAAACAACAAGTAGAAATCTGCCCCTCGGGCTCAGTATCTCAGAACAGTATCAGCCCCTCGGGCTCAGTATCTCAGAATAGTGTCAGCCCCTCAGGCTCAGAACAGTATGAAGCAACCAGTCAATGAAATAAGAGCACATAATTATTATGGCAGATAATGCAGATGAGGAATAAAATGAGTGCAATGCAATGCATATGATGGTACCCTCTGGTACCCACTGCGGCGTGCAGCCCGAGCCATCCATATTTATTTATCATCGACGACGCTCACTAAGGGTGTGTACAGACTCCGGAGGGGCTCCTAAAGCCCAAGCGCAATAACAAGCCATCTCGTGGCATCAATCAAGTCCTGGTCAGTCATTGTTACCTGACCAATTTATATCACACAATGCCATTGTTACCACTGTTTTAAGTTACATCATACAGTGTCATTGTTACCACTGTTTCAAATCACTGTTGCGGTGCGCAGATCCATGCTCAGTCCAGAAATCATAATAATCCCTTTGGGCATTTGTAAAATAGTAGTTCTCAGCCCGAAATATCATTTAGAAATATCATTTAAGTTTTCAAATCTTAGAAAGATGGCTGAGTTTGCAAAACAGTATTTAAAACCTTGGACTGAGATCAAATGATATGCATGTATGCGAAAACAGTGATGTCAATCCCTGAAGGATTCAAATAATTGGCAAGAAGCCCAAATGTAACAATTAAATCCAAGTAAGGATGATTTTCAATTTAGTTCAAGTAGAAAACACGGTGAAAACATCTATCGGGACAGACTAAGTCACAATCCCCAATGGTGCTCTACCCCACGCCCGTTATCCGGCATGCAAGTCACCTCAATATAGCGTTACGATGTGAAATTCCGGGGTTTCAAACCCTCAGGACATCATTTACATCAATTACTCACCTCAAACCGGCTACTTCTTTAGCTCGCGACGCCTTTGCCCCTCGAATTGGCCTCCACGTGCGTCGAATCTGCCCAAAATCACAACGAATATGTCGCATTATGCTAAAGGGACAATACCCAATCGAAAGCAATCGAAAAATATCAAAATTCACGAATATGACAAAACCCGAGCCCCGGGCCCACGTCTCAAAACTCAGAAATTTTTATACCAAAATGTTCTTCGTCCTCTCACGAGTCCGTACATATAAAGAACACAAAAATCGGAGCTCGTTTGACCCCTCAAATCCACCCTAGAAAATCTCAAAAACACAAGCCCTAAAACCCCACTTTTCTACTGATTTTCATGTTCTAATTCACATATAATCTTGTATTTAACTTGGAAATAAGTAGAAATAACTCACCTTTTATGCTTGATAAAATCCCCCTTGAAATTCTCTCCAAAATCATCTAAGCCAAATGAAAGAAATAAGCCAAATCCGTGTTTAAAGAATCTGCCCGTGCTTCGTCGAGTTGTACCTTGCATTTGTGCTATACAAGTTGTACATCCTATTAAAATTTTCCCTTGTCGGACACCTTCTGTTTAAACACTCATAACGTCTTGTATAAATATTCAAATTACAAACGTCTTGACGATTTAGAAACTAGACTCGAAGATCTTTAATTTGATATGTTGTACACCATATAACTCTTTATATATCCCGAGATATGAGGTTCTAAAGTCGGCTCCATGAAATCAGAAAATTCTGGAGAAACTGCTCCACCAGTCATCTTCAATCGATCGTAACTTTCTCTACAGATGTCGAAATTACTATTTCCTTAGCTTTATGGAAACTAGAAACGAAAGTCTACAACTTTAGTTTTTGAATCATCTTAAAATTCCTTGTAGATCAAAAGATATAGGCCTCCGAAGTACGCTCCACGACTGCACATTTGCTGTCCAAAGACAGCTTAGCAGCAGAAACTGCAGCAATCTTTTCTTTTTGGGTCCGAATTCCATTCCGTTAACCTTCCGAAATCCACCCGAGGCCCTCGGGACCTTAATAAATTATATCAACATGTCCCACAATATCATTCAAACTTGTCCCAACATTCGGAACACCCAAAATAATATCAAAACATCAAATCATCATCGGATTCAAGCCTATGAATCTCAAGAACTTCCAAATTCCATTTTTGATCAAAATCCCAAACAAACCACGTCCGAATGACCTCAAATTTTGCAGAAAAGTCCAAAATGACATAACGAAGGTACAACAACTCTCGGAATTCTATTCCGACCTTCGGATCAAAATCTCACCTATCAACCGAAATTCGCCAAAATACTAACTTTGCCAATTCAAGCTTAATTCTACACCGGTCATCACAAAAATATTCCGGACACACTCCTAAGTCCCAAATCACCTACGAAGCTATCCGAACCATAAAATTCACATTTCGAGCCCTTTAACACATAAGTCAATATCCGGTTGACTTTTCCAACTTAAGCTTCCTTAAAAGAGACTAAGTGTCTCAAACCTTACCAAAACTAGTCCGAATGACTTCAAATTTTGCACACAAGTCACATTCGACATTATGGACTTGCACCAACTTTCGGAATCGCATTCCGACCCCGATATCAAAATTTCCACTTCCGGTCGAATTTTCTCAAAAACCTTCAAATTTCTATATTTAGCCAAATGACCTCCGGACATCCGAATTCACTTCCGATCGCGCTCCCAACTCTAGAATCACCATACGGATCTATTCCCAGACTCGGAATCCCAAACGGACATCTATAACTCTGATATGCCTTCCAACCCAAATTTATGAAATTCTTCTAAAATACTAACTTCCACAATATACGCCGAAATGTTCATGGTTATCCAAAACCAAATCCGGACATACGCCCAAGTCCGAAATCATCATACGAACATGCTGGAACTTTCAGATCCCAATTCCGAGGTCGTTTACTCAAAATTCCAATCTTAGCCATTTTCTTCAACTTAAGGTTGCCGCAATGAAAAGTTTCTTTCCAATTTGACTCCGAATTTCCCGAAATTCAACTCTGACCATACGTACAAGTCAATATACCTGAAATGAAGTTGTTCATAACTTTCAACTGCTGAACGACGTGCTAGAACTCAAAACGACCGGTCGGGTCGTTACACTAAGTCACAATCCCCAGTAGTAAAAGACCCCACGCTCATCATCCGACGCGTGTCTCACCTCAATATAGCACTATGATATTCAAATCCGGGGTTTCAAACCCTCAGGACATCATTTACAATCATTACTCACCTCGAGCCCGCTACAACTCTAGCTCGCGATGCCTTTGCCCCTCGAATCGACCTCCACGCGCGTCGAATCTATCCAAAATCAAAACGAATACGTCATAATATGCTAAGGGAACAAAGCCCAAGCGAAAACATTCGAAAAATATCAAAAATGTCAAAATTAGCAAATCCCGAGCCCTGGGCCCACTTCTCAAAACTCAAAAATCATTAGATTCCTCATCTCCCCACGAGATCATACATATCAAAAACACAAGAATCGGAGTTCAATTGACCCCTCAAATCCTTAATTTAAGCCCTCTTAAACTCAAACCCTAAACCTCCATTTTTAATGCTTTAATCTCTTAAATTTCAGTCCCAATCCATGAAATATTATCATAGAAGTGTGTTTTAGGTCCAAATCCTTACCTTATCGAAGTTCTCTCAAAATCTCTCTTCAGAATCGCCCAAGAACTCTAAGTCCGAAGTTGAAATGAATAAACCCTTCAAAAATCGCGAAGAAGAAACATATATACCTGCTGCCCAAACATAACCGCATATGCGGTCAAATAGCCGCTTCTGCGGTACCGCTTCTGCGGTCATATCTCTGCATCTGCTAAAATTTCACTTAATGGACCAACACTGCATCTGCGGTACACTCGACGCTTCTGCGGCTCCGCAGGTGCGGTCCACCTTCCGCATTTGCGGTTCCATGCCTTCCTCAACTTTTCCGGTTCTGCGATCCAATAAATGCATTTGCGGTACCGCACATGTGGTCCCCAAACCTTAGGTGCGAAAACACCAGAAGCAGCAGAAAAATCTGCTCAAGTTCCAAACTTCCTGTTAGCCATCCGAAATCACCCTGAGGCCCCCGGGACCTCAACCAAAAGCACCAACACAACCCAATACCTCATTCAAACTTGTTCCAATCATCAAAACAACTCAAACAACGCCAAATCCATCAATTCACATTGAATTCAAGCCTAAGTTTTCTAAAAAATTCCGAAACACACTTTCGATCAAAACACCAACCAAACCATGTCCGAATGACCTGAAATTTTGCACACACATCCTAAATGATATAACGAAGCTACAACAACTCTCAAAATTCCATTCCGACCCTCGGATCAAAATCTCACCTACCAACCAGAAATCGCCAAAATACTAACTTCGCCAATTCAAGCATAATTCTACACCGGACATCCAAAACCAATTTCGATCACACTCCTAAGTCATAAATCATCTCCCAAAGCTAAACAAACCATCGGAACTCACATCCGATCCCTCTAACTCATAAGTCAACATCCGGTTGACTTTTCCAACTTAAACCTTCTTAAAAGAGACTAAGTGTCTCATTTCTTACCAAATCCACTCCGAATTCAAACTACTCAACTCGATCATATAAAACACGGATAACGAAGCATAATGAAGCAAAAATGGTGTAAACGGAGCGGTAACTCATGAGACGACTAGCCAGGTCATCACAAATTCAAATTCTAAAATTTTAATTAATAAACTAAAATTCCAATACATAAACTAAAAGTCTAATTCATAAACTAAAAGTACAATTCATATCCTAAAGGTTCAATTCATATCTTAAAGGTTCAACTCATATCCCCAAAAGTTCAATTCATACACAAAACTTTCAATTCATATCCTAAAGGTTCAATTCATATCCTAAAAGTTCAACTCATATCCACAAAAGTTCAATTTATATCCTAAAATTTCAATTTATAAACTAAAAATCCAATACATATACTAAAAGTCCAATTCATAAACTGAAAGTCATATTCATATCCTAAAGGTTCAATTCATATCCTAAACGTTCAACTCATATCCACAAAAGTTCAATTCATACACAAATATTTCAATTCATATTCTAAAGGTTCAATTCATATCCTAAAGGTTAAACTCATATCCACAAAAGTTCAATTCATACACAAAAATTTCAATTCATATCCTAAAGGTTCAATTCATATCCTAAAGGTTCAACTCATATCCACAAAAGTTCTATTCATATCCTAAAATTTCAATTTATAAACTAAAATTACAATACATAAATTAAAAGTCCAATTTATATACTTAAGGTTCAATTCATATCTTAAAGGTTCAACTCATATCCATAATAGTTCAATTCATACACAAAAAATGCAATTCTTATCCTAAAGGTTCAATTCATATCCTAAAGGTTCAACTCATATCCACAAAAGTTCAATTCATACAAAAGAAATTCAATTCATATCCTAAAGGTTCAATTCATATCCTAAAGGTTCAACTCATATCCACCAAAGTTCAATTCATATCTTAAAGGTTCAATTCATATCCTAAAGGTTCAACTCATATCCACAAAAGTTCAATTCATATCCTAAAATTTCAATTTATAAACTAAAATTCCAATGCATAAACTAGAGGTCCAATTCATAAACTAAAAGTCCAATTCATATCCTAAAGGTTCAATTCATATCCTAAACGTTCAACTCATATTCACAAAAGTTCAATTTATCCACAAAAATTTCAATTCATATCTTAAAGGTTCAATTTATATCCTAAAGGTTCAACTCATATCCGCAAAAGTTCAATTCAAACACAAATATTTCAATTCATATCCTAAAAGTTCAATTCATATCCTAAAGGTTCAACTCATATCCACAAAAGTTCAATTCATATCCTAAAGATTCAACTCATATCCACAAAAGTTCAATTCATATCCTGAAATTTCAATTTATAAACTAAAAGTTTAATTCATACACAAAAATTGCAATTCATATCCTAAAGGTTCAATTCATATCCTAAAGGTTCAACTCATATCCACAAAAGTTCAATTCATACACAAAAATTTCAATTCATATCCTAAAGATTCAGTTCATATCCTAAAGGTTCAACTCATATCCACAAAAGTTCAATTCATATCTTAAAATTTTAATTTATAAACTAAAAGTCCAATTTATAAACTAAAATTTCAATTCATACACAAAAATTGCAATTCATCCTAAAGGTTCAACTCATATCCACAAAAGTTCAATTCATACACAAAAATTTCAATTCATATCCTAACGGTTCAATTCATATCCTAAATGTTCAACTCATATCCACAAAATTTCAATTCATATCCTAAAATTTCAATTTATAAACTAAAATTCCAATACATAAACTAAAAATCCAATTCATAAACTAAAAGTCCAATTCATATCCTAAACGTTCAATTCATATCCACAAAAGTTCAATTCATACACAAAAATTTCAATTCATATCCTAAAGGTTTAACTCATATCCGCAAAAGTTCAATTCATACACAAAAATTTCAATTCATATCCTAAAGGTTCAATTCATATCCTAAAGGTTCAACTCATATCCACAAAAGTTAAATTCATATCCTAAAATTTCTTTTTATAAACGAAAATTCCAATACTTAAACTAAAAGTCCAATTCATATCCTAAAGATTCAACTCATATCTCAAAAGTTCAATTCATACACAAAAATTTCAATTCATATCCTAACTGTTTAATTCATATCCTAAAAGTTCAATTCATACACTAAAATTTCTATTTATAAACTAAAATTTTAATTTATAAGCTAAAACTTTAATACATAAACTAAACCCTAGATTCTAACTAAACTATCAAGACAATACAACGTATAATTCAAATCTAACTAAACTAAATTCAACACTAATTAAACTATTTAGTTGACAAAGCTAACTAAAACAAGACCTAAACCCTAATCCTCAATAAAATACAATGTTCAAAGAATTTAAACACTAATTCATATCCTTAAACTACAATATTGATATAATTGAAACAAAAACTAGAAATAACAAAGATTCAAGGTTATAATTCAAATCTGTTTTTTTTTAGGTGGAGAAGGAGAGATAGGGGCAGCGGCAGCGGTGGATCCGGCGGTCACAATGGTGGGGGGGGGGGGGATTTATTTGTATAAGAAAAATAGAGAAGGGAGAGGAATGTGTTGAGAGAGAATTTGGGAAAATTTTGGGAAGAAAATAAGAGAATGGGAGGGGGAAACCCATTTTTGAGTCTGGATTTACAAAAAAGCGACCAACGTTGGTCGCAATTTTGGTAGCTAATTAAGTTTTGACTATTTGACCAAGATAGCGACCAACGTTGGTCGCTATTTTTGACTATTTGACCAAAATAGCGACAAAAGTTGATCGCTATTTCTAGAAACAAATTAAATAACTTTTTTTTTCTATTTTGGTTTTTTTAAATATATATACACACACACACACACTATACTCTATTAAAATTATGTACACTATACTCTCTCTCTCTCTCTATATATATATATATACACACACACACACACACACACACACATTCATTCAATATATATAGTATAGTATAATATATATATATATATATATATATATATATATATATACAGTATCATGTACTATAACATGCTATATATGTAGTTAAAGTAGCACGAAGTGTGTGTGTTATATATATACGCACACTAACATATACTATAACAAGTTATATGTATATAAGAGTATATTTTAGTGTATTCATCCCTTGTTTTACAAAAGTGTTAACGGATTACATTTATATTATTTAGATAGTAAATAAAAAAGTGATTTTTAATTTTGACCAATGTTGACCTGAAAAGAGACCAACTTTGGTCGCAAATTTGAAAGTGTTAACGGATTACATTTATATTATTTAGATAGTAAATACAAAAGTGATTTTAAATTTTGACCAATGCTGACCTGAAAAGAGACCAACTTTGGTCGCTAATTATCCAAAATTTCAAATTAGCGACCAAAGTTGGTCTCTAATTATCCAAAAAATTAAAATTAGCGACCAAAGTTGGTCGCTAAATTTAAATAAGATTTATTTATATTTTATATAATATTTAAAATAATAATATATTTGTTAAACGTTAGAACTGGGTCCCATATTAGCGACCAAAGTTGGTCTCTATTTGCTTTCCCTTTGATAAGTGACCAACTTTGGTCTCTAACTTTGAATTATGTTTATTTATATTTTATATTTTTTTAAAATAATAATATAATTAATAAAATATTATAATTGGGTCCCAGATTAGAGACCAAAGTTGGTCTCTATCTGCTTCTCCTTTCGTTAGCGACCAACTTTGGTTGCTAATTTTAAATTATATTTATTTATATTTTATAATTTTTTAAATAATAATATAATTATTAAAATTTTATAAGTGGGTCCCACTTTAGCGACCAACCTTGGTCGTTAATTTCAGTATTTCTTTGACCAAGCAAGTCTGACCAGTCCGGTCAAATTATCGACCAAAAAGCGACCAACTTTGGTCGCTAATGTATTTAGAATAATTATTTGATTATTTTCTCCAATTTAGCGACCAATGTTGGTCGCTTTTCTTGACAGACCAATTTTGGTCGCTTTTTTTCGGATTTCTATTACTGTAGTAGCTCATACACTTGTGACACTAGTTCTTTGAATTATGGTAGTAGACATTTAATGGTTTTTGAGAATTTATTTCACAAAACTTGTTCTTGTAATTGTTTACACTTTATACTGTTTTGAAATTTAAACTTTTCTGTTGGGGTTTTTGTGTCCCTATATCTCTTCAGAATTTGATCCATTAATTTCACGAGGACATACATAGTCTAAATTCCAAGTTGAAAATGAGTGAACCAAACATGTAGCGATGTTTTGGAGAGAATACTCATCTGGGTTGCTTCTCTAAAACTATGGTAAGAGAGTATAACGCATTCCGGCAATATATCTGATGTTTCCGTTCCCATAGTCGAGGCTTAAAAGTTGCTATGTAACATATTCTCCGGGACGAGGATAGATAGATCACAGGAATATATTTACAGACATAAACTGCGGTTTATGTAACATCACAATCCAACAAGGAGTAGTTGGCGAAACTTCTTTTCTAGGCGGAATAGGGCTCACCCTCCTTGTTAACGTTCTTTTTTATTAAGTTACTATGATTATATATAGGAGTAGTATATTTATTTATATAATATACAATAAATATATCCGCACTTCGAATGGTTATGAATGATATCAATTATATCTCATTTTGTAAATTTAATCGGGATAGAATTGATAAATTTATACTATATATACTAAATTTAATTTAGGTTCTTATTTCACATTTTTAAGACATAAAACGAAAATTTTCATCTGACACCATAAGAGGTAAATTTATAGTCAAGAGGAGCAAAAAGTGGTGCAATAATTTATATCTTAAAAGCTTAAATTGCTAAACTTGCTAGAGGAAAATATATTGTAAAGGAAAACAAATATATGAATACTTTCAAATTCTCCAAATAAATCTAGCATTAATCGTTCTTCAAAGGTCTTGCATGGTCACAAATCAGGCAAACATTGTACGTGTATAAAGGTATTTAAAACGACGAATGTAACAATATTAATAAGAATCACAGAGTTTGAAACTACTGAAATATAACAATATTAATATAAGAATCCTCACTTATATTTGTAACGATCCGACCGGTCGTTTTGAACTTTTGCACTTTGATCGTCAGTTCCTGGGCATGACTTGCCCCGTGTAATGTATTATGACTGATGTAGATCGTTGGTTTTGGTTTTCAGGAAAAATCGGAATGAATTTGAAGGAACAGTCTCGGTTGAAAGCTTTGAATTTGAAAGATTTACTAATAGTTGACTTATTTGTATATGAGCTCGGATCGAAAATTTTATGATTTGAATAGTTTCGTCGGGGGATTTATGACTTAGGAGCGTGATCGGAAGTGATTTTGGAGGTCCAGTGTAGAATTAGGCTTGAATTGGCGAAGTCAGTATTTTGGCAATTTCCGGTTGATGGGTGAGATTTTGATCCGGGAGTCGGAATAGAATATAGAGAGTTGTTGTAGCTTTGTTAGGTGATTTGGGATGTGTGTGCAAAATTTCAGGTCATTCGGACGTGGTTTGGTTGGGTTTTTGATCGAATGCGTGTTTAAGAAGTTTTAAAAGAACTTAGGCTTGAATTCGATGATTTTGGTGTTAGTTGAAGCGTTGTGATGATTGGAACAAGTTTGGATGATTTTTTAAGATATGTTAGTGCTTTTGGTTGAGGTCCCGGGGTCCTCGGAGTGATTTCGGATGGCTAACGGGAACTTTTGAGGTTGGAAACTTTCATAATAGACGAAAGTTGTAAATGAGTGCGCACAAGACCTCACTTTAGACAATCATATCTCTTGTTATATAAGGAGTTGTGTGATCCACAACCTATCAAATTAAAGTCCATTGGGTCTAGTTTCCAACTCAATAAACCGTTTGTCATTTGAAGGTGTATACAAAACGTTATGACCATTTTACTGGGCAGGTGTCACTAGCGTGCCCAGATGCGTGATCGCGCTAGTGAACGCGCATATTGCGAAGTTTTCTGCCTTCGTTGAGCTACTTTAGCACGCCCAGGTGCGCGACCGCGCTAGTAACAGGCCCCTTAATACCCCAAGACCAGGTATAGAGAGTTCCCAAGTCATTTTTGGAGCAAGGGCTTGCTCTCTCAAGAGGAATCCGTCCCACTCTTCATTTCTATGATCCAAGGTAAGATTTTTGGGGTATTTTGAGTTGATTACTACTCCTAAACACTTATATTAACATGGATTGATCTTGAAAATCCTTAGATTTTCCTTCAAATCCTTGAATTTATCAAGAACACCACAAGTGGGTAAAATTCGTACTACAAGAGGTATGTCTATCATCTCCAACTACTCTATGGTGATTTTTTATGTATGATATATATATTAGAACTTGGGGTATGGTGATTGGAGGCCATAAATTTCCAATTTAAAAACATGATCATGGTAGGGATTTAAAGGTGATTAGTTGATGGAATTTTGTTGGTTGGGTGTGAATGGTTGATCACACATGTGATGTTAGGAATATAAATTGTTATAGACTAATGGTGGGATGAAATTGTTGGTTAATGGTGATAGTTGGAGGAACCAATACTATAGTTATGAGGTGTAAATATCTATGCCTACAAGATATTTGATAAGAGGCCTAAATGGCATAAGTTATGGGAATTATTACTAATATTACCCCTATTGAATATTGTATTGTAGATTGAAGTTACCTAAGAGTAGTGGATCATTATAGTACTATTAATGGGCAAGTCACAGATATGAATGGCTAAAACCCCATCTTTTAGAAATCGAGCTTCATCGATGTTTGTGTGATTTTGGATAGATTCGACGCGTGTCGAGGCCAATTTGAGGGTCAAAGGCGTCGCGAGCTAGAGATTTCGCCGGTTCGAGGTAAGTCATGATTGTAAATACTGTCCTGAGGGTTTGAAACCCCGGATTATACGTCGTTGTGTTACTTTGAGGCGACTTGCACGCTGGATGACGAGCGTGGGGTAGAGCATCGCTGGGGATTGTGACCTAGTCCATCCCGAACGAATATTTTAATGCGTATTTGATAGTTAATTGTTTGACATTATTATATTTTTGGGTTGTATGCCATGTTTGGGGCCTTGTGCCGACTTGTCGAGACCCTTAGGGGCATTTTCACCATCTTTCCTCACTCTATTTGTTTGAGAGCATATTCTCAGTCATGTTCTACCTGTTTACTGCTTAAATCTGGCTTTATCACTATATTCTTAAAATTTGAAAATTGTTTTGGGCTAAGATCCCTCTTTTACTGAAATAGACCGAGGGTCTGATTGTGAGATTGATGACTGAGATAGACTGAGAGTCTGATGGTGAGGTTAATGACTGAGAGAGGCCGAGGGCCTAGTTGTGAGGATTATATATCTATGGATCGGGCTGCACGCCGCAACAATATATATATATATGGATCGGGTTGCACGCTGCAACGATACATATATGGATCGGGTTGCGCGCCGCAGCAATATAGTGCTTGGGCTGTAGGAGCCTCTCCGGAGTCTTCACACCCCCAGTGAGCGCAGTCGACTATTTATATTGTTCGGGCTATGCGCCACAGCGATGCATGGATCGGGCTGCACGGCGCAGCGGTTACTTTGATTCAGTTCTTATGAGAGATATACGGATCGGTCTACACGGCGCAGCGGTTACTATATTGTACCAATTGAGTGTGAATGCTGAGTGCGAGTACTGATTGGCAAGAGTTAAGTCACGAGTGACAGAGAGGCTAGCCCGAGGGGCGATAGACAAATACATGCATATGAGTGATGTTTTTGCCTGAGAGGCCTGTTTATGGACTTATTGATTTCACTCCTGTTTAAAGTGAATTTCTATCGAATATGTTAATTTATCGACTGTTTTCACTCATCTTTATATTGAGCCTATGTCGGAAAAATGAACAAATGTTTTAAAACAACTTTTATTTAAACTGGTGTTTATGAAATGTTCAGAAATTAATCACTTATTTGGAAATGGTTATTTCCACTGAAATTTTTAAGTTATGAAGTGTTTATGATTACTGTTTTGCGCGAGGGATTGTTTAACAAACTATGTTTTGCCCGAGGGGCCGATTATGGATGTAATCTCTATTATTATCTTAAATTGTATTGAACCCTTACCGAAACTGCTGGAAAGTATTTCGAAATGATTTTTACTAAAAGCTGGATTTTAAAAGGGAAGATTGACTCGTATTATGATTTGAAGGACTGTTGTGTTTATTGAGCCTAACGTGAATGTGGATTCATTGTTTCCTATTGCTCAACCTTTATTTACTCTTATTACTTACTGGGTTGGAGTACTCACATTACTCCCTGCACCTCGTGTGTAGATTCAGGTATATCGGAACCCGGTAGCGGGTGTTGATAGCTCAGCTGCGGAGTCATCAGAGTTAGCAAGGTGGCTGCATGACGTTCGCAACACCGCTTCCTTCCCCTCATTATTGTTACTGTATTTAGTATATTTTTAGACTTTTGTTGTATTCAGACCTTGATAGTTTCTCATGACTAGTGCCACCCCGATGTCGGGCTGGTATTTTATTCCGCACTGTTATTCCAGGATTTTATTATGAAACATTGTTTAATTTAAAGACTTAAAAATGACTCTTAATGCTTAAAGGGTTAAGGTGAGTTTTGTGTCGGTTGGCCTTGTTTTCACGAGAGGCGCCATCACGACTGGGCCGGTTTGGGGTTGTGACAAGTTGGTATCAGAGCCTAGGTTACATAGGTCTCACAAGTCATGAGCAGATTTAGTAGAGTCTCGTGGATCGGTACGGAGACGTCTGTATTTATCCTCGAGAGATTGCAGAACCTTTAAAAAACCTTCACATTCTTGAATTCTTATCATGCGTCCTTTGATTCAGCTTGAAATGTAACTCTTTGAATTCCTTCCACGCGTTCGTGTGCGCACATGAGCGCTCAATATCAGATATGCCTTGATGCCTTGTGATTCCCTGATCGAGGGGCGAGATACGATCTCTGTGTGTTGATGTTGGGCTAGTCTGGAGGACTTGAGGCCGGATTTTTTGCCTATGGCTTGAGCACCGAGGTGCCGATTGTGTGAGCAAGTGCTTTGAACTTATATATTCAGTATTGTCCATATTAGTGGAAGTGACGGTTGAGTAACTATGTGATGAGTATGTTAGTACAGTGAGATGTATTCATATGATTTGGAAATGACAAGAAGGGTCTGCTGGAGGATAGAAGAACTATTAGGTGCTTGAATTCCATCTTGATTCGAGGTATAGCCCCGAGTTATAGGCGTGTGAAGAATCTTTTCATGTTTCCCAGTTGTGAGTGAATTAAAAAAAATTCATGTTGCGGTATGAGTTTAGACTCAAGAAGACTAAGTGACTGCGTACAGTTTATGATGGTGGAAGGTATACATAAATGTTAGTTAAGGCGGAGCAGGTGGGTTATCTCCTGCAAAGTGTTCTGGAGTTCTGTGATCTTTATGTTGTCTGTTAGAAGATCCCATTTACAAGTGAAATATATATGTGAATTTAATTTGGGTCGCTTAAGAGAGTGGGTTTAATTGTTATGAGAGTAAATACGAGATTTGTAGAAGATATAAAGTACCAGATGGTCTGTGTTCCACGAGCCTATGAAGGATTGATTTAATCTCACTATGTTATTATGGCAGCAATAAAGCGTATGTGTTATGAGTTATGGTGTGTGTTTGACATATGGCTTTGAGTCAAGTGGGGGAGTCCGCTATTAAATAGTTGATTGCACGGTTATATGCTCTAATGGTCCCAGTTCGAGGCGCATTTGTGAATCAGTTATGGCTCGAGTAAAGGAAATTTCAATAAAGGCTATGTTATTCTTTATGGGTGTACGAGAATCGGGGAATGACTTGAGTTGTGGTTGGTAACGAATGCTCAGTGCATATAGCAGGAAGTTGCTTGGTTATATTGGAATGAGGTCACATTTTACAGTGTCGGAGTGCAAATGAAGCACAGGTTGTTTGGTTCGCTTAATCAATCTAACTGCGATTTGAGTAGAGTGGATGCCTCTAGAGAATGGTCCTATTGTGTTCAAAATTTTACATGCAATAATTGGAGGCTTTCAAGTTGTACTTATTGATAGAAACTGAGTTTCCTTGGAAGATGTCAAGACTTGTGGTGTTTTCCATATTAATTGTGGGATTCTATGTATCAGTATCAGGGGGTAACAGATTTAGATCCGCAGTAAGTTCTTCAGAGCAAAGTATTTCGAATGTGGTGCTTTTCGGAATATTTAAGAGAGAATATCAAGTTGAAGATGAATCAGAAGGAAATTTAGATAGTTGGGGTAGCTTGATAGTAGACCGAATCGGTATTGTAAGGATATGATTAATTCCTGGTGTGTGTTCGAGGTAATAAGTTCTTTCAGGTATTTTGCGCCGATGCTCTTAGGTTTTGATGGCTTGCTTAGCTTGATTGAGTTAGAAGGATTCAGTCCTGATAGGTCTGATTTGTGCAAAGGGAACTCGGAGAGTTCTTGATGGTTTTACCGCGGTTTGGAGATGTATATTTTCTATGGGCATGCGTAGCATGGGATGTATAATGATTTTCTTCTAGATGGGACCAATGGAATGTTCTTGACTGGTTGAGTACGTAGATGTTTGTGGCTCCTAAAGGGATACAAATTTCTCGCGGTTATCCTAGAGTGGTACGGTTTATACGGTATGTTGGGTAAGACTGAGATTTGCATGTGTAAGGTCACGGTTCAGATTTGAATGGAAGGTCATAAATTCTTAGGCAGCACAGGCAGTTTCAGATAATTAGAGAAATGAAATTTGCGAAGGGATCTCTAGATGACTAAGGAAATGGTAATGATAATTGAGGTGATTTGACGAGGGTATATGTTCCAGAAAGAGTCAATGTGATTGAGTTGATAGTACTTCAGTAGTATTGCAGCACTTATCGTCAGGTTGGCTGCTGATATTTGGGTTTGTTTGGCAGCACCGAAGAATCTTAGAGTATCTCTCGTGGGGTGATTGGGTACTAGAGGCGAGTTATATATGAGAGTGGCGGAATTGGGATCAGATATGGTAATTCATGTGTTTTATGAACTTTGAGACTAGGAGTTCTCATATACAGGTTAGCTTGTGGTTGTGGATGGCAAATGTGGGTAAGTTAGTCAGATATTAGTATGTGCTATGCTTCAGTTATTGTGGACCTTCGAAGGATTATTTATCTATTGTGTGTAACTGGAGTTGATGTATGGTCCATTGGTAGACCTATATGGGATATGGGTCCGGCATCGAGATGGTTTTGTTGACTTCAAGTTGCTGTTGGCGAAGGATGTGTGGATTCGGTTGTTTTGAGCTATTAGCAATTATGGGGATCTATGCGTTACCTTTATGTGTTGTGAGACGATATGATCTGTTGGTTATAGGCACCTATGGTGCGGTTCTATCAGAGTTTCATAATGGAAGTCGAGCGGGAAGAGTAATTTGGTGTTGCTTGGTGAACGGCGTATCGGTTATGTCCTATCGGGTGTGTGTGGTGTATGTTATTTGCTTCACCGCGAGTATGATGAATTGCTTTGGTTCCAGATATCAAATTGTGCGTGGTTTTCTATTTTGATCATAGTGACTTAAGGTGGTTCCATGTGGAGCAGTGTTTAAAAGGTCGCGCATTGCAGTGAATAATTGCAGGTTAGATTCGTGTGTTCTGTTCCTATGATGTGACATGGGTTCTCAGTCTTGTGTTGTGGTGGTACTAGTGAACTTGAGGTTCAGCTCTTTCATTTGAGTCATTTTCATGATTTGAGTATGTTCGGATTGTTGTGTATTGATGGATGTATTGTGCAAGTTGTGGCTTAGGTCTGTATGGATGTGTCATGTCATCAGAGTAATATGTTGGATTAGAGGAGATCATTGCGGATCATTAATAAATACGAACGGATTCGATTTCAGCATGTTTGATGGGTAAATATCAAGGTTCGGTTCAGAAATTTTCTATGGTCCTTGCAAAGGAGAAGTAACCTTATGGATGACTGATCTGAGAGATGGTTATGATTTATTGCGTGTTTCATTTATCATTGGTAGTATATGGAAGTGTTGGAATGAGACTTTAGTTGATAAGAGGTTTCTACCGGTATTCGGGTGTTGTGTGCAGCTGCTGTGAATGGAAGTTATCGCTACATGTGTTTGAGTTACGTGGTATATAGGATAATTGCACTTGA
Organism: Nicotiana sylvestris; assembly: GCF_000393655.2. Taxonomy (NCBI): domain Eukaryota; kingdom Viridiplantae; phylum Streptophyta; class Magnoliopsida; order Solanales; family Solanaceae; genus Nicotiana; species Nicotiana sylvestris. The sequence goes on along the minus strand of NC_091057.1, from coordinate 51,609,464 downwards.
GGTTGTAGGCGTGGGTTACTACAGCTAGTTCGGGTCTATTCAAAGTATAGGTGTGAGGATTTGACCGTATTGATGTTTTCAGAAGCGAAAATGTGGTTCTATGGTTTATGGTCTAGATTGGATTGTGTAATTTTAGTTAAATGGTGTTATCGGACCTATTTGAGATAGGGTGACGTGGGATCACCCCCAGCTATATGCATGGTAAGGTTATTCCGCAATTGGTAGGCTTTTAGAACAGCTCTGGGTACGTTCGAGGACGAACGTGTGTTTAAGTGGGGGAGGATGTAACGACCCGACCGGTTGTTTTGAACTTTTGCACTTTGATAGCCAGTTCCCGGGTATGACTTGCCCCGTGTAACATATTATGACTGATGTAGATCGTTGGTTTTGGTTTTCAGGAAAAATCGGAATGAATTTGAAGGAACTGTCTCAGTTGAAAGCTTTGAATTTGAAAGGTTGACTAAGAGTTGATTTATTTGTATATGAGCTCGGATCGGAAATTTTATGATTTGGATGTGATTTATGACTTAGGAGCATGATCGGAAGTGTTTTTGGAGGTCCAATGTAGAATTAGGCTTGAATTTGCGAAGTCAGTATTTTGGCAATTTCTGTTTGATGGATGAGATTTTGATCCGGGAGTCGGAATAGAATTCTGAGAGTTTCTATAGCTTCGTTAGGTGATTTGGGATGTGTGTACAAAATTTCAGGACATTCAGACGTGGTTTGGTTGGGTTTTTGATCGAATGCGTGTTTTAGAAGTTTTAAAAAGAACTTGGGCTTTAATTCGATGATTTTGGTGTTAGTTGAGGCGTTATGATGATTGGAACAAGTTTGGATGATGTTTTAAGATATGTTACTGCTTTTGGTTGAGGTTCCGAGGGCCTCGGGGTGATTTCGGATGGCTAACGGGAACTTTTGAGGTTGGAAAATTTCATAATAGACGAAAGTTGTAAATGAGTGCACACAAGACCTCAATTTGGACAATCATATCTCCCGTTATATAAGGAGTTTTGTGATCCACAACCTATTAAATTAAATCCCTTTGGGTCTAGTTTCCAACGCAATAAAACGTTCATCATTTGGAGGTGTATACAGAAAGTTATGACTATTTTACTGGGAAGGTGTCACTAGCGTGCCCAGATGCGCGATCGCGCTAGTGAACGCGCATACTGCGAAGTTTTCTGCCTTCGTCACGCCACTTTAGTGCGTCCAGGTGCGCGACCGCGCTAGTAGCAGGCCCCTAAATACCCCAAAACCGGGTATAGAGAGTTCCCAAGTCATATTTGGAGCAAGGGCTTGCTCTCTCAAGAGAAATCCGTCCCACTCTTCATTTCTATGATCCAAGGTAAGATTTTTGGGGTATTTTGAGTTGATTACTACTCCTAAACACTTATATTAACATGGATTGATCTTGAAAATCCTTAGATTTTCCTTCAAATCCTTGATTTTATCAAGAACACCACAAGTGGGGATTCTTAAAATTCCTACTACAACAGGTATGTCTATCATCTCCAACTACTCTATGGTGATTATTTATGTATGATATATACATTAGAACTTGGGGTATGGTGATTGGAGGCTATAAATTTCTAATTTAAAAACATGATTATGGTAGGGATTTAAAGGTGATTAGTTGATGGAATTTTGTTGGTTGGGTGTGAATGGTTGATCACACATGTGATGTTAGGAGAATAAATTGTTAAAGACTAATAGTGGGATAAAATTGTTGGTTAATGGTGATAGTTGAAGGAACCAATACTATAGTTATGAGGTGTAAATATCTATGCCTACAAGATGTTTGGTAATAGACATAAATGGCATAAGTTATGGGAATTATTACTAATATTGGCCATATTGAATGTTGTATTGTAGATTAAAGTTACCTAAGAGTAGTGGATCATTGTAGTACCATTAAGGGGCAAGTCCCAGATATGTATGGCTAAAATCCCGTCTTTTAGAAATCGAGCTTCATCGATGTTTATGTGATTTTGGATAGATTCGACGCATGTGGAGGCCAATTTGAGTGTCAAAGGCGTTACAAGCTAGAGATTTCGCCGGTTCGAGGTAAGTAATGATTGTAAATACTGTCCTGAGGGTTTGAAACCCCGTATTATACATTGTTGTGTTACTTTGAGGTGACTTGCACGCTGGATGACGAGCGTGGGGTAGAGCACCGCTGGGGATTGTGACCTAGTCCATCCCGAACGAATATTTTAATGCGTATTTGATAGTTAATTGTTTGACATTATTATATTTTTGGGTTGTATGCCATGTTTGGGGCCTTGTGCCGACTTGTTGAGACCCTTAAGGGCATTTTTACTATCTTTCCTCACTTTATTTGTTTGAGAGCATATTCTTAGTCATGTTCTACCCGTTTACTGCTCAAATCTGGCTTTATCACTATATTCTTAAAATGTGGAAATTGTTTTGGGCTGAATTCCCTGTTTTACTGAGATAGACCGAGGGTCTGATTGTGAGATTGATGACTGAGATAGACTGAGAGTATGATGGTGAGGTTAATGACTGAGAGAGGCCGAGGGCCTAGTTGTGAGGATTATATATCTATGGATCGGGATGCACGCCGCAGCAATGTATATATATATATATATATATGGATCGGGCTGCACGCCACAGCGATACTTATATGGATCGGGCTGTGCACCACAGCGGTGCATGGATCGGGCTACACGCCACAGCGGTTACTTTGATTTCGGTTATTGTGAGAGTTATACGGATCGGGCTGCACGGCGCATCGGCTACTATATGGTATTAATTAAGCGTGAATGCTGAGTGCGAGTACTGATTGGTCAGAGTTGAGTCACGAGTGACAGAGAGGCTAGCCCAAGGAGCGACAGACAAATACATGCATATGAGTGTTGTTTTTTCCTGAGAGGCCTGTTTATGGACTTATTGATTTCACTCATGTTTAAAGTGAATTTCTATTGAATATGTTGATTTATCGACTGTTTTCACTCATCTTTATATTGAGCCTATGTCGGAAAAATGAACAAATGTTTTAAAACAACTTTTATTTAAACTGGTGTTTATGAAATGTTCAGAAATTAATCACTTATTTGGAATTGGTTATTTCCACTGAGATTTTTAAGTTATGAAGTGTTTATGATTACTGTTTTGCGCGAGGAATTGTTTTACAAACTATGTTTTGCCCGAGGGGCCGATTATGGCTTTAATCTCTAATATTATCTTAAATTGTATTGAACCCCTACCGAAACTGCTGGAAAGTATTTCGAAATGATTTTTACTAAAAGCTGGATTTTAAAAGGGAAGATTGACTCGTATTATGATTTGAAGGACTGTTGTGTTTATTGAGCCTAACGTGAATGTGGATTCATTGTTTCCTATTGCTCAGCCTTTATTTACTCTTATTACTTACTGGGTTGGAGTACTCACATTACTCCCTGCACCTCGTGTGTAGATTCAGGTATATCGGAACCCGGTAGAGGGTGTTGATAGCTCAGCTGTGGAGTCATCAGAGTTAGCAAGGTGGCTGCATGACGTTCGCAGCACCGCTTCCTTCCCCTCATTGTTGTTACTGTATTTAGTACATTTTTAGACTTTTGTTGTATTCAGACCTTGATAGTTGCTCATGACTAGTGACACTCCGACGTCAGGGTAGTATTTTATTCTGCACTGTTATTTCGAACATTCAAACAGAGCAACACTGATATCATAACGGTGAGTTTGGCGAGGCACGAATGTGTGCCACGTACAGAAAGATGAAGAATAAATTTCATAACTCTTAAAATTACCTCATGCTCTTTCTTGCTGATACCAATAATATTCATAGCCATCCTTGTCTCAAAAATATTCCGAGCATCACGAACATCTAGGAGTTCATAGAATTTTAAATGATTGAGATGGTGAAATGATTCTGGATCCCCCAAATTACACCTTTTGATCTCCTCCTTGGGTGCTACATCAGTTGTCCTTCCATTTCGGACAAACTGAATCTCCACAAATTTACTTTCATGGTTTGAGTTGGTATTTATAATTGTTTTGGCACTGCCAAGTGCGTCAAAAACTAAATATGACTCCAAAATTTGTTATTCCACAGCCTGCCATTCAGTGGTTCCACAACCACTAAAATAGGCAAGATAGCGCATAAACACCGTAATAGTTTCAGTCTTGCCGGTACCATTTTCATCACTAACCAAGACAGTATTGCCTTTACCCACACTGATTATTGTCCTGTTATTAACACCAGAACTAGCAATTGAAGATATGTTCACAAATTCAACCTCTGTACAAGTATGCATATCAAGACTTATAACCATGATTTCTTTTGCCAACTCCATAACATGCCCAGACCCGTCAAAGCTAGAATTATCCGCCTTGAAGAACTGCTAAACAGTTTTAGAAGCGAGCTCTTCACTAAATCTCTCCATTGCACCTGCTATCAACAACTATAACCATAATTTTTTCGATCTAGAGTAGAACTCAGCACCATTATCAGATTGAGTTCAACTATAACCTGCCCTGCAAACCCATACCTTTTCAAGAGGATACCATAATTTAATGCATCACCTAAGCCATGATTTAATCTATGACATGCAACCAACTCTACCACTTCAATGACACCAGAAAATGTGTAACCAGCACTATGTATTGCTCGAAACTTCACCTTATATCCACTCCTCAATTAAAACACTTCCACTCTTGTAACACGGCAGTAAGTGCAACTACTACAGCCTTCACCTTCATGTATTGTCTTGTGGTGTCATAATGTTCTATAGTGAAGTCTTTCGTTAGTCTAAACAGAAGTTGTTTGCTCATCGCTCAAAGAGAAGTATTAACCCTACCAGGATCAAAAATAATATATGGAAGTAGACCTTGCTTAATGAACTAGACCAGACATAGCAAACAAGAGCCAATCTGCTCTATTGACCCGAATATTCGGTGACTACTTGGAGTAACATTTAGCAATTTCCTGGAGCACCCCGTGAATTTCTCCTCCCTAGCATGCACTCTTGATTTGCACAACAAGAATCCAGGAAGATTGCGCTCTTGCCTGATATCATACCAATAGTCTATATGAATTTTGAAATCATGGTGGAACCATAATATAATTTTAAAGTCTTCCTTCAAAGTTGGTTTACAGTGAAAGCCTAAGGATTGAAAACTTCCTTCAAACTGTCCATCCTCCAAATTGTCCATCTTAGAGGTTATGACTGTTGTCTTATAAACTCCTCATTTTGATATAAATCTTTGAATTCAACAACATATGAATCAACCTTAAAATCTTGCCCTGTGTCAAATGTAATCATCCACACAACTACAAAATGAGAAAATCCCTATTGTATACACACACACATTCATTCAATATATATAGTATAGTATAATATATAGTATATAAGCTATATATATATATATATATATATATATATATAGAGTATTGATTAGAAACAAAACGTCTCGACTTATATCAATTAATATGTTATAATTGATTCATCGACTTATAAACTAGTGATGAATGAATGTAATTCATTAACTCTGTTACAATACAAATAATGAATACAGTATCATGTACTATAACATGCTATATATGTAGTTAAAGTAGCACGAAGTGTGTGTGTTATATATATACACACACTAACATATACTATAACAAGTTATTTGTATATAAACTTGTTATAGTAAATGTTAGTGTGTGTATATATATATATATATATAGACACACACACATACACACACAGAGATACTTCACTGTAATACTATAACGTATATATAACTTGTTATAGTATATGTTAGTGTGTGTATATATATAACACACACTCTTCGTGCTACTTTAACTACATATATAGCATGTTATAGTACATGATACTGTATTTATTATTTGTATTGTAACAGAGTTAATGAATTACATTCATTCATCATTAAGTTATAAGTCGATGAATCAATTATAACAGATTACTTGATATAAGTCGAGACATTTTGTTTTTAATATTCAACGATGCATCTAAGTAGGTTATAAGAGTATATTTTAGTGTATTCATCCCTTGTTTTACAAAAGTGTTAACGGATTACATTTATATTGTTTAGATAGTAAATACAAAAGTGATTTTTAATTTTGACCAATGTTGACCTGAAAAGAGACCAACTTTGGTCGCTAATTTGAAAGTGTTAACGGATTACATTTATATAATTTAGATAGTAAATACAAAAGTGATTTTTAATTTTGACCAATGTTGGCCTGAAAAGAGACCAACTTTGGTCGTTAATTATCCAGAATTTCAAATTAGCGACCAAAGTTGGTCGCTAATTATCCAAAAAATTAAAATTAGCGACCAAAGTTGGTCGCTAAATTTAAATCAGATTTATTTATATTTTATATAATATTTAAAATAATAATATATTTGTTAAACGTTAGAATTGGGTCCCAGATTAGCGACCAAGTTGGTCTCTATCTGCTTCCCCTTTAGTAAGCGACCAACTTTGGTCGCTAACTTTGAATTATGTTATTTATATTTTATATTGTTTTTAAATAATAATATAATTAATAAAATTTTATAATTGGGTCCCAGATTAGCGACCAAAGTTGGTTTCTATCTGCTTCTCCTTTCGTTAGCGACCAACTTTGGTTGCTAATTTTAAATTATATTTATTTATATTTTATAATTTTTTTAAATAATAATATAATTATTAAAATTTTATAAGTGGGTCCCACTTTAGCGACCTAAGTTGGTCGCTAATTTCAGTATTTCTTTGACCAAGCAATTCTGACCAGTCCAGTCAATATTTTGACCAAATTATCGACCAAAAAGCGACCAACCTTGGTCGCTAATGTATTTAGAATAATTATTTAATTATTTTCTCCAATTTAGCGACCAATGTTGGTCGTTTTTCTTGACAGACCAATTTTGGTCGCCAAATTTTGTTCGCTTTTTTTCCAGATTTCTAGTACTGTAGTAACTCATACACTTGTGACACTAGGTCTTGGAATTATGCTAGTAGACATTTAATGGTTTTAGAGAATTTATTTCACCACACTTGTTCTTGTAATTGTTTACACTTTATACTGTTTTGAAAATTTAAACTTTTCTGTTGGGGTTTTTGTGTCCCTATATCTCTTCAGAATTTGATCCATTAATTTCACGTGGACATATATAGTCTAAATTCCAAGTTGCAAATGAGTGAACCAAACATGTAGCGAAGTTTTGGAGAGAATACTCATCTGGGTTGCTTCTCTAAAACTATGGTAAGAGAGTATAACGCATTCCGGCAATATATCTGATGTTTTCGTTCCCATAGTCGAGGCTTGAAAGTTGCTATGTAACATATTCTCCGGGGACGAGGATAGATAGATCACAGGAATATATTTACAGACATAGATTGCGGTTTCTGTAACATCACAATCCAACAAGGAATAGTTGGCGAGACTTCTTTTCTGGGCGGAATAGGGCTCACCCTCCTTGTTAACGTTCTTTTTTATTAAGTTACTATGATTATATATAGGAGTAGTATATTTATTTATATAATATACAGTAAATTTCTCCGCACTTCGAATAGTTATGAATGATATCAATTATATCTTATTTTGTAAATTTAATCGGGATAGAATTGATAAATTTATACTATATATACTAAATTTAATTTAGGTTCTTATTTCACATTTTTAAGACATAAAAAGAAAATTTTCATCTGACACCATTAGAGGTAAATTTATAGTCAAGAGGAGCAAAGATTGGTGCAATAATTAATATCTTAAAAGCTTAAATTGCTAAACATGCTAGAGGAAAATATATTGTAAAGGAAAACAAATATATGAATACTTTCAAATTCTCCAAATAAATCTAGCATTAATCGTTCTTCAAAGGTCTTGCATGATCACAAATCAGGCAAACATTGTACGTGTATAAAAGGTATTTAAAGCGACGAATGTAACAATATTAATAAGAATCACAGAGTTTGAAACTACTGAAATATAACAATATTAATATAAGAATCCTCACTTATATTAATAAGAATCTAAACACTAATTACAACTCTCAAGCTACTGAATTATAATAGAAACTACTGAAATAACAAGTAACAATAGAGATAACAATTGGGATGAGAAGAAGATTGAAGAAGGAGATGAGATGCCAGAAGAGTTTGGGATGAGAAACACAAAGTTCCCTTGGTACATAATTCAACATGCCTACAGATAGCGGTACCCTTACTATTTAATCAGCCTGGATTCCATATTTACCTTTTTGAAGGCCTGGCCCAATTGCCTCTTCTCGGCCCAATATCTATTTGTGTGTCATCATTGTTGGTGTCCTTATTGAGTTGGGGTTGATTCATAAAAATACTCCCGCCCTCAATAAGAACCTTGTTCCGAACATTCAAACAGAGCAACACTGATATCATAACGGTGAGTTTGGCGAGGCACGAATGTGTGCCACGTGCAGAAAGATGAAGAACAAATTTCATAACTCTTAAAATTACCTCATGCTCTTTCTTGCTGATACCAATAATATTCATAGCCATCCTTGTCTCAAAAATATTCTGAGCATCACGAACATCTAGAAGTTCATAGAATTTTAAATGATTGAGATGGTGAAATGATTCTGGATCCCCCAAATTACACCTTTTGATCTCCTCCTTGGGTGCTACATCAGTTGTCCTTCCATTTCGGACAAACTGAATCTCCACAAATTTACTTTCATGGTTTGAGTTGGTATTTATAACTGTTTTGGTACTGCCAAGTGCGTCAAGAACTGAATATGACTCCAAAATTTGTTACTCAACAACCCGCCATTCAGTGGTTCCACAACCACCAAAATAGGCAAGATAGCACATAAACACCGTAGTAGTTTCAGTCTTGCTGGTACCATTTTCATCACTAACCAAGATAGTATTGCCTTTACCCACACTGATTATTGTCCTGTTATTAACACCAGAACTAGCAATTGAAGATATGTTCACAAATTCAACCTCTGTACAAGTATGCATATCAAGACCTATAACCATGATTTCTTCTGCCAACTCCATAACATGCCCAGACCCGTCAAAGCTAGAAGTATCTGCCTTGAAGAACTGGTAAACAGTTTTATAAGCGAGCTCTTCACTAAATCTCTCCATTGCACCTGCTATCAACAACTATAACCATAATTTTTCGATCTTTAGTAGAACTCAGCACTATTATCAGATTGAGTTCAGCTATAACCTGCCCTTCAAACCCATACTTGTTCATGAGGATACCATAAATTAATGCATCACCTAAGCCATGATGTAATCTATGACATGCAACCGACTCTACCACTTCAATGACACCAGAAAATGTGTAACCAGTACCATGTATTGCTCGAAACTTCACCTTATATCCACTCCTCAATTCAAACACTTCCACTCTTGTAACACGGAAGTAAGTGCAACTACTACAGCCTTCACCTTCATGTATTGTCTTGTGGTGTCATAATGTTCTATAGTGAAGTCTTTCGTTAGTCTAAACAGAAGTTGTTTGCTCATCGCACAAAGAGAAGTATTAACCCTACCAGGATCAAAAATAATAGATGGAAGTAGACCTTGCTTAATGAACTAGACCAGACATCGCAAACAAGAGCTAATCTTCTCTAGTGACCCGAATATTCGGTGGCTGCTTGGAGTAACATTTAGCAATTTCCTGGAGCACCCCGTGAATTTCTCCTCCCTAGCATGCACTCTTGATTTGCACAACAAGAATCCAGGAAGATTGCGCTCCTGCCTTTAGGGAAATAGTAGATATGCCCTAGATCCAATATCATATTTGATGTTTTGAACATATTTTTATAAAATATATATGACATTTGATATTCTTTTATCATTGTTATTAATTGCTTGATTAATTTGATAAGGTCCTTGATTAAATGTTGAGACTTGACATTGTGATGGAGATCATAATAATTAGAGTAAAGTTTCTTATAATTTAATCTAAATTTGTTCTTGATCGTAGGAAATTAATTTGGACATTAGTAATCCGATTAGATCAATATTTATGTGATCGTCTTTATGGGATAAAGATTAGTTGATCTCATTAACTAAATTACATAGATAGATGATGCATATAGAGATATGATCATTGAACCGACTCATTGGATAATTCCTAATGGTTAGAATTACCATAAACTGTCAATAGGATATTCTCTTGAAGAATGTGATGTAACCGTTTCCTTTGACCTGAGATCGTCATAGTAATTGACAAGTTATTTATTGTGCTTTGATACTAGACACCTATGGCCCTAGGGCGATAGTTGAAAGGATATTGGGTATGATTAAATGCTTGTAGAATTAGTGATTGTTCAAGATGGAATTTGTCAACTCTTGGTAATGAGTTTAAGCTCCATGTTGTCATGAATTATAAACGACCAAATTAAGACCTTGGCCAGGGCAATTGAATGAAAGAAGAAATGAGTTTCTTAGGTCATTCAATGGTCGATTATATTTGACATGAGCACATAGTTGGTCGCCTATTAAGATTTGACAGTTGAACCATATCCTAGGGTGATCCAAAGTTATAAGGACAGAAGGAATTACTACATTATTCTTCTACTGGCTCTTGAGAGTAAATTGTATACTTCATATTATCCGATCGTTAAGGAGTGTTGCTAGACGCCACCCTTGATTAGTATATTGATGTGATCAATTTACTACCGGTTTAGTATTGAAGCTATGGGGTCGCACACTAACAAGTGTTCTGATCTTTGCTAAAGGATTAATTAACTTATTATTTGATAATTAAATTAAGGAATTTAATTAGTCAAATAAATTTAAATTATTAGTCCAAATGAAATATTATTATATTTTTTGCTAGCACAGAGGATATAATTAATATTGTGAATAAATTGAAGTTTTCTATTTGGAGTAGAAAATTAAATTATCTCTTGGTTGAATATATATGTGATATATATAATTAATATTTGGTAAATCCAATATAGAATTGGATTGACACAAAGTCCAAAAGGACGTGAGACTAATTCAAACCCATTACGAATGGGATTGATATTACATAAAATATTAACTAATTATTATAATCTAATTCGATTGGAATTGAATTGGAACGTCCATAAAGGATTAGCTAACGACGACACATGTTACCCTATTAGGAATGGGGTGTACGTTTTTCCAATTGAAAATTTCAGAAGTTTTATTTTTGGAATTAGACTTATCCTAACTAAATCATTACCTTAATCAAATATGAAAAGGGTTTATAGGTGATGCTATAAAAAGGGTGACGGAGAAAATTTGCCGCAACTTATTCTTGAGAAGAAAACCCACTTTGGGAAAGTGAGAGTGCAATACAAAGCCTAGAGAGAAAAATACAATTACAAGACAAGTGTTTCTTGTTCTTCTAAATTGAGTTGAGATTTTTGAGAAAAATTTCAGCACAATATTTTTCGTTCAATTTTGTTCACGGGTTTCATTGATCAAAGAGTTGATAGCAAGGATCGGTCTCGGTGTGGATATGCATAGACTCTTCGCACTATCGAAGAAATTTTGAAACGAGACTCTCTTCACCAGGTTTGTCTTTGATCCAATCTTTGACATGTAAATAAATTTTAAATATGAAAAAATCAGCCTAGGATTGTTATTGTCTTCCGTTGCGTGTTACGAACACCTATATGCAATCCTACAGTGGTATCAGAGTCGTGGTTTATTGTGTCTAAAATTAATTTAAGAAATATTTTGATATTATATTTGAATAGTTCAAATCATAATACATGTGTATTGTGCAATAGTCAAATCGTTTGAATATTGATATTTTTTTATTGTGAATAAAATATGTATTCATATATCTATTGAGATAGTTCAAAACTTGAATTTGAAATTTTGTATTAGATACGACGGGAATCTATAATATGTTACATGATCCTATTGTTATTTTTAATTGTTATTAGTTCATGAGATGTTAATTAATAATAGTTTTCTGGCATGAATTATTTTTATGTGATATATAAGATAAACATGTTAGAAGATGTTGAATTTCGTTTTTGTGTCACATGCTTGTTCGTTACATAATTTTGAATTATTTATTACATGTGATGTAAATCAATCCAGGACTAAGCATGTAGACAACTTGAACTAAATTTGCATGCTGTAAAAGATTTGATCTTCATGTTATTAAAAGTTGTTTTAGTAACAATTCCCTCTTACTAAAATTTGGGTTCTTAAATAATAAAATATAAATATTTTATTATAGAGCTATCCATCAAGGTAAATAATATTACTTATTTCTTGTTTATAAGGAGCGGTCTGACTACCAGGAGACTTATAGTTCGAGAATATGTTAAAATTATTTATTGCATTAGATGTATGGATTGAAAGAATTATTCAATTTTACACTAGACGCCTGGACCACCCGGGGGAGTATAAAATTTAATAAGTTCTTTTCTATCATGATGGTTGAACTCAACTATGCCAATAGGATCGACCTGACTATCAGGGGACTATTTGACATAGAGCTATTTAAGGAAATTGTATGGGGATACAATTGGTAAGAGTACCTACCTTTAAAATATATGTGAGATATGACTTGACTTCCAAGGGGCTCATACATATTGTTAAAGGATTCCTTTACTCCACTAATAGAAATAAAGATTTCGTAAACTATAATGAGGGTAAATAGTCAAAAATAATTAGTGGAAATATCATTTAGATAAAAGTCCATGTCTTTATGATATATGCAAATATCTTCTTATATTATTGCCTTTTCTTTTCTATATTTTAGATTTCTCAATATGTCTGTTATATCATTGCGCGAAATACTTGAGACCAACAAGTTGGTAGGACCAAACTTTGATGACTGATATAGAAATTTGAGAATTGTTCTCATGCATGAAAAGCTCATTGATGTGATCGATAAGCCTGCAAAGATAATCCCACCAGAGAATGATGTTCAAGGCACCAAGGTTTATCAGAAATACTTGGAAGAATGCCTTGCTATTAAACACATCATTCTCGCTTCTATGAGTTCTGAACTCCAGAGGAAACATCAGAATATGGATCCAACTGCAATCATTGAATATCTTAAGAAGATGGTTGATACACAATTGGACATTGAAAACTCTCCAGTTGTACCCCTTGTCAGTTATATGATTGTTCTTACAGAAGAACATGAGAAGTTGGGGTACAAGCTTGGTAAAGAGCTTTCTGAAAATTTGATCTTACAGTCAGTATATGATACTGAATGTTTTCACTGTAAGAAGAAAGAGCATTGGAAGAGAAATTGCAAGGAGTATCTTGCAACTCTAAAGGACAAGAAACAAGGTGAGATATTAATGAAAAATATTTTCAAGGTCTCTTTAGCTACTACTAATTCTTCACTGTGGGTATTAGATACTGGCAGCGATTATAACATCTGTAATATGTTACAAGGGTTTAAGATAAGTAGGAGGCTAAAGAAAGGAGAAGTTAATCTACAAGTTGGAAATGGTGCAAAAGTTGCGGCCGTAGCTGTAGGATCAATTTCTTTAATAATGCCTACGGGCAAAGTACTTATGTTGGATGATTGTTATTACGTTCCTAAATTTGTTTCGAACATAATTTCAGCTTCTATGTTAGACAAACGTGGTTTTCGCATTAATATAGGAAATGGTATTTGCTCTATTTATTATAGTTATAATTTATATGTGAATGACTATCTCCAACATGACGTTTATGTCTTACCTAATGTGAATGCTAATTCGATTATGCATGTTTCAAGTCTTAAGAGGAAAAGAGATGATCAAGTAAATCATGCATACCTTTGGCATTGTAGGCTTGGTCATATTGGAGAGAAAAGAATTAACAAGTTGTACAAGGAAGGGTACCTTGACAAATATGATTTTGAATCATATCCAACTTGTGAATCTTGTCTCAAAGGAAAAATGACCAAATCTCCATTTACTGGAAGTGGAGAAAGAGCTTCTGAATTATTGGGACTAATTCATACAGATGTTTGTGGGCCCATGAAAATTCAAGCTAGAGGTGGATATTCTTACTTCATCACCTTCACTGATGATATGTCAAGATATGGATTTGTGTATCTTATGAAACACAAGTCTGAATCTTTTGAAATGTTCAAAAGGTTCCGTAGTGAAGTTGAGAAGCAGACTGGTAAAAGTATCAAAGTACTAAGGTCTGATAGAGGTGGAGAATATCTTAGTGAAGATTTTACCAGATATCTCAAAGAGAATGAGATTCACTCACAGTGGACACCTCCAGGAACACCGCAACATAATGGTGTGTCTGAAAGGAAAAATCGAAACTTATTAGATATGGTGAGATCTATGATGGGGTTCACCGATCTTCCAATAAATTTATGGGGATGTGCTTTGGAAGCAGCAACATACTTACTTAATAAAGTTTCTACTAAGTCAGTCTCTACAACACCATATGAGATATGGAAAGGATGTAAGCCTAACCTTAAACATATTAAAGTTTGGGGTTGTCCAGCTTATGTTAAGAGACTACAGTCTGGTAAACTTGACTCAAGATCAGATAAGTGTAGGTTTATTGGGTATCCCAAAGAAACAATGAGATGTTATTTCTATCACCCTTCTGACCATAAAGTGTTTGTGGCCAGAGGAGCAACCTTTTTGGAAAGGGAATTTCTTTTAGAAGGAAATTATAATGGAGAAATAGAACTTGATGAAGTTCAAGAAACTAATGAATCAACATAATATAAAGATCATGAAACCCAAGTTAAAGAACCTTTATTGGATGTTTTGAAGTTGCCAAGGAAGTTGCCATCTTCAACGGTTGAAGTTAAAGAACTAACTGAAGTTCAAGAACAGGTTAATGAACCAGTTCTAAACCAAATTGAACAACAACCAAATCCAGCACAAGGTGACGAGGTTGTACAAGTACCTCTTAGAAGGTCTACACGAGAACTTCATGTACCAACTAGATTAAATTTATTGGTACAAGATGATGTATCAAATGAGGTTGATCATAATGATGATGGCCCTAAGACCTATGAAGAGGCTATACAAAGTTCTGATTATGAGAAGTGGCAAAAGGCCATGAAATCCGAAATGGAATCCATGAAGGAAAATAAAGTATGGACTTTAGTTGAACCTTCAAAGGATATAAAACCTATAGGTTGTAAATGGGTTTTTAAGAAAAATATTGGAGCAGACGGAAAGATGGAGACCTACAAAGCCCGTCTTGTTGCCAAGGGATATCATCAGAAAGAAGGAGTTGACTATAACGAGATTTTCTCTCCCGTGGCAATGCTCAAATCTATTCGGATTTTGCTTGCTATAGCAGCATACTATGATTATGAAATATGGCAAATGGATGTGAAAACAACTTTCCTTAATGGTGAACTAGAAGAGGATGTGTACATGACACAACCTGAAGGTTTCACATCTTCGTCTAATCATAATAAAATTTGCAAGCTACAAAGATCCATTTATGGACTAAAGCAAGCTTCTCGAAGTTGGAATATTCGCTTTAACAAGACAATTGATTAGATGCGAAGAAGAACCTTGTGTGTACAAAAAGGTTAGTGGGAGCACAATTATATTCTTAGTGTTGTTTGTTGATGATATATTGCTCATAGGGAATGACATACCAGCATTGCAAAGTACCAAGATTTGGCTATCTGAATAGTTCTCCATGAAAGACTTGGGAGAAACAGCTTATATATTAGGAATAAAGATCTATAGAGATAGATCTAGGAAACTGCTTCGACTTTCCTAGTCTTTGTACATTGATACCATCTTAAAGAGGTATAATATGGATAATTCCAAAAGAGGCTATCTACTGATAGGCACTGGAGTTACTCTCAGTAGGGAGGATTGTCCTAAAACACCTGAAGAGAGAGAACGCATGAGTAAGATCCCATAAGCTAGTGCAGTGGGAGCTATCATGTATACCATAAGATGTACACGTCCTGATGTGGCTTATGCACTTGGAGTGACTAGCCGCTATCAGGCAAATCCTGGTGAGGAACATTGGAAGGTGGTGAAGACCATTCTTAAGTACTTAAGAAGGACTAAAGACCAATTCCTCATCTATGGAGATTCTGAGTTGAAACTTGAAGGTTATACTGCTGCAAGTTTCTCTTCAGATAGAGATGATAGGAAATCTATTTCTGGTTATGTATTCACCTTAAATGGTGGTGCAGTGAGTTGGAAAAGTTCCAAACAAGCTAGAGTAGCTGATTCAGTGACTGAAGCAGAATATATAGCAGCTAGTGAAGCTGCTAAGGAAGTTGTATGGATGAAAAAGTTCTTAACTAAACTTGGTGTGGTTCCTTCAATAGAAGGTGCAGTTCCACTGTTGTGTGACAATACTGGAGCCATTTCTCAAGCAAAATAACCAAGATCACACGAAAAGTCCAAACACATTCTGCGAAGGTATCACTTGATAATAGAGATCATTGAACGTGGAGACGTCGAGATTCAAAAGGTTGATGGAAAAGAAAATGCTGCAGACCCATTCACTAAAGCTCTTGGCGCAAAGGAGTTTGACAAGCACAAGTGGAAATTGGGAATGAAGTACAAGAGCGATTGGCTCTAGTGCAAGTGGGAGATTGTTAGGGATATAGTAGATATGCCCTAGATCCAATATCACATTTGATGTTTTGAACATATTTTTATAAAATATATATGGCATTTGATATTCTTTTATCATTGTTATTAATTGCTTGATTAATTTGATAAGGTCCTTGATTAAATTTTGAGACTTGACATTGTGATGGAGATCATGATAATGAGAGTAAAGTTTCTTATAATTTAATCTAAATTTGTTCTTGATCGTAGGATTATTAATTTGGACATTAGTAATCCGATTAGATCAATATTTATGTGATCGTCTTTATGGGATAAAGATTAGTTGATCTCATTAACAAAATTACATAGATAGATGATGCATATAGAGATATGATCATTGAACCGACTCATTGGATAATTCTTAATGGTTAGAATTACCATAAACTGTCAATAGGATATTCTCTTGAAGAATGTGATGTAACCGTTTCCTTTGACCTGAAATCGTCATAGTAATTGACAAGTTATTTATTGTGCTTTGATACTAGACACCTATGGCCCTAGGGTGATAGTTGAAAGGATATTGGGTATGATTAAATGCTTGTAGAATTAGTGATTGTTCAAGATGGAATCTGTCAACTCTTAGTAATGAGTTTAAGCTCCATGTTGTCATGAATTATAAACGACCAAATTAAGACCTTGGCCAGGGAAATTGAATGAAAGAAGAAATGAGTTTCTTAGGTCATTCAATGGTCGATTATATTTGACATGAGCACATAGTTGGTCTCCTATTAGGATTTGACAGTTGAACCATATCCTAGGGTGATTCAGAGTTATAAGGACAGAAGGAATTACTACATTATTCTTCTACTGGCTCTTGAGAGTAAATTGTATACTTCATATTATCCGGTCGTTAAGGAGTGTTTCTAGACGCCACCCTTGATTAGTATATTGATGTGATCAATTTACTACCGGTTTAGTATTGAACCTATGAGGTCACACACTAACGAGTGTTCTGATCTTTGCTAAAGGATTAATTAACATTTTATTTGATAATTAAATTAAGGAATTTAATTAGTCAAATAAATTTAAATTATTAGTCCAAATGAAATATTATTATATTCTTTGCTAGCACAGATGATATAATTAATATTGTGAACAAATTGAAGTTTTCTATTTGCAGTGGAAATTTAAATTATCTCTTGGTTGAAATATATATGTGATATATATAATTAATATTTGGTAAATCCAATATGGAATTGGATTGACACAAAGTCCAAAAGGACGTGAGACTAATTCAAACCCATTACGAATGGGATTGATATTACATAAAATATTAACTAATTCTTATAATCCAATTCGATTGGAATTGAACTGGAATGTCCATAAAGGATTAGCTAACGACCGCACATGTTACCCTATTAGGAATGGGGTGTACGTTTTTCCAATTGAAAATTCCAGAAGTTTTATTTTTGGAATTAGACTTACCCTAACTAAATCATTACCTCAATCAAATATAAAAAGGGTTTATAGGTGATGCTATAAAAAGGGTGACGGAGAAAATTTGCCGCAACTTATTCTTGAGAAGAAAACGCACTTTGCGAAAGTGAGAGTGCAATACAAAGTCTAGAGAGAAAAATACAATTACAAGAAAAGTGTTTCTTGTTCTTCTAATTTGAGTTGAAATATTTGCGAAAAATTTCAGCACAATATTTTTTGTTCAATTTTGTCCAGGGTTTCATTGATCAAAGAGTTGATAGCAAGGATCGGTCTCGGAGTGGATACGCATAGACTCTTCGCACTATCGAAGAAATTTTGAAACGAGACTTTCTTTACCAGGTTTGTCTTTGATCCAATCTTTGACATGTAAATAAATTTTAAATACGAAAAAATCAGCCTAGGATTGTTATTGTCTTCCGCTGCGTGTTACGAAGACCTATATGCAATCCTACAGTGGTATCATACCAATAGTCTAAATGAATTTTGAAATCATGGTGGAATCACAATATAATTTTAAAGTCTTCGTTCAAAGTTGGTTTACAGTGAAAGCCTAAGGATAGAAAACTTCCTTCAAACTGTCCATCCTCCAAATTGTCCATCTTAGAGGTTGTGACTGTTGTCTTATAAACTCCTCATTTTGATATGAATCTTCTAATTCAACATATAAAAGCACATATGAATCAACCTTAAAATCTTGCCCTGTGTCAAATGTAATCATCCACACAACTACAACATGAAAAAATCCCTATTGTTGATTCATAAGCATAGTAAAGATAGTGCAAACCTTGGTATGACAACAATAATAAGTATCATGCCTATGGCCATTGTTCTAATTGACAATAACAAGCACAACAAGTATTTGACCAATTATAGTGATGTTAACTCGTATATGTTAAATGTTTTGTTCAAACCAATTTTTGCCATACCAAACTGGTTATTCATTTGGTTTGGCGCCAAAAGATTTTGTTTAGAGAATTGCTATTGCTACCGACTACACCAGCGAAGGTTATAGATACCTATTTGAGATGGAGGGTAAGGCAACTATGGAATGTATGTATCTATACCAGCGAAGGCCCCGATCTTAGATATATGACATCACCACCGAAAAGTGTGGACAAAGTATAAGGATATGAAGATGAATGCAATCTAAAAGATTATCGGTTGTCAAAGAACATGAAAGTTGATTGTACTCGAAGAGAGATAGGAGGTGGTATTTGATCCTCTCGGATATTCAAAAAGGGATAAGTAGTGGTACTTGATCCTCAGACCAATAGAGTGAAAGAGAGATTCAACCTAGAGATGGAAAATTATGTGCATCATAGATCTTTGACTTTCGATAGAAAAAGGGACAAGTAGTGGTATTTGATCCTTAGACCATTAGAGTGAAAGAGAGATTGAACCTAGAGATGGAAAATTATGTTCATCGTAGATGCTTTACTTTCGATAGAACATCTTTAAGGTCATCGACTTGGATTGCCTCTCTAACTGCTCTACTCAATTATTGATTGATTTGTCTCTCACTAAAATAATATTAATTCATATTGATTTTACTAAAATTCTTGCTCATAAGTTCATGTTACGACCCATGTTTTTGTACGTGAAAGTACGTCGTGAGTCAATTGATGTAAGCTCAAAAATGAGATCCTCTTTGAAAGTATATTTGGTGTTACGTCCCATTTTTTTGCAAGCCTTTAAGAGTTAATATTCAATGACAAATGTTTATAAGAGTATGTCACGACCCGGAATTTCCACCCTCGGGAGTCGTGATGTCGCCTAATCATAGAAGCTAGGCAAGCCACGAACTTAGAAATCTTTAATTCTTCTGTTTTAATCCCCCCCTTTTTTTACAACTTATATTAACAAGTGATAAACATCTAAATGACAGCGGAATATGAGATTTAAGCGAAAGTCTTAAATAAATGTAAAACCAAAATGTTTCGAAAGTTAACACATGCCTCTACCCAGAAACTGGTGTCACAATATCTACGGACTACTAAGAGTACTACATACAACAATTTGAAGGAAAAATAACAATGTTTGTCTCGGATACATGAGATAACAGAACATAATAAAAGATAGAGGAGACGCCAGGCCTGCAGATGCCTGCAAGGCTACCTCATTGTCTCGGTGGACTGAAGGCTAGCTCCCCTACTACTACTGATCAAGTTCTGCTCCGGTATCTGCACAGAGTGCAGAGTGCAGTATCAGCACAACCGACCCCATGTGCTGGTAAGTGCCTGGCCTAACCCCGGTGAGGTAGTGTTGAGGCTAGGACCAGACTCCAGATAAACTTGTGCAGTTATATAATATATGGCAGAAAATAAACAGGAATGGGCAGTTTAAAATGGGAGGGGGTACATGCTTCGGGGAAACATATCAATACCAACAGAAACTTAATTAAATATGAAAGGTCTGCTCAATATCTACAACGATACAATAACAATACTGTTGCGGCGCGCAACCCGATCCCTTATCATTTAACATTATTGGGGCGTGCAACCCGATCCAATATAATATCTGTTGTGGCATGCAACCCGATCCAATATAATATCTGTTGTTGCGTGCAACCCGATCCAATATAATATCTGTTGCGTCATGCAACCCGATCCAATATAATATCTGTTGCGGCGTACAACCCGATCCAATATAATATCTGTTGCGGCGTGCAACCCAATCCAATATAATATCTGTTGCGGTGTGCAACCCGATCCGATATAATATCTGTTGCGGCGCGCAACCCGTTCCAACTATACAGTCACCAATAATCATAAATAACCGTCCCAGCTAGGGATCAACAATAGACTACACCATCCCGACAAGGAAACTCAGTAGTACAAGTATATACGTCCCGAAAAGGGAGAATCAATTATAACCAATCTTAAATCAACTCCTACTCGTCTCAATTACCACCATTTCTCAATCATAAGTAGATTCCACGATAAACGAACTAAGTCTTTGCTCAATATCAATGATTTACTCACTATTTCAACCATAGTAACATTTAAGAATACAACAAGTATCAATTTAAGACGCACGGTCATGCTTGACTCCAACGTATAGATACTCGTCGCCATGCCTATACGTCGTACTCAACAAGAAGCAAATAGCAAATAGGACTCAACTCCTAATCCCTCAAGCTAAGGTTAGACCGAACACTTACCTCGATACCTCGAACACAACTCAAGTTTCAATTATAGATTTACCCCTTGATTCCACCGCCAATTCGCTCGTATCTAGTGACAAGTTACTTAATTACATCAATAAATGCTAAATGAATCAATTTGAATGCAAGAAAATGCGTTTTCCAAGGTTTTACCCAAAAAAGTCAAAATCGCCACCGGTCCTACGTGGTCAAAACCCGAGGTTCGAACTAAAACCTGATTACCCATTCCCCCATGAACTCAAATATATAATTTGTTTTGAAATCGGACCTCAAATCGAGGTCCAAATCCCCAATTTGAAAAACCTAGGTTCTACCCAAAACACCCAATTTCCCCCATGAAAATCATTGATTTGAAGTTGAAACTATGTTAAAAGATGTTAATGATTAAAGAAAACTAGTTAAAAATGACTTACAATTGATTTGGAGAAGAAAGGTTGTTTGAAAAATCGCCTCTTATGTTTTTGGGGTTTTGAAAAATGAAAAATGACTGAAAATCCCGTCTATTTATACCCCTCTCAGACCCCCTGTGCGGAGCGCACAAAATGGACTGCGGCCGCACAAGCCTTCCTAAGGTTACTGCAGTCCAGTGCTCTGTGCGGACCGCATAAAGTCGATTGCGGCTGCACAACAGCGCCCTGTGCGGACCGCACAAATTTGACTGCGGCCGCACACCCTCCACCGCACACCGCACAAGGTCGACCGCGGACCGCAGTGGTGGGTTTAGAGACCTGCAACTTCTTGTTTTAAGCCTAAAACATCGCGAAACCTACCCGAAACTCACCCGAGCCCTCGGAACTCCAAGCCAAGTGTGCATACTAACTCAAAAACATCATATGGACCTACTCGTGCATTCACATCATCAGAATAACATGTAAAATCATGAATTAAACCTCAAAACTTAACATTTTCATTAGGAACTCTCAAAGTCTATAACTCCTCCGGAAGTCCAATTCACGTCAAATAAACTCCGTTTTCACCAAATTTCACGGAAACGTCTTAAATCATATATAAGACTTATACCGGGCGCTAGAACCAAAATACAGGCCCGATACCATCATGTTCTAATCAAATTTCATTTCAATTTTTCTTAAACAGTTTCAGAAAATAATTTCATTTAAAAATTCATTTCTCGGGCTTGGGACCTCGGAATTTGATTCCGGACATACGCCCAAGTCCCATATTTTCCTACGGACCCTCCGGGACCGTCAAATCATAGGTCCGAGTCCGTTTACCCAAAAATATTGATCGAAGTTAAATTAACTCATTTTATAACCAAATTTTACCATTTTTCACAGAATTTCATATTTAAGCTTTCCGGCTACGTGCCCGGACAACGCGCACAAATCGTGGTGACTCTAAATGAGGTTTTTAAGGCCTCAAAACACAGAATTTAATTTAAAGCAAGTGATGACCTTTTGTGTCATCACATTCTCCACCTCTAAAACAACTGTTCATCCTCGAACGGACAGAAAAAGGAAGTACCTGAGTCGGAGAAAAGATGGGGATAGCGGTTCTGCATATTGGACTCAGACTCCAAGGTCGATGCCTCAGGAGGCTGACCTTTCCACTGAACACGAACATAAGGAAAACTCTTCGACCTCAACTAACGAACCTTTCGGTCTAGAATGGCTATCGGCTCTTCCACATAAGACAAGTCCTTGTCCAACTGGACAGTGCTAAAATCTAACACGTGGGATGGATCGTCGTGATACTTCTGAAGCATGGACATATGAAACACTGGATGCATGGCTGATAAGCTCGGAGGCAATGCAAGTCTATAAGCCACCTCTCCCACTTGATCGAGAATCTCAAACGGACCAATGAACCTAGGGCTAAGCTTTCCCTTCTTCCCAAATCTCATCACGCCCTTCATAGGCGACACTCGGAGTAATACCCGCTCACCGACCATAAAAGTCACATCGCGAACCTTGCGGTCTGCATAACCCTTTTGCTTGGACTGAGCTGTACGAAGCCTATCCTGAATAATCCTGGCCTTATCCAAGGCCTCCTGAACCAGATCTGTACCCAACAACCGAGCCTCTCCTGGCTCAAACCATCCAACCGGGGACCGACACCGTCTACCATATAACGCCTCATAAGGAGCCATCTGAATACTCGACCGGTAGCTGTTGTTGTAGGCAAACTCTGCTAAAGGCAAGAATCCTATGAACCTCCAAAATCGTTGACACAGGCTCGAAGCATATCCTCCAAAATCTGAATAGTCTGCTCGGACTGCCCGTCCGTCTGAGGATGAAATGCTGTGCTCAACTCAACCTGCGTACCCAACCCTCGCTGAACTGCTCTCCAGAAACGCGAGGTAAACTATGTATCTCGGTCCGAAATGATAGACACAGGCACACCATAAAGATGAATAATCTCCCGGATATAGATCTCAGCTAACCTCTCAGATGAGTATGAGACTTCCACAGGAATAAAATGCACTGACTTGGTCAGCCTATCAACAATGACCCATACTGCATCGAACTTCTTCCGAGTCTGCAGGAGTCTAGTAACGAAGTCCATAGTGATCCGCTCCCACTTCCACTCGGGAAGCTCAATCCTCTGAAATAAACCACCAGGCCTCTAATGCTCATAATTAACCTGCTAACAAATCAAACACCGAGCCACATATGAAACGATGCCCTTCTTCATTCTACGCCACCAATAATGCTGCCGCAAATCCTGATACATCTTTGCGGCACCCGGATGAATAAAGTACCGGGAGCTATGGGCCTCCTGTAAAATCAACTCTCGAAGCCCATCCACATTTGGCACACATACTCGACCCTGCAATCTCAAAACTCCATCATCATCTAGGGTAACATGCTTGGCACCTCCGCGCTGCACCGTGTCTCTAAGGACACACAAACGGGGATCATCATACTGCCAATCACGGATACGCTCCAATAAAGAAGAATGAGCGACCATGCAAGCTAGTACCCGACTAGGCTAAAAAATATCCAACCTCACGAACTGATTGGCCAAAGTCTGAACATCCAAAGCAAGCGGTCTCTCACCGACCGGAATATAAGCAAGGCTGCCCATACTGGCTGGCTTCCTACTCAAGGCATTGGCTACCACATTGGCCTTTCCCAGATGATATAAGATGGTGATATCATAATATTTTAACAACTCCAACCACCTCCTCTGCCTCAAATTCAACTCCTTTTGTTTGAACAGATACTGAAGACTTATGTGATCTGTGAACACCTCACATGCCACACCATACAGATAATGCCTCCAAATCTTCAATGCGTGAATTATGGTTGCCAACACTAAATCATGAACTGGATAGTTCTTCTCATGAATCTTCAACTATCGCGAAGCATAGGCAATGACTTTGCCATCCTGCATCAACACTACACCAAGCCCAATACGATAAGCATCACAGTAAACTATATAAGGCCCTGAACCTGTGGGCAAAACCAATACTGGTGCCATAGTCAGAGCTGTCTTGAGCTTCTGAAAGCTCGTCTTACACTCGTCTAACCATCTGAACTGGGCACCCTTCTGGGTCAACCTGGTCATTGGGGCTACGATAGATGAAAACCCCTCCACGAACCGATGATAGTAGCCTGCCAATCCCAAGAAGCTCCAAATATCTATAGCTGATGCTGGTCTAGGCCAGTTCTTGACTACCTCAATCTTCTTCGGATCCACCTGAATGCCCTCTGCTGATACAACATGACCCAGGAATGCAACTGAACTCAGCCAAAACTCACACTTTGAGAACTTAGCATATAGCTGACTATCCCTCAGAGTCCGAAAAACCACTCTGAGATGCTGCTCGTGCTCCTCCAGGCTGCGGGAATATATCAAAATATCATCAACGAAGACTATCATGAACGAGTCCAAATAAGGCCTGAACACTCGGTTCATCAAATCCATAAAAGCTGCTGGGCATTTGTCAACCCGAATGACATCACCAAGAACTCATAATGCTTGTACCGAGTGCGGAAAGCTGTCTTAGGGACATCGGATGCCCTAATCCTCAGCTGATGATAGCTAAATCTTAAATCTTTGAAAATACCTTGGCACCCTGAAGCTGATCAAACAGATCATCAATCCTCGGCAATGGATACATATTCTTGATTGTAACCTTGTTCAACTATCGGTAATCAATACACATCCTCATCGATCCATCCTTTTTCTTGACAAACATCACCGGCGTACCCCACGGCGAAACGCTGGGTCTAATGAAACCCTTCTCAAGCAAGTCTTGCAACTGTTCCTTCAACTATTTCAACTCAGGTGAGGCCATACGTTACGGCGGGATAGAAATGGGCTGAGTGCCCGGAGCCAAATCAATGCAAGAATCAATATCCCTGTCGGGTGGCATACCCGGCAAGTCTGAGGGGAATACCTCAGGAAACTCACGAACAACGAGCACAGAATCAATAGAGGGAACCTCAACACTAAAATCTCGAACATATGCCAAATAGGCCAAACACCCCTTCTCGACCATGCGCCGAGCCTTCACATAAGAGATAACACTACGGGTAGAATGTCTAGGAGTCCCTCTCCACTCTAAACGAGGCATACCCGGTAAAGTTAAAGTCACAGTCTTGGCATGCCAGTCCAAGATAGCGTGGTAAGGTGATAACCAGTCCATCCCCAATATAATATCGAAATCGACCATGTCTAAAAGCAATAAATCTACACGAGTCTCAAGACCCCCAATCACCACAATACAAGAACGATGGACTCGATCAACTACAATAGAATCACCTACCGGTGTAGACACATAAACGGGAACACTGAATGAATCACTAGGCATAACCAGATACGGTGCAAAATAAGATGACACATACATATAGGTGGACCCTGGATCAAATAACACTGAAGCATCTCTATCACAAACCAGAATAGTACCTGTGATAACCGCATCTGAAGCCTCAGCCTCGGGCCTGGCTGGAAGAGCATAACATCGGGGCTGGGCCCCACCACCCTAGGCTCTATCTCTAGGACGGCCTGCAGCTGGTTGGCCTCCACCTTTAGCGACCTGAGCTCCACCTCTAAATCCTCTACCTCCACCTCTAGCACATCTACCCCTATCTCTAGCTAGCTGGGCGGGCTATGGAACACATGGTGCCTGGACCATAGCACGGGAACCCTGCTGCTGCGACTGAGTACCCACCAACCTCGGACAAGTCCTTTTGATATGACCATACTCACCACACTCAAAACATCCACCTGAGTGTTGTGGCTGAGGAAACTGAGACTGACCCTGGCGACCTGAATGACCACCCCAAAAACTCTGGAGCGGCGGTGCACTGTAGGACTGCTGATCAGAATACTGCATCAACGGACCATAGCTACTTGAAGCACCGTGAGAGACCTGAATAGATGACTGAAAGGGCCTAGGAGGATAACCTCTACCATATGAATCTCTGCCTCTAGACGAGGCACCACTGAATCTACCTGAATGACGAGGACTCTTATCTGACCCATGACCACCTCCCTGTGACAGGACCATCTCCACTCTATGGGCCATATTGGCCGCCTCCTGAAAAGTGATCTCACTCCCAGCCTCGCTAGCTATCTGAAGGTGAATCAGCTGAATAAGACCATCAATAAACCTCCTCACCCTCTCTCTCTCTCTCAGTAGGAAGTATGACAAGAGCATGTCGAGCTAAGTCGATGAACCTGGTCTCATACTGGGTAACCGTCATGGAACCCTGCTGGAGGCGCTCAAACTGCCTCCGATAAGCCTCTCGCTGAGTAATGGGGAGGAACTTCTCCAAAAATAGCTGTGTGAACTGCTCCCAAGTCAAGGCTGGTGATCCGACTGGTCTAGCTAAGCAATAATCCCTCCACCAAGTCTTGGCGAATCTAGACAAGCAAAATGTAGCAAAATCAACCCCATTGGTCTTAACAATACCCATGTTCCTGAGAATCTCGTGTCAACTATTTAGATAATCCTAGGGATCCTCAATAGATGCACCGCTGAAAGTAGAAGTGAAGAGCTTGGTGAACATATCCAGCCTCCACAAAGCATCGGCAGACATAGCTGCTCCATCACCGGTCTGAGCTACCACACCCATCTGAACTGCTCCAACTGGCTGAACTGCTGGAGTCTGAATCTGAGGAGCTACCTTCTCCGGAGTGCGAGTAGCAGGAGTCTGAGCCCCTCCTCCAGCCTAAGAGACGGTTGGTGCTACAAGAAGTAAGCCTGCTCGGGTGACACTCTCCATGAGGCCCACTAATCGGACCAGAGCGTCCTGAAGAATTAGGGTAGCAATAAACCCCTCTGGGACCTAAGATAGGCCCACCGGAACTGCTGGGGCTGGAACCTCTTCATCAAAATCAACCTAAGGCTCCGTCACTGGTGTTGCTGCTCGGGGTTGAGCTCTGCCCCTACCTCGACCTCTAGCACGGCCTCGCCCTCGCCCTCTGCTCTTCTTGGAAGCTGCTGCTGGGGGCTCAGGCTGCTAAGTAGTGGATGAGGAAGTGCGTGTTCTCACCATTTGCGAAAGAACAGAGTAGAAATTCAATTAGTATTGAGAAACAGAACTGCACGACATGAAAGAACAAATGTGAAGTTTTTTCCTAACTTTGTAGCCTCTAGGGATAAATACAAACGTCTCAGTACCGATCACTCAGACTCTACTGACTTGTCCGTGAATTGTGACACCTATGTAACCTAGAGCTCTGATACCAACTTGTCACGACCCAAAATTTCCACCCTCGGGAGTCGTGATGGCGCCTACTCGTAGAAGCTAGGCAAGCCACGAACTTAGAAATCTTTAACTCTTCTATTTTAATCCCTCTTTTTTTACAACTTATATTAACAAGTGATAAACATCTAAATGATAGCGCAATATGAGATTTAAGCGAAAGTCTTAGGTAAATGTAAAACCAAAATGTTTCGAAAGTCAACACATGCCTCTACCCAGAAACTGGTGTCACAATATCCACAGACTACTAAGAGTACTACATACAACAGTTTGAAGGAAAAATAACACTGTTTGTCTCGGATACATGAGATAATAGAACATAATAAAAGATAGAGGAGACGTCGGGCTTGTAGATGCCTGCAAGGCTACCTCGGTGTCTCGGTGGACTGAAGGCTGGCCCCCCTACTACTGCTGATCAAGTGCCGCTCTGGTATCTACACAGAGTGTAGAGTGTAGTATCAGCACAACCGACCTTATGTGCTGGTAAGAGTCTGGCCTAACCCCGGCGAGGTAGTGTCGAGGCTAGGACCAGACTCCAGATAAACCTATGCAGTTATATAATATATGGCGGAATATAACATAAATGAGCAGTTTAAAATGGGAGGGGGTACATGCTTCGGGGAAACATATCAAGACCAATAGAAATTTAATTAAATATGAAAGGACCGCTCAATATCTACAACGATAATATAACAATACTGTTGCGGTACCCAACCCGATCCCTTATCATTTAATATTGTTGCGGCGTGCAACCCGATCCACATATATATAGCTATTGCGGCGTGCAACCCAATCCAATATAATATCTGTTATGGCATGCAACCCGATCCAAAATAATATCTATTGTGGCGTGCAACCCGATCCAATATAATATCTGTTGGGCGTGCAACCCGATCCAATGTAATATCTGTTGCGGCGTGCAACCCTATCCAATATAATATCTGTTACGACGTGCAACCTGATCCGATATAATATCTCTTGCAGCGCGCAACCCGTTCCAACTATACTGTCTCCAATAATCATAAATAACCGTTCCGGTAAGGGATCGACAATAGAGTACACCATCGCGGCAAGGGTACTCAGCAGTACAAGTATATATGTCCCGGAAAGGGAGAATCAACTATAACCAATCTTAACTCAACTCCTACTCGTCTCAATTACCACCATTTCTCAATCATAAGTAGATTCCACAATAAACGAACTGAGTCTTTGCTCAATATCAAGGATTTACTCACTATTTCAACCATAGTAACATTCAAGAATACAACAAGTATCAATTTAAGATGCACGGTCATGCTTGACACCAACGTATAGATACTCGTCACCATGCCTATACGTCGTATTCAACAAGAAGCAAATAGCAAATAGGACTCAACTCCTAATCCCTCAAGCTAAGGTTAGACCGAACACTTACCTCGATGCATCGAACATAACTCAAGTTTCAATTATAGTTGTACCCCTTGATTCCACCACCAATTTGCTCGTATCTACTCACAAGTTACTTAATTACATCAATAAACGCTAAATGAATCAATTTGAATGCATGAAAATGAGTTTTCCAAAGTTTTACCCAGAAAAGTCAAAATCGCCCTGGGCCCACGTGGTCAAAACCTGAGGTTCGAACCAAAACCCGATCACCCATTCCCCTACGAACTCAAATATATAATTTGTTTTGAAATCAGACTTCAAATCGAGGTCTAATCCCCAATTTGAAAAACCTAGGTTCTACCCAAAACATCCAATTTCCCCCATGAAAATCATTGATTTGAAGTTGAAATCATGTTAAAAGATGTTAATGATTGAAGAAAACTAGTTAAAATGACTTGCAATTGATTTGGAGAAGAAAGTTGTTTGAAAAATCGCCTCTTATGTTTTTGGGGTTTTGAAAAATGCAAAATGACTGAAAATCCCGTCTATTTATACCCCTCTCAGACCCCCTGTGCGGAACGCACAAAATGGATTGCGGCCGCACAGGCCTTCCTGAGGTTACTGCGGTCCAGTGCCCTGTGCGGACCGCACAAAGTTGACTGCGGCCGCACAAAGTTGACTGCGGCCACACAACCTCCACCGCGCACCGCACAAGGTCGACCGCGGACCGCACTGGTGGGTTCAGAGGCCTGCAACTTCTGGTGTTTAGCCTAAAACATCCCAAAACTCACCCGAACCCTCGAAGCTCCAAACCAAGTGTGCATACTAACTTAAAAACATCATATGGACCTACTCGTGCGATCACATCATCAAAATAACATGTAAAATCATGAATTAAACCTCAAAACTTAATATTTTCATCAAGAACTCTCAAAGTTCATAACTCCTCAACCGGAAGTCCAATTCACGTCAAATAAACTCCGTTTTCACTAAGTTTCACAAAAACATCTTAAATCATATATAAGAGCTGTACCAGGCGCCGGAACCAAAATACGGGCCCGATACCATCATGTTCTAATCAAATTTCATTTCAATTTTCCTTAAACAGTTTCAGAAAACAATTTCTTTTAAAAATTCATTTCTCGGGCTTGGGACCTCGAAATTTGATTCTGGGCATACGCCCAAGTCCCATATTTTTCTACGGACCCTCCGGGACCATCAAATCACTGGTCCGGGTCTGTTTACCCAAAATGTTGACCAAAGTCAAATTAACTAATTTTATAACCAAATTTTATCATTTTTCACATAATTTCATATTTAAGCTTTCCGGCTACGAGCCCGAACTGCACGCGCAAATCGAGATGACTCTAAATGAGGTTTTCAAGGCCTCGGAACACAGAATTTAATTTAAAGCAATTGATAACCTTTTGGGTCATCATAGGGTACATATTGTTACACCCCGTACTTCAGACGTCACTATCATTATAGGATTATCTAATGTAAGCTAAGGATGAAATCCTTCTACAAGGGTAAGAAAGGTTTGCTGAAGTGTTAAGTAAGTGAAGATGAATATAAGGCTTGTTAATCATTATTTAAATGAGTTTAAAGCCATGATATGATTATATATGATATTTGGATATGAAGTATAAAGTTTGAGAAAAATCGGATTTAAGTTGCGGAAAAATCAACCAAGGATTTGCCTTGTAATGGAGCTTTTTTAGTAATAAATTTCGTGTGCTATATGAGGTTTTTTTGGGACATATTATATACCAAATTGAAGTTCTTGGAATTTAGTTTCCAATGCTCTTAACCGTTTACTCATACGATACCATGATAAAAAGTTATAAGCGTTGAAAGACGAGCCAATTATAGGGTGCCAAATAGCACCTTTTGACTTTTCAACAAAATGGCGATTATCTCCTTTATCTCGTCTCTTTCTTCATATTTCCAGAGAGCTCGACCAAATAAGACCACTAACATCACCCTTAAGCCATCTAAAAGGGTTTCAAACAATACCATCATCCCAGGCACGAAATCAAGAAGCAATAACACTAGAACGATCTCTACAACGTAAGTATCGCTATATTGCCTCTCTTTTTCTTTGTAGTTTGAGTTTTTGAAGGTATTTTGAAGTTAATAAAAATGCCTAATTTCTGGTTTCAAGCTCTTAAACATCAAAGATGATTGATTAATTCATTTCATAAAAGTTAGAACTCACGGGACGGTGATCGGAAGTCGTGAGTTCGAGTTATTTGACTTGTAATAGACTGTTTTATGGGTTGTTTCGTGTAGCTTTTGCAAGTAGGATAAAATAGTTAATTCTAGCCTAACATGCTACACAGAATTCATGTAAGGCAGGTTGAGCAAATAAAGCAATTAAGTCACTTAGACATGCTTTTCTAAACTACAACAGGCTAAATTCGCAAGTAGGATAAAATAGGAAAAAGGTACTCAATTGAAATACTTAAAGTAAAACCGAGTTTTCAATAATTAGATCAAGTACGCACTCATCACCTCACGTACAAGGCATTGCAATTATCAAATATATCATATCCTAAGGGGAAGATCCCCCCCACAAGGTTAGACCAGCCACTTAACTCGAACCGGCTCAAAATCAACCCGAAACCACGCTCTTGCCACGAGTACTTGACTCCAAATGACCCAAATCTATTCAATTCAATTTCGTAATGTATATAACACTTCAAGTAATTGATTATACAATTAAATTCTAAGCTAATACGCCAAATTATGTAAAATGACCAAAATACCCCTCGGGCCCACGCCTTGGAATCGGGTAAAATTTATATTTCCAGAGTTCAGTCATACCAAAAGCATCAAAATCGAACCTCAATTGGTCCCTCAAATCATCACTCAAAGGCCTCCAATGAATCAAGCCCTAACCCCCAATTACCACTGATTTTCCTTAAGTTTTCATGCTTAATTTGATAAAAATCATTCCAATAACGAGTTTAGGGACCAAAGACCTTACCCCAATGAACACCTCTAAAAATCTCTCTTGAAAAGTGCTCCCCAAGCTTCTACCCATTTTGAAAAAAGATGAAAAATGGCTAATTTTCGCGAAGGCAAGAATTTATATGTTCTGCCCAGCGATTTCCGCATTTGTGGCCCAGGGACCGTATCTACGGTCCCGCTTCTATGGAGCCAAGGTCGCACCTGCCACATTTCATTAAAGAGGGACTTCCGCACCTGCGACTACCTTACCACAGATGCGGTGCCGCTTCTGCGGTTACCTGACCGCATATGCGGTCGACTCTCTTTTGCCCAAAATCGCTTCTGCGACCTCTGAGCTGCTTCTACGGCGCCGCAACTGCGGACCTCAAACCACAGGTGTGGTTATGACAGAACCAGTAGCTGAAGCTGCAACTTTAACTCAAGAATCTTTCCATCAACCATCCGAATTAATCCCGAGGCCCCCGGGACCTCAACTAAAGGCACCAAGAAGTCACAAACCACTATCCAAACTTGTACCAATCCTTAGAACACCTAAAACAACATCGAAACCTCGAATTAAACATGGATTCAAGCCTAAGAACTCCAAAATTCTCAAAATAAGCTTTCGATCAAAAATCTATCAAACCTCATCCGAATGACCTAAACTTTTGCACACACGTCACATTCAACACTACGAAGCTACTCCAACTTCCGTAATTCCATTCTGACCCTCGGATCAAAATTCACTATCGGACCGGAAAGTTCAAAAATTCAACTTTCGGCATTTCAAGCCTAAATTGGCTACGAACCTCCAAAACACGATCTGAACACGCTTCTAACCCCGAAATCACCCAACAGAGCTAACGGAACCATCGAATTTCCATTCCAAGGCCGTCTTCACAATGTTCCAACTACGGACAACTTTCCAACACTTAAGTTCTCATTTAGGGACTAAGTGCCCCAAAACTCTCCGAAACTCAAAACCGAACATCCCAGCAAATCGAAATAGCAGAAATAAACTCGGGTAAAACAGTTAATAGGGGATGGGGTGTAAATTCTTAAGACGACCGGCCGGGTCATCACATCCTCCTATAATTAAACATTCGTTCGTCCTCAAACGAGCATAAAGACATACCTGAAGTAGTGAAAGATGAGGGTAGCGGCTGCACATATCCTGCTCGGTCTTCCAGGTCGCCTCCTCGACCGGCTGACCCCGCCACTGAACCTTTATTGACGTGATGTTCTTTGACCTGAGCTTTCTAACCTTCCTGTCCAATATTGCCATTGGCTCCTCAACATAAGATAGATCCTTGTCCAACTGGACTGAACTGAAATCCAACACGTGCGACCGATCACTGTGATTCCTCTAGAGCATCAAAACATGGAATACCGGATGAACTCCAGCCAAGCTGGGAGGTAAGGCAAGCTCATAAGCATTCTCCCCAACATGACTCAATATCTCAAAAGGGCCAATAAACCTCGGACTCAACTTTCCTTTCTTCCCAAATCTCATAACGCCCTTCATAGGCGAAACCCGAAGGATAACCCGCTCTCCGATCATCTAGGAAACATCACGAACCTTTCGGTCTGCGTAACTCTTCTGTCTGGATTGGGCTGTACGGAGTCTATCCTGAATTACCTTAACATTCTCCAAAGCATCCTGAACAAAGTCTGTGCCTAATAATCTAGCCACACCCGGCTCAAACCAACCCACCGGAGATCTACACCCATCTACCATATAAAGCCTCATACGGTGTCATCTGAATGCTGGACTGATAGCTGTTGTTGTAAGCAAATTCCACCAATGGAAAGAACTGATCCCAAGACCCTCCAAACTCAATCACACACGCACAGAGCATATCCTCAAGAATCTGAATAGTGCGCTCGGACTGTCCGTCCGTCTGAGGGTGAAATGTTGTACTCAACTCCACCCGAGTACCAACTCATGCTTAACGGCCCTCCAGAACCATGATGTGAACTGAGTACCTCTATCTAAGATGATGGAAACCAGAATACCATGCAGAAAAACAGTCTCCCGGATGTAAATCTCTGTCAACCACTCCGATGAATAAGTAGTACACACAGGGATGAAATGAGCGGACTTGGTCAGCTGATCCACAATCACACAAATAGCATCAAACTTCCTCAAAGTCCATGGGAGCCCAACTACAAAGTCCATAGTGATCCACTCCCACTTCCACTACAGGATGTCTATCTGCTGAAGCAACCCACCCGGTCTCTGGTGCTCATACTTCATCTACTGACAGTTGAGACACCGAGCTACGAATCCAACTATATCTTTCTTCATCCGCCTCCACCAATAGTGCTGTCTCAAATCCTGATACATCTTCGCGGCACCTGGATGGATGGAATACCGCGAAGTATGGGCCTCCTCTAGAATCAACTCTTGAAGCCTATCAACATTGGGCACACAAATCCAACCATGCATCCTCAATACCCCATCATCACCAATAGTCACATCTCTGGCATCAGCGTGCTGAACCTTGTCCTTGAGGACAAGCAAATGAGGGTCATCATATTGTCGCTCCCTAATACGATCAAATAAGGAAGACCGAGAAACCACGCAAGCTAGAACCTGACTGGGCTCCGAAATATTCAATCTCACAAACTGGATGGCTAAGGCCTGAATATCCATCGCCATAGGCCTCTCCGATGCTGGTAAATAAGCCAAAGTTCCCAAACTCTCCGCCCGGCAACTCAAAGCGTAGTCCACCACATTGGTCTTTCCCGGGTAATACTGAGTAGTGATATCATAGTCCTTCAGCAACTTTAACCACCTCATCTAGCACAAATTTAGATCCTTTTGCTTGAACAGGTGCTGCAAGCTCCGATGGTCAGTATAAATCTCACAGGGAACCCCATATAAATAATGGAGCCAAATCTTCAGGGCGTGAACAATGGCAGCTAACTCAAGGTCGTGAACATGGTAGTTCTTCTTACGATTCAACTGTTTGGACGCGTAGGCAATCACCCTACCATCCTGCATCAATACCGCTCCGAGGCCAACACTCGAGGCATCAAAATAGACCGTATAAGACCCCAAACATGTAGGCAGTATCAAAATTGAGGCTGTGGTCAAAGCTGTCTTGAGCATTTGAAAGCTCGCCTCACACTCCTCTGTCCACTAGAACAGAGCACCCTTCTGGGTCAACCTGGTCATGGGGGTTGCAATCGACGAAAAACCCTCCAAAAGGTGACGGTAGTAGCCTACCAAACCAAGGAAACTACAGATCTCTGTAGCTAAGGGTGGTTTGGGCCAACTCTACACGACCTCTATCTTCTTTGGATCCACCTGAATACCCTCACTCGATACCACGTGGCCTAAGAATGCCACTGAATCCAACCAAAATTCACATTTCGAGAACTTAGTATATAACTTCTTCTTTCTTAGAGTCTAAAGCACAGTCCTCAGGTGCTGCTCAGGATCTTCCCGACTTCGGGAATGCACCAGAATATCATCAATAAAGACAATGACAAACGAGTCAAGATATGGCCGAAACACACTATGCATCAAATGCATAAAGGCTATTGGGGAATTGGTTAACAAGGAACTCGTAATGACCATACCAAGTCCTGAAAGCAGTCTTCGGGATATCTGGCTCTCGAATCTTCAACTGATGATAACCTAAGCGCAAATCAATCTTAGAAAATACTCGTACGCCTTGAAGCTGGTAAAACAGATCATCAATACGAGGCAAAGGATAACAGTTCTTAACTGTCACTTTGTTCAACTGGCGATAATCAATACACATATGCATAGAACCATCCTTTTTCTTCACAAACAAGATAGGAGCACCCTAAGGTGATACACTGGGTCGAATAAAACCTTTATCAAGCAATTCCTGTAACTGATCCTTCAACTCATTCAACTCAGGAGGAGCCATGCGATACGGAGGGATAGAAATGGGCTGAGTGCCCGACAATATATCAATGCCAAAATTAATATCTCTATCAGGTGGCATGCCTAGAAGATCAGCTGGAAACACATCGGGAAAATCCCATACTACTGGGACTGAATCAACTAAAGGGATATCAGTACTGACATCTCTCACATAAGCTAAATACGCGTCACACCCCTTCTCAACCATATGTTGAGCCTTTAGGAAGGAAATAACTCTACTGGGAGTGTGATCTAAAGTACCCCTCAACTCAACACGCGGTACACCTGGCATAGCCAGTGTCACGGTTTTGGCATGACAATCAAAAATAGCATAATGGGGCGACAACCAGTCCATGCCCAAGATAATATCAAAATCTACCATGCTGAGCAAAAATAAATCGGCTCTGGTCTCAAAACCACTACGAGCAACCAAACACACCCGATAGATGTAGTCCACAACAAGAGAATCTCCCACAAGAGTAGAAACATAAATAGGGGAACTCAAAGAATCCCGAGATACACCCAAATGCGGAGCAAAATAAGAAGACACATAAGAGTAAGTAGAGCCTAGATTGAATAGAACCGATGCATCTCTATGACAAACCAATATAATACCTGTGATGATAGAATCAGAGATAGCAGCCTCGGTACGGGAAGGAAGGGCATAGTATCTGGCCTGGCCTCCCCCTTTAGGGCGACCTCTACCTCCCTGACCTCTACCTCTAGCCGGCTGAGCAGGTGGGGTAGCAACTGGAGCTGTAATTATATCTTGAGAACTCTACGGGGCACGCTGTGGCTGAGAAGTAATGGAGGTGCACTCCTCCCAAGTCTAGGGCAATCCCTTACCACATAGCGTGTGTCACCACACTCGAAACAAGTTCTGGGGGGACGTGGTAGCTGTGACTGGCTTGGGCCAGGTCTACTGGACTGACCTCTAAAAGCACCCCGTGTAGGAGGCACGCTAGATACTGGAGGTGCATAATAAGGCTCCTAAGGTCTAGGAAGGGCTGGAGCACTACTGGCTGCTAGAAGAGCTGAATGTTTAAGACGACTCATATAACCCGTAACATGATGACCTACAGCTGGGGTACAGGCACCAGAATAATGGCCCAACTCTCGAGACCTCTTGGCCTCCCTATCCTCTCTCTTCCTAGCATGCATACCCTCAATCCTCCTAGCAATGCTCACCACCCGGTGATAATAAATATCCATCTCCAACTCACGAGCCATGCTAGACCTGATGATAGGAATAAGACCCTCAATAAATTGACGAACCCTCTCACGAATAGTAGAAACCAAGGTCGGTGCCTGCCTAGCCAAACTGGTGTAACGGACATCATACTCTGAGACAGTTATAGCACTATGGTGCAAATGCTCAAACTTGGTGCGCCATGCATCGCTAAGGCTCGGAGGAACATACTCTCTCAGGAACAGATTTGAAAATTGAGTCCAAGTCAGTAAAGCAGCCTCATGCGGACTGTCTAACTCATAGGTGCGCCACCACTCATAGGTGGCTCCTCGAAGTTGGAAGGTAGTGAAGGAAACCCAGCTCAATCCTGATATACCCATGGTACAAAGAATGCAGTAACTCTCATCTGGAAATCCCAGAGCATCCTCCGATGCTAGACTGCTGAATACATGAGGCTTGTACCTCTTGAACCTCTCAAGCCTCAACTGCTCTTCCTCGAAAGTCGCTACCCTATCCTCGGGCTGAACTGGCACTACAGGCGGTACAGGAATAATCTCAAGGACCTTCTCAACATGCACTAGCTGCTTAGGTGTGCGGGCGGCGGGATTCTGTGCTCGTCCCCTGGCCTGAGATGTAGCTGCAACAAGGGGAAACAACCCTGCCTGAGCCAGAGTGGTGTATATGCTTATGAATTGTGCCAAGGTCTCCCGAAGGGCTGGAGTAGTGGTAGCAATAGGCATGTCAGGTTCCTGGACTCCAGCTGGAAATGCTGGTGGTAGCTCGGTGGCAGCTCGCGCAGGTGCTCTAGTTGCACCACGTGCGCGTCCTCGGCCTCTATCCCGGCCTTGGCCTTTGACGGCTACAGTAGGGGGCGCGGGTGCCTGATCATCTCGGGTAGCACGTGCCATCACCATCTGTGAGAGAATAGAAGACAAAAGTTATAGAATTGTTATGTCAATATATCGCACGACAAGGAAATCAAATAAAGTGAAATTTTCCTAACAATTACATATCCTCTCGTAGATACGTACAAACGTCTCCATACCGATCAACGAGACATTAATAAATCGGCTTGTGATCCATGACTCCTATGAACCTAGAGCTCTGATACCAACTTGTCACATCCCTGGTTCTCCCTTCGTGAACCATCATGACAGCACCTAGTCTCTACGACTAGGTAAGCCTAAATTACGGAAGAAAACAAAAATTTGAAGAAGTAAAATAACTATAAACAGTAATAAAGTAATAACAGTGTTCAAATGTGCCACTCGGCATACACCATATTCAACTCTCAATACCAAAACATGAATCCAATACCCGGAAACCCACGAATCACAAGCTAAGAAGTACTACATAGCTCTAACTCCGGAATGTCTAAATAGAACAAAAAAATACAGAAGGGCTAAATACTAAAAGTAGGAATAGAAAGGGACTTCGCGGTTAGCGGACGCGGCAGATGTACCTCGAAGTCTCTAAAGCAGTTGACTCCCTCAAGGATGGTAGGCCTGAGTAGCGGTACCTGGATCTTCACATGAAAAACATGAGAAGAAGGGGTATGAGTACACCACAATAGTACTCAGCAAGTGCCAAGCCTAACCTCGGTCGGGTAGTGACGAGGAAGGTCAGGGCCCTATTGAGATTAAATAAATAATAAGATGACAGGATAAGATAAGCAGTACTATTGAGAATCTACAGTAAGAATTTATACAGGATAATAATAGTACAATAACGGAAACAGAGATAAAGGAAAACCACAAGGAAATACCACTCATAGCAAGGATGATAACTGGGGAATCTCTTGGTATCCCGAAGATCTCTTGGTATCCTCTATATATACAAGGGATCTCTTGGTATCCTTAATATATATGCTAGGGATCTCTTGGTATACCGAGGATCTTTTGGTATCCTCAATAAATGTGCAGGGATCTCTTGGTATCCCGCACCTCAGTCCAAATCATAAATACGTACAGGGGATCTCCCGAGATGCCGTCCCGTAGTCCCAAATTAAAAACACACAGAAGCAACACAAAAATACTCAATTAAATGCTAATTTCCTACCAAGGAAATAGTTAATTCTAGCCTAACATGCTGCATAGAATTCAGGTAAGGCTGGTCGAGCAAATAAAGCAATTAAGTCACTTAAACATGCTTTTCTAAACTACAACAGGCTAAATTCGCAAGTAGGATAAAATAGGAAAAAGGTACTTAATTGAAATACTTAAAGTAAAACCGGGTTTTCAACAATTATCTCAAGTACGCACTCCTCACCTCACATACAAGGCATTTCAATTATCAAATATATCATATCCTAAGAGGAAGGTCCCCCACACAAGGTTAGACAAGCCACTTACCTCAAACCGGCTCAAAATCAATCCGAAACCACGCTCTTGCCATAAGTACTCGACACCAAATGGCCCAAATTTGTTGAATTCAATTTCATAATGTAAATAACACTTTAAGTAACTGATTCTAGAATTAAATTCTAAGCTAATATGCGAAATTATGTAAAATAACCAAAATGCCCCTCGAACCCACACCTCGGAATCGGGTAAAATTTATATTTCCAGAATCCTCACACTTTCACGAGTTCAATCATACCAAAAGCATCAAAATCAGACCTCAATTGGTCCCTCAAATCATCACTCAAAGACCTCTAATTAGTCAAGCCCTAACCCCCAATTACCACAAATTTTCCTTAATTTTTCATGCTTAATTTGATAAAAATCATTCCAATAACGAGTTTAGGGACCAAAGACCTTACCCCAATGAACTCCTCCGAAAATATCTCTTGGAAAGCGCTCCCCAAGCTTCTTGCCATTTTGAAAAAAGATGAAAAATGGTTAATTTTCGCGAAGGCAAGAATTTATATGTTCTGCCCAGCGATTTCCACATTTGCGGCCCTGGGACCGCATCTGCGGTCTTGCTTCTACGAAGCCAAGGTCACACCTGTGAAATTTCATTAAAGAGGGACTTCCGCTCCTGCAACTACCTTACCGCAGATGTGGTGTCGCTTCTGCGGTTACCTGACCGCATATGCGGTCGACTCCCTTTTGCCCAAAACCGCTTCTGCGACCTCTGCAACTTTAACTCAAGAATCTTTCCGTCAACCATTCAAATTTATCTCGAGGCCCCCAGGACCTTAACCAAAGGCACCAACAAGTCACAAAGAACTATCTAAACTTGTACCAATCCTTAGAACACCTAAAACGACATCGAAACCTCTAATTAACCATGGATTCAAGCCTAAGAACTCCAAAATTCTCAAAATACGCTTTCGATCAAAATTCGATCAAACCTTGTCCGAATGACCTGAAATTTTGCACATACATCACATTCAGCACTACAGAGCGACTCCAATTTCCAGAATTCCATTTCGTCCCTCGGATCAAAATCTCACTATCGAACCGGAAACTTCAAAAATTCAACTTTCGACATTTCAAGTCTAAATTGACTACGAACCTCCAAAATATGATCCGAACATGCTCCTAACCCCAAAATTACCCAACGGAGCTAACGAAATCATCGGATTTCCATTCCGAGGCTGTCTTCATAGTGTTTTGACTACGACCAACTTTCCAACACTTAAGTTCTCATTTAGGGACTAAGTGTCCCAAAACTCTCCGAAACTCAAATCGAACATCTCGATAAATCGAAATAGCAGAAATAAACTTGGGTAAAGAAGTTAATAGGGGATTGGGGCGTAAATTCTTAAGACGACCGGCCAATTCGTCACAGAGGCCTGGTACGATATGATGATGGTGAAGCCCACATAGGCATATGCTTTTTAAAAGTTTATGTATATATATGTATCATGACTTTCATGTCATTAGCCCGCAGAGGCACTCAGATGTTACAGGTTGTATATCCTCTATCTCTATTTACATTATTGTTCTTGTTTATGCTTTCCTACATTACATACGCGGTACATTAGTCGTACTGACGTCCCTTTTGCCTAGGGACTGCGTTTCATGCCCGCAGGTCCCGATAGATAGGTTGACAGTCCTTCTAGTATGTTATCAGCTCGGCAAAAGGTGTTGGGTGCACTCCACTTGCTCCGGATTTGCCTATTTAGACATGTATTGATTGGCTTGGTGGGGCCCTGTCCCGACCTTTATGTTGTGAATGTACTCTTAGAGGCTTGTAGACAAATAGCATTTATATGAAAGTTGTATGGCCTTGTTGGCCTATGTTCAGTGTATGAGTGATCATTTTTTTCTTATAGGCACGTATGTCACATGTATAAGTTCCTATGTCGAGTGTTAACTTATGTTTTGTTTTGTTTATCTCATGACGGCCCTTTTGGCCTATTTACCCATGATAGTGTGATAAGAAAGATATGTTATGTTGGTACTCGGTTGAGTATGGTACTGGGTGCCCATCGTGGCCCTTTGGTTTGGGTCGCAACAGAAGTGGTATCAGAGCAGTTTTGTCATAGGGAGTCTACAAGTCGTGTCTAGTAGAGTCTTTTTTATGGGTGTGTTATGCACCACACTTATAAGAAGGAGGTTACAAGGCATTTAGGACTATCACACTTTCTTCTTGCTCTAGATCGTGTTATAGAGCTCAATTGTAAGAATTCAAACTTGTAAATTCTATTGTATTTGTAATACAATGATACCTCATCCAAACAAATAGTTGGTATGAGATTGAATGTGGTTGTGGAAGAGTTGAGTCAGAGGAACTCGATTTTGCATCATGATTATGATGAGCAAATGTGGGGTCATCAGTAGATCATGTGTGTACTAAGATGTGTAAGTTTCTTGATAAGGATCCCTAAGGCAAGAATATCTATCAACTCATATGGTAAAAAGGAATAAGAGAATCTGAAAGTAGACACAAGTTTCAGAAAGTAAAATAAGCAAGATGACGACGCGTACGAGGTACCTAGTTAATGAAGATTATCAGTATTTACAATTCAGGCTGAGAAATGTAAGTATTGGTGTTACCTTCAATATTAATGGTAATATATACAATTGACCACAACCATCTCAGTTATGCCCTATGGGAGCTAACAAATATAGTTTAAGAGAAGAAGGTGATATCAAGATTCAGTTCGGGTTAGAGTAACCCAAAATTATGGATGGATTGTTATCATTAACTAATGTTTCTGAAGCATAGTGCAAATGTGGTAATAGATCTCCTTGTGAGACACCTAGATGGTGAACTCTAGAATAGTACAATCAGATATGAATACTAGAATATTCAAAAAATTTAGAAGATAGGTGGTGGGATCCTAGAAGGGAAAATATTTACCTTAGTATGACTCCAGCCCCGAGTAAAAAAACGGAGAATGTTAGGCATTTCAAAGATCCAGTGAGATGAAAAAGGGGGAGCTAAAAGGGAAAGAACATTTTGTTAGAGTTTTTAGAATAAAGTGATAGACAAATATATTATCCGAAGAATAAGAAGAGAGTAAATGAAGCATCATGAGTAAGATGTAATATATGGGAGATAACAGTAAATCAAAATATGACACGAT
The DNA here is from genome assembly GCF_000393655.2 of Nicotiana sylvestris. Lineage (NCBI taxonomy): Eukaryota > Viridiplantae > Streptophyta > Magnoliopsida > Solanales > Solanaceae > Nicotiana > Nicotiana sylvestris. Next base: position 51,566,781 of record NC_091057.1, on the reverse strand, counting down.
GACAGAGTCTATAGTCAAGTGAAGGAAAATACAAGAGGTGATAGACCTTGAGCAATAAAAGAGTATAAGTCATAAAGTCATATCCTTATTTCGAGAAATGAGTTGATGACTTCAACGTGATTACCAGGAGGAAAGGTTAGACCTCAGAGTAGTAGAAATCAGAATGGGCTGGTGAACAAGATAAACTGAACATGAATTAGGGACTGAAGAATTTTGTAATAGTTGATATCATGAGAATTTCAGAGATAACATTCCTACAATAATAGAATGGACAACAAAATAATAACCTTTAAGGTTCATTTAGGAAGATACTTCCCTAAAGCAAGCACATGGAGCAGAGTTAAGATTAAGGGACTAAGTGTGCCAGTTATACTAAGTGTCACCCTTGTGCGTAATAAATTAAGTATCCCCAGTATAGAGGGGTTACTGCAAGGCGAGTAAGATGTTAGTGAAGATGTGAAACAATGGCAAGATGAAGAGGTAACTATGGAATAGTAAAGGAGGAATGCGGTAAAAGGGTGAAAGGAATGAGATAGAATTTATTTAGATCCTATAGATATGATATGATTCCAAAACATTATGCAAGCATGATGCCAGATAGAACAGGTAAGGGTTGTGCACCCGATGATATTGATAAATAAGTGCAAATGAACACTTGATACATAAGGAGCCAGTGCGAGAGGTAACTTAAGACAAAGTAATTAACTAAAGAGAGATTATGCGGAATATAGATATGAGAATGGACCAACGAGTAATTTGTAGTTTATTTAGGAAGAGCTAAGTTATGGCTATACAAGAGGTTATAAGCAAATCAGCAGATCATGCAAGATAAACACAGTGAACCTTAATCTAGTGAATTCAGTCTCGCAAATATGACGTCGTAACCTTGAGAAATATTCAGATAAGAGTTGGGTTACTAAAGGTACCGTATAAGTGTTACAGAAATAATGGAGAGTGTCACTAAGGAGACAATCAAAATCTGAGTTTAGAAGTAACCCTACGAGCGCAAGGGCACGAAGGTATGTAACTAAGGATGTTTGTAGGTGAGTAAGAATATTGAAAATTCCTTCGGGTATACAGTATAACAAGATCGTAACTTTACAAGATCCAGAAGGTCTCCTTAAGTACTATAAAGAAAGACTAGCTGGGGAAATAAGGAAAAATGCTTCAACTTAAGCATAACGATATAAAGAAGAAATGGTCTTGTTACAACAATCTCACTACAATATGTTATACACTCCATAACAAAGTGACACCTATTGTGACAAATGAACGGGAAGTCAAAAGTGATATTTGAGATCTTATGAGTTATAGGAAATTTAAGTATTGGTGGGCAATAAGATAAGTCAAGTATTCATGCAACAAGTGGCATAACGACTAGAAAAAGTGATTGCTTACATTTAAAGAACGTTGAGAAGGCACAAAAGGATTTATTCAATCAATGACCCAGAGTTAATTACGTTGTGAATGCAGTTAAGACTTCAGAGTTATATCCATACAACATATATGTTGAAATTCATACAGTTATAGAAGACTCTGGTATAAGTTAAAAGAAAGAATTAAGTCCATGTCACTGATAAAGGCTTGAATTGTTAGAAGATTATATCATGGATGCTACATAGAGTCCATGAAAGGCTAATGTAATAGCTAATACCTCTAACTAAAGATTGAAAGATAGCCTAAGCTTACTTAAAGGCTAAGAAGGAGGAGGAAGCTCGAAAGTTACATCATTAGTCTAATTGTTAGACCCAGATGATTATAGAAATCGTGACTTAAACCATAGAAGGAGCACTTTTAATAGCACAGGTATAAGAGTTATAGTATAATAATCATATTCTATAAAAGCTCTACGATAAAGCAATTAGAAGAATACTAGCCTCATAAGATGTTAATACGAAGCTCCCACCAGATTGTGTATGCACCAGGGTTGCAAGTATTATAGTAGAGCTTTATGGTATGGATGTGAATTCCACCAATGTGGAAGGTTGGTTGTGAAATCCACAGAAGATACAGTGCGAGATTTAAAGGTAAGTATGGTAAATGTGAGTGAGAAGGTGACAATAATAGGTAAGGTCTCAGGATTAAACCCGTCAAAACAAGAGAGTTGATGCTTTCCATAAGCTATAGAAAGCTCAGTACAGTCTGAATGAACTCAGAGGATTCTAAGAATAGGAGCAATTAGAAGAGATGGAAACTGCTCTAGTAGTAGAATAAGGGTGTAATTGTGATAGTTAAGAGAATGAAGTTTGGGCCTTCGATTGAGTAATGATTTAAAGAAAAGGGATTTCATGGATGACACGGTACTAGAATTCCCCCGTAAGATGAATACGTTGTGATGCTATGAAAATGCAGTTATTGAAATATTGTATCGTCCTTAGGCACATCAAGAAAATCACTTCAAATGTTCCCCGATGAGACGCAGGCCTTAGTGACAATGTATTACATCTGAGGCGATGGTTGGAGTTAGTGAAAGACTATGATGTTTATATTTTATATCATCCAAGGAAGGCGAATGTGGTAACCAACGCCCTCAATCGTAGATCTATGTGTAGCATATAAAATTTACAGGAAGAGAAGAGTGAGATAGCTTGTGAGATTCATCTGCTAGATAATCTTGGAACTTGATTACTAGATGCAGGTGGTACTAGAGTTACTACTTAGGACATGGAAACCTCCTCTTTAGTAACCGAAGTGAAAGAATGCCAATATGAAGATCATGTGCTAGATCATTATAGATATACAACCCCTTAAAAGGAGAAGACACTATTTGAGATTACAGGAGATGGAGTCCTTAGATATCGAGGTCGATTATATGTTCCTAATGTGGCAGGGTTGCGCCAGCAGGTTATGGGACAAGCACTGAGAAAGTAAACTAGAATTGTGTAGTACACCTCGGTAATAATAAGCTTAAGTAAGTGTTATAGTACAATATGACCTACCAAGATGCATTAAATCCATAAGGATACATAACCAAAGCTATTAAACGAGATATAACAATAGTCGTAAGTTCGACAAAGTACCGAGCGAAGAACTTTAGTACATATATAGATGCCCAGAGAGACAGCTTGTCATAGTACTATATATGTTCATAAAGTGAGGCCTGGAGATTGGCTAAAAGCTGGGGGGGGGAACGTAGAGAAGAGTCACATAGGTGCACATACAAGGTCAGAATCATACAAACTGCATGAAAGAAGATAGAAACAGTTACGAGATTGGAAGAATTTTGACCACAGTCGTGGTGTGAGAAAGAGGCCTAAAGGGGGGAATGCCCTACCCTTTGGATTTATTAACCGAACAATTGCCTAGATGACAAAGGGCAATATTAAAGTATTCATACGAGCCATATGGTATGAGAATGAGAAACACATCAGTCAATATTCGAGGACGAATGTTCCAAAGGGGGGAATAATGTTACAAGCCATGTTTTTGTACGTGAAAGTACGCCGTGAGTCAATTGATGTAAGCTCAAAAATGAGATCATCTTTGAAACTATATTTGGTGTTACGTCCCTTTTTTTGCAAGCCTTTAAGAGTTAATATTCAAGGACAAATGTTTATAAGGGTACATATTATTACACCCCAGACTTCAGACGTCACTATTATTATATGATTATCTAATGTAAGCTCAAAAAGGATGAAATCCTTCTACAAGGATAAGAAAGGTTTGAAGAAGTGTTAAGTAATCTTGACATTGGTTGAGTTAAATGGATGAACTAGAATGAACTAGTGAATAAAGTTGCTAATTGAGAATAACTGGAGTAGTGGATCGTTTTCTTTGTTATGGATATATGGTATGAGGCTGGAATTATTGATGAATGACTTCATTATCATGTTAATGTGTGATGACCCGGCCGGTCATCTTAAGAATTAAAGACCCGATCCCATATTAACTGCTTTTTCTAAGTTTATTTCTGCTAATATGATTTGCCGGGATGTTCGGTTTTGATTTTTGGAGAGTTTTGGGACACTTAGTCCCTAAATGAGAGCTTAAGTGTTGGAAAGTTGACGGTAGTCGGAACAGTGTGAAGACAACCTCAGAATGAAAATCTGATAGTTCCGTTAGCTCCGTTGGGTGATTTTGGGGTTAGGAGCGTGTTCTGGTTGTGTTTTGGAGGTCCGTATCTAAATTAGGCTTGAAATGTCGAAAGTTGAATTTTGGAAGTTTCCGATTCGATAGTGAGATTTTGATCCGAGGGTGAGAATGGAATTCCGAGAATTGCAATAGTTCTGTTATGTCATTTTGGATGTGTGTGCAAAATTTCAGGTCATTCGGAGGTGGTTTGGTTGGATTTTTGATCGAAAGCGTATTTTGAGGAAATTTGGAGTTCTTAGGCTTAAATCCTTGATTAATCTGAGGTTTCGATGTTGTTTTAGGCGTTTTAAGGATTGGTACAAGTTTAAATAAGGTATTAGGTGATATTGGTGCGTTTGGTTGAGGTCCCAGGGGCCTCGAGGTGATTTCAGATGGTTGGCGGGAAGGTTGAAGAAGTGTTGCAGCAGCTGTAGCATTGCTGTGTCTGGTATTTTCGCAGCTGCGGCTTGGGGACTGCAGATGCGGCGCCACAGAAGCGGCTTTGGGTCGATTCTTGAGAAACCGCAGATGCGGAACCGCTTCTGCGGTTAAAGGTCCGCAGATAAGGAAGCTGGCATTTTAGTGAGAGTTGAAGATGCAATATTTTGTCTACAGAAGCTGGACCGCAGATGTGGTCCCAGGGTCGCAAATGCGGTATTCGTTGGGCAGAACATATAAATAGTTGCCTTTGCAAAATTGAGTCATTCTTCCACTATTTTCATCCGGGTTTGAAGCTTCTAAGAGGGATTTTTGAGGAAAACAAAGGGGAATCACTTGGAGGTAACGTTCTTGGCTTTATAACTCGTTTTCATATGATTAAAGACTTAAATAATGGTGAGAAATTTGGGAAAAAGGGGTAATTAGGGCTTGAGTTTAAGAGACCTTTAAATGAAGATTTGACGGGACATTTGGACTCCGATTTTAGTGTTCTTGTTATGTATAGACTCGTGAGAGTACGAGGATTTTGAAAATGCAAATTTCACCCAATTCCGAGATGTGGGCCTGAGGGGCATTTTGGTCATTTTACATAATTTTGCATATTAGCTTATAATTAAATTGTAGAATCAGTTACATCAAGTGTTATTTACATTATGTAATTGAATTGAATAGATTTTGGTCATTTGGAGTCGAGTACTCGTGGCAAGAGCGTGGTTTCAGGTTGATTTTGAGCCGGTTCGAGGTAAGTGGCTTGTCTAACCTTGTGTGGGGAACCTTCCCCTTAGGATATGATATTTGATAGTTGAAATGCCTTGTACGTGAGGTGACGAGCGCATACTTGAGCTTATTGTTGAAAATCCGATTTTACTTTCAGTATTTAAACTGAGTTCCTTTCTTACCTGTTTTATTCTACTTGCAAACTTAGCCTGTGCTAGTTTAAAAAAGCATGCTTAGTTGACTTAATTGCCTATTTGCTTAAACTGCCTTAATTGCATTACGTGAAGCAAGTTAGGCTAGAATTAACTATTTACTTGTTACTAACTTAGTATTTATTTTGATATTCTTGAGCTGCTGCTGTGTGATTTAATTTGGGACTACGGGACATCATCCTGGGAGATCCCCTGCACGTATTTACGATTTGGATTGAGTTGCGGGATACCAAGAGATCCCTGACACGAGTGTTGAGGATACCAAGAGATCCTCGAGATACCAAGAGATCCCTGGAAAATATATTAAGGATACCAAGCGATCTTCGGGATACCAAGAGATCCCTTGTGTGTTTATTGAGGATACCAAATGACATAACAAGGAACTCGTAATGACCATACCGAGTCATGAAACAGTCTTCGGGATGTCTGGCTCCCGAATCTTCAACTGATGGTAACTTGAGTGCAAATCAATCTTAGAAAACACCCGTGCGCCCTGAAGCTGGTCAAATAGATCATCAATACGAGGCAAAGGATAACAGTTCTTCACTGTAACCTTGTTTAACTGGAGATAATCAATACACATATGCATAAAACCATCCTTTTTCTTCACAAACAAAATAGGAGCACCCCAAGGTGAAACATTGGGCCGAATAAAACCCTTATCAAGCAATTCCTGTACCTGATCTTTCAACTACTTCAATTTAGGAGGAGCCATACGATACGGAGGGATAGAAATGGGCTAAGTGCCCAGCAACAGATCAATGCCAAAGTCAATATATCTATCATGCGGCATGCCTGGAAGATCAACTGGAAACACAATGGGAAACTCCCGTACTACGGGGACTGAATCAACCGAAGGGGTATCGATACTGACATCTCTTACATAAGCTAGATACGCGTCACACCCCTTCTCAACCATACGATGAGACTTAAGTAAAGAATTAACTCCACTAGAAGTGTGATCTAAGGTATCTCTCCACTCAACACGCGGTACACCTAGCATAGCCAGCGTCACGGTTTTGGCGTGACAATCAAGAATAGCATAATGGGGCGACAACCAGTCCATGCCCAAGATAATTTAAAAATCAACCATGCTGAGTAACAATAGATCGGCTCTGGTCTCAAAACTACTAAGAGCAACCAAACATGACTGATAAATGCGGTCCACAACAAGAGAATCTCCCACATGAGTAGAAACATAAATAGTGGAACTCAAGGAATCTCGGGATACACCCAAATGCAGAGCAAAATAAGAAGACACATACGAGTAAGTGGAGCCTGGATCGAATAAAATCGATGCATCTCTGTGACAAACCAGTATAATACTTGTGATGACAGAATCAGAGGCAACAACCTCGGTATGGGCAGGAAAGGCATAGTATCTGGCCTGGCCTCCCCCTCAAGGGCAACCTCTACCTCCCCGACCTCCACCTCTAGCTAGCTGAGTAGGTGGGGTAGGAACTGGAGCTGTAACCATAGACTAAGAACTCTACGGGGCATGCTGTGGCTGAGAAGTCTGTGCGGGTGCACTCCTCCCAAGTTTAGGGCAATCCCTCACCACATGGCGGGTGTCATCACACTCAAAACAAGCTCTAGGAGGACGTGGTGGCTGTGACTGGCTCAGGCCAGGTCTGCTAGACTGACCTCTGAAAGCACCCCACGTAGGAGGCGCACTAGAAACCTGAGGTGCATAATAAGGCTCATGAGGCCTACGAAGAGCTGGAGCACTGTTGGCTACTGGAAAAGCTGAATGAACGGGGCAACTCATATAACCCCTACCATGACGACCTGAAGCTGGGGCACGGGCACTTGAGAAATGGCCAGAATCTCGAGACCTCTTGGCCTCCCTCCCCTCCTTCTCCCAATCATGCATAGCCTCAATCCTCCTAGCAATGCTCACCACTTTCTGATAAGACATATCCATCTCTAACTCACGAGCCATGCTAGACCTGATGCTGGGAATAAGCCCCTCAGCAAACCGGCGAACCCTCTCGTGAACAGTAGCAACCAAGGCTGGTGCATGCCTAGCCAAACTGGTGTAACAGACAGCATACTCTGAAACAGTCATAGCACCATGGTGAAATGCTCAAACACTACGAGCAATGCATCCCTGAGGCTCTAAGGAACATACTCTCTCAGGAACAGATCCGAAAACTGAGCTCAAGTCAGTGAAGCAGCCTCATCTGGACTATCTAACTCATAGGTGCGCCACCAATCATAGGCGACTCCTTGAAGCTGGAAAGTAGTGAATGAAACCCCGCTCAATCCTGAGTTACCCATAGTACAGAGAATGTGGTAACACTATTCAAGAAATCCCCGAGCATCCTCTGATGCTAGACCACTGAACTTAGGGGGCTTGTACCTCTTGAACCTCTCAAGCCTCAGCTGCTCCTACTCGGAAGCCGCTGCCATGCCCTCGGGCTAAACTAGCACTGCAGGCTGTACAGGAATAATCTCAGGGGCCTGCTCAACATGCACTCGCAGCTCAAGAGTGCGGGCGGCAGGAGTCTGTGCTCCTCCCCCTTCCTGGGATGTAGCTGCAGCAAGGGGAAGCAACCCTGCCTGAGCCAAAGTGGTGTACATGCTCATGAACTGTGCCAAAGTCTCTTGAAGGGCTGTAGTAGTAGTAGCAGTAGGCATATCACACACCTGGACTCCAGCTGGATCTGCTGGTGGTACCTTGGCGGCAGCTCGCGTAGGTGCTCTTGCTGCACCACGTGCGCGTCCTCGGCCTCTACCCTTGCCCCGGTCTTTGACAGCGGTTGTAGGGGCGCGGGTGCCTGATCAACTCGAGTAGCACGTGTCCTCACCATCTATGAGAGAATATAAAAAAGAAGTTTAGAATTGTGGTGTCAAAATATCGCACGACAAGGAAATCAAAAGAAGTGGAAATTTTCCTAATAGTTACATAGCCTCTCGTAGATAAGTACAGACGTCTCTGTACTGATCAACGAGACTCTAAGAAACTGGCTTTTGTTCCGTGACTCCTATGAACCTAGAGCTTTGATACCAACTTGTCACGACCCCAGTTCGCCCTTCGTGAACTATCGTGACGGCACCTAGTCTCTATGACTAGGTAAGCCTAACAAGTGCGGAAATAAAATTAAAACTTGCATAAATATAAATAAAGGAAAACCGAGAATAACCAAAAAGGGAAGCAATATATAGAAAGCCGCTCGACATATACATCACGACATCTCAAACTTCTACAACACTATCCCAAAACCCAGAAACTCACGGGAACACAAGCTATAAAAAATACAGTAAAGTGCTCTAATCTCTAGAATGTCTACATCAACAGTAAGATAGAAAGGCTAACACTACAGGTTAGAATAAAGATAGAAACTCCTTGGTCTGCGGATGCGGCAGATATACCTCGAAGTCTCCGAAAGATCTCCCTACCTCAAGGGTGATAAGCCTGGGTAGAGGTACCTGGATCTACACATGAAAAACATGCACAGAAAGGGGTATGAGTACACCACAGCGGTACTTAGTAAGTGCCAAGCCTAACCTCGGTCGGGTAGTGACGAGGAAGGTCAGGGTCGTACTGAGGTAAATAATAATAAACATGATAGGATAAGATAAACAGTATAAATGAGAATCTACAGTAATAATATATACAGTATGATAAGAGTACAATAACGGAAACAAAAATAAAGGCATAACACAAGGAAAAACACCGCTCACAGCAAGGATAATAACCGGGGAACTCTTGGTATCCTCAATATATATACTAGGAATCTCTTGGTATCCATAGGATCTCTTGGTATCCTCAATAAATACACTAGGGATCTCTTGGTATCCCGAGGATCTCTTGGTACCCTCAATAAACATACAAGGGATCTCTTGGTATACCGAAGATCTCTTGGTATCCTCAACACCCGTGCCAGGGATCTCTTGGTATCCCGCACCTCAGTCCAGATTGTAAATAGGTGTAGGGGATCTCCCGGGATGCTGTCCCGTAGTCCCAAATTAAATCACACAACAACAGCTCAAGAATATCAAAATAAATACTAAGTTAGTAACAAGTAAACAGTTAATTCTAGCCTAACATGAATCACGTAACGCAATTAAGGTAGTTTAAGCAAATAGGCAATTAAGTCAACTAAGCAGACTTTTCTAAACTAACACAGGCAAAGTTTACAAGTAGAATAAAACAGGTAAGAAAGGAACTCAGTTTAAATACTTAAAGTAAAATCGGATTTTCAACAATTAGCTCAAGTACGCGCTCGTCACCTCACGTACAAGGCATTTCGACTAGCAAATATCATATCCTAAGGGGAATCTTCCCCACACAAGGTTAGACAAGCCACTTACCTCGAACCGGCTCAAAATCAACCTGAAACCACGCTCTTGCCACGAGTACTCGACTCCAAATGGCACAAGTCTATTCAATTCAATTACATAATATAAATAACACTTCAAGTAACTGATTCTACAATTTAATTCTAAGCTAATACGCGAAATTATGTAAAATGACCAAAATGCCCCTCGGTCCCACATCTCGGAATCGGGTGAAATTTACATTTTCAAAATCCTCGTACTCTCACGAGTCTATACATAACAAGAACACCAAAATCGGAGTCCAAATGGCCCCTCAAATCTTCATTTAAAAGTCTCTTAAACTCAAGCCCTAATTACCCCCTTTTCCGAAATTTCTCACAATTATTTATGTCTTTAATCATATGAAAACATGTTATAAAGCCAAGAACGTTACCTCCAAGTGATTCCCTTTTGTTTTCCTCAAAAATCCCTCATAGAATCTTCAAACCCGTATGAAAATAGTGGAAAAATGGCTCAATTTCGCAAAGCTAACTATTTATATATTCTGCCTAGCGATTACCGCATTTGCGACCCAGGGACCACATCTGCGGTCCAACTTCTGTAGACAAAACATTGCATCTTAAACTCTCACTAAAATGCCAGCTTCCTTATCTGCGGACCTTTAACCGCAGAAGCGGTTCCGCATCTGCGGTTTCTCAAGAATCGACCCAAAGCCGCTTCTGTGGCGCCGCATCTGCAGTCCCCAAGCCGCAGATGCGAAAATACCAGATGCAGCAATGCTACAGCTGCTGCAACACTTCTTCAACTTTCCCGCCAACCATCCGAAATCACTCCGATGCCCCTGAGACGTCAACCAAATGCACCAATATCATATAATACCTTATTCAAACTTGTACCAATCCTTAAAACGTCTAAAAAACATCAAAACCTCGGATTAATCAAGGATTTATGTCTAACAACTCCAAATTTCCTCAAAATACGCTTTCGATCAAAAATCCAACCAAACAACCTCCGAATGACCTGAAATTTTGCACACACATCCAAAATGACATAACAAAACTATTGCAACTCTCTGAATTCCATTCCGACCCTCGGATCAAAATCTCACTATCGAATCGGAAATTTCCAAAATTCAACTTTTGGCATTTCAAGCCTAATTTAGTGGCTTTGGGTCGATTCTTCAGAAATCGCAGATGCAGTGTAAGGCTCGCAGAAGCAGAACCGCTCCTACGGTTAAAGGTCCGATGATGCGAAGCTGGCGTTTTAGTGAGAGTCGAAGATGCGATATTTTGTCTGTAGAAGCGGGACCGCGGATGTGGTCCCAGGGCCGCAAATGCGGTAATCGCTGGGTAGACCATATAAATAGTTGCCTTTGCGAAATTGAACCATTCTTCCACCATTTTCATCCGTGTTTGAAGCTTCTAAGAGGGATTTTTGAGGAAAACAAAGGGGAATCACTTATAGGTAATGTTCTTGGCTTTATAACTCGTTTTCATATGATTAAAGACTTAAATAATGGTGAGAAATTTGGGAAAAGGGGTAATTAGGGCTTGAGTTTAAGAGACCTTTAAATGAAGATTTGAGGAGTCATTTGGACTCCGATTTCCGTATTCTTATTATATATAGACTCATGAGAGTACGAGGTTTCTGAAAATGTAAATTTAACCCGATTCCGAGATGTGGGCTCGAGGGGCATTTTGGTCATTTTGCATAATTTCGCGTATTAGCTTAGAATTAAATAGTATAATCAGTTACTTGAAGTGTTGTTTATATTATGTAATTGAATTGAATAGATTTGGGCCATTTGGAGTCGAGTACTCATGGCAAGAGCGTGGTTTTAGGTTGATTTTGAGCCGGTTCGAGGTAAGTGGCTTGTCTAACCTTGTGTGGGGGACCTTCCCCTTAGTATATGATATTTGATAGTTGAAATGCCTTGTATGTGAGGTGACGAGCGCGTACTTGAGCTAATTGTTGAAAATTCGATTTTACTTTAAGTATTTAAACTGAGTTCCTTTCTTACCTGTTTTATTCTACTTGCAAACTTAGCCTGTGTTAGTTTATAAAAGCATGCTTAGTTGACTTAATTGCCTATTTGCTTAAACTACCTTAATTGCATTATGTGAAGCATGTTAGGCTAGAATTAACTATTTACTTGTTACGAACTTAGTATTTATTTTGATATTCTTGAGCTACTGCTGTATGATTTAATTTGGGACTACGTGACAGCAACTTGGGAGATCCCCTGCATGTATTTACGATCTGGACTGAGGTGCGGGGTACCAGGAGATCCCTGGCACGAGTGTTGAGGATACCAAGAGATCCTCGGGATACCAAGAGATCGTCGGGATATCAAGAGATCCCTTGTGTGTTTATTGAGGATACCAAGAGATCCTCCAGATACCAAGAGATCCCTAGTGTATTTATTGAGGATACTAAGAGATCCTCGGGATACCAAGAGACCCCTAGTGTATATATTGAGGATACCAAGAGATCCTCGGGATACCAAGATATCCCCGGTTATTATCTTTGCCGTGAGCGGTGTTTTTCCTTGTGTTATGCCTTTATTTCTGTTTCCGTTATTGCACTCTTATCATAATGTATAGATTCTTACTGTATATTCCCATTTATATTGTTTATATTATCCTGTCATGTTTATTATCATTTACCTCAGTAGGGCCCTGACCTTCCTCATCGCTACCCAACCGAGGTTAGGCTTGGCACTTACTGAGTACCGCTGTGGTGTACTCATGTCCCTTTCTGCGCATGTTTTTCATGTGCAGATCCAGGTACCTCAACCCAGGCTTATCACCCTTGAGGCAGGGAGAGCTTTCGGAGACTTCGAGGTACATTTGCCGAGTCTGCAGACCAAGGAGTCTCTATCTTTATTCTAACCTGTAGTGTTAGCCTTTCTATCTTACTGTTGATGTAGACATTCTGGAGATTAGAGCATTTTACTGTATTTTTTCTAGCTTGTGTTCCCGTGAGTTTCTGGGTTTTGGGATAGTGTTGTAGAAGTTTGAGATGTTGTGATGTATATGCCGAGCGGCTTTGTATATATTGCTTCCCTTTTTGGTTATTCTTGGTTTTCTTTCTTTATATTTCCGCAAGTTTCAATTTTATTTCTGTAGTTGTTAGGCTTACCTAGTCATAGAGACTAAGTGTCGTCACAATAGCTCACGGAGGGCGAACTGGGGTCGTGACATAATGATACTATGAAGTTAAAGTAAAAAGTCTATAAGGGGTGATATGGGATATACGAATTCCAATTGGTGCTTGCCGCTCGTCGTAAAATAGTTGTAACTTTTTGTTTTATGGTGTCTTGTTATTGATAATTATGTATTGCTGGATTTATGTGGTAATTGTTGTTGTTATATAGTATTGGAGTAGGCTCTTGTTACAGGGGATATGCTGCCCGAATTTATGTAAACAAGCTACAAGTTTATGTTGCAGACTTAGCCTTTATTCAATATTGATTTTGAATCTCCTTATGCAATGATAGATTGAATTGAGTTGTTTGAAGAGTTGCTTGGGAGTTATTAAGGACTCAACGTGGTTAAGGTATGTTAAGGCACTTAATTCTTTCTTTTGGCATGATCTAAAGAGATATGAACATAATCGATACGCTAATTCGTAACGGATCTACTCCTAGGAACTAATGTTGTCCGTGTTGTTCTTTCCTTATAAAGTTATCTAAGCAAGTATGTATTATCCTTGAATCCTATAGAAGATCATATTAATGGTATGATGTCCATAATGTTAATCGGAGGTACAACGACCATACGTCACTCCAAAAAGTTTAGAACGTGATTCTATGAGTCTAGCATGCATTATATATATATGTATCTATTTTACTCTACTGAGTCGTGCTACAGTCAGCCGGGTAAGACACCTATTGTGCAACCATAGATCACTTGGGTTTTACCGAGCTCCACGTGGTCGGGTACTATTCTACTGAGCTTTATGATAGCCGGGTATGTTTTTATCGAGTCCTCTTTGACGCCGGGTATGATATGATGATGGTGATACCCACAGAGGCATATGCTTTTTAAAAGTTTATGTATATATATGTATCATGCATTTCATGTCATTAGCCTCTAGAGGCACTCAGATGTTACAAGTTGTATTTTCCTCTATCTCTCTTTACATTATTGTTCTTGTTTATGCTTTCCTGCCTTACATACTCGGTACTTTACTCGTACTAACGTCCCTTTTGCCTGGAAACTGTGTTTCATTCCCACAGGTCCCGATAGATAGGTTGATGTCACGACCCTAAACTCGAACCCGGTCGTGATGGCGTCTCTCGTGAAGACAAGGCCAGCCAATTATACCCAATTCACTTTTTAAACAGTTAAATATCATAAAAGTAGTCTAAAACATGATATAGAAATACTAAGTAGCGGATAATGTCAATAAGGTGCAGAAGTACAACCCAACACAGCCCAAACCAGGGTGTCACAAGTCACGGGCATCTACTGGGGGTATAAATACAACCAAAGGCCAGAAGTGTACAAATGCGGACTAATGAAATGAAGAGAGAAGAGCAATGCTGCGAACGACGGTAGCTACCTTGCTAAACATTGATGACCCTGCCTCTAATCAGCCAAAACCCGTTACCAGGTGTAGAAATACCTGAATCTGCACACAAAGTGTAGGGAGTAAAGTGAGTACTCTAACTCAGTGAGTAACAAATATAAATAAAGACTGTAGGCAAGAAATCACGTAAAGCATATCAAGATGTTGTCTAGAAGTAGTTCAAAAAACTAGTAAGAAAGTAGTGAAGTTGTAAAATCTCTTAAAACCTCTTAAAACCTCTTAGCTCAGTTTAAACTTCTTTAATAATGAATTTCCAACGGTTACGCAAATGAATGCAAAACAGTTAGTGCAGATAAGCACAAATAATTCGCCCCTCGGGCAAAAATTCCATAGTTTAACAAGTAAATGACAAGTAAATATGAAAGATAAACATATGAAGGTTCGCCCCTCGGGCACAATGTCAACAACTCCGCCCCTCGGGCAATATCTCAGAAAAATAACAGCCCCTCGAACAATTACATAGAACAGTACTAGCCCCTCAGGCAAATCACATAGAACAATACCAACCCCTCGGGCTATATCTCATATCACAATGGGTACTCGCGCTCACTGGGGGTGTATAGACTCCGGGAGGGGCCCCTTACGGCCCAAGCGCAATATCAAGCCATCTCGTGGAATCAAATCTAGGCCCTCAGCCTCATATCAATCAAGCCACCTCGGGGCGTATATATATCAGGCCCTCGGCCTCATAAATAATATCAACAAGCCACCTCGTAGCGTACATATCTCAGGCCCTCGGCCTCAATCAGTATTAGTGTTTCCTCACAACTAGGCCCTTGGCCTTACTCAATCAAAAATACTCACAAGCCCCTCAGGCAATAGTAAAAAAATATTTCTCAGCCCAAAACATCATTTAAAAATATCATTTAGGTCTCAAAACTGAGTAAAATGGTTGAGTAGTAAAATAGTGGAAAATAACATGTCTGAGTTCAAGTAATAAGTCAAAACAGTGAGGAATAGTAGTAAAAACCCCTGAAGGGTTCAAATAGTTGGCACGAAGCCTAAATATGGCAATCAGCCCAAATCATGACGATAACAAATAAGTTTCAGTCAAATACACGATAAAATCATCAATCGAGACGGACCAAGTCACAATCCCCAATAGTACACGACCCCACGCTCGTCATCAAGCGTGTGCCTCACCTCAATATATCACTACGATGTGCAATCTGGGGTTTCAAACCCTTAGAACATCATTTACAATCATTACTCACCTCGAACCGGCTAAATCTCTAGATTGCGACACCTTTGTCCCTCAAATCGGCCTCCACATGCGTCGAATCTACCCAAAATCAGAACGAATATGCTAAGGGAACAAAGCCCAAGCGAAAATAATCGGAAAATACCAAAAATCCCAAAATTAGCAAAACACGAGTCCCGAGCCCACTTCTCGAAACTCAGATATTTTCACATCATTAGATTCCTTATCTCTCCACGAGTTCATACATATCAAAAGTTCTCAAATCCGACCCCAAATGGTCCTTCAAATCCCAAATCAAAAGTCCAATTTCTCAAGCCCTAATTCTTCAATTTTAGGCTTAGTTTTGATGATTTTCTAGGTGGAATTCACAATATAATCGAGTATTGGGTTCAAAAAATCTTACCTCCAAGTGATTCCCCTTGAATCCCTCTTCAATCCTCTTCAAAAAGCATCAAAATTGACGAAAAATGGAGGAACTTAGCCTCAAATTCGCGAAAATGAGCTTTTAAAACATTCTACCCAGCTCTGACTTTTACTTAATCGCGATCGCGAAACACAAATACTCAGCTTCCAAAATTCACTCTACGCGATCGCGTATATACTCACGCAAACGTGATGCCCCAAGTCTTACAAATATGCGGTCGCGAATGAGACCACACGACCACAATACACAGAAACATACACATACGCGATCGCAGCTCTATCTACACTAATGCGAAAGAACAACCTGAACAGCCTCTCAAATCCTTCTACGCTATCGTGTGTCGCGGAGGGCAAAATCCGGCAACCGTTGAACCTGCAATTTTCTGCAATTTTTCCAACTTCAAACGATCCGATTAACCACCTGAAACTCACTTGAAGCCCCTGGGACCTCAACCAAAGGCACCAACATATCTTAAAACCTTATTCAAACTTGTTCCAATCATCGAAACACTTCAACTAACATCAAATCACTCAAAACACATCAGATTCAAGCCAACTTTTAAAATCTTCCGAATTACGCTTTTGATCAAAAACCCAACCAAACCACGTCTGACTGACCTAAAATTTTGCACACACATCCCAAATGACACAACGGAACTACTACAACTTCCAAAATATCATTCTGGCCTCTATATCAAAATCCCACCTATCAACCGGAAAACGCCGAAAGCTTAATTTCGCCAATTCAAGCCTAAATCTTCCACGGACTTCCAAAATGTATTCCGATCACGCTCCTAAGTCCCAAATCACCTAAGGGATCTAACCAAATCATAAAAACTCCGATCCTAAATCATATACAAATAAGTCAAATCTTGATCAACCCTTTCAAATTTCAAGCTTCAAGTGAGAACTGTTTCTTCAAAATTCATTTTGATTACCCTGAAAACCAAAACCCACGATTAATATAAGTCATAATACATCACACGGGGCAAGTCATGCCTGAGAACTGGCGATCAAAGTGTAAAATCTCAAAACGACCGGTTTGGTCGTTACATCCTTTCCCACTTAAACATACGCTTGTCCTCGAACGTGCCCAGAGTTGTTCCAAAAGCTAGCCAATTGCTGAATAACCTTACTATGCATATACCCAAGGGTGATCCCACGTCACCGTATCTCACATAGGTTCGATAACACAATATAACTGAAATTTCACAATCCATCCTAGTCCATAAACCATAGTACCACTTTTCTACTTCTAAATCATCAGTACAATCAGAATCTCACATTTATACTGTGAATAAGTCCGAACAAGTTGTAACAAACCATATCTGTTATCTCAGGTGCAATCACATGATATACCAGATAACTCAAACACTTGCAGTGATAACTTCTAATCACAGCAGCTTCACACAACATCCGAATACCGATAGAAAAACTCTTATCAACTAAAGTCTCATTCCCACACTTTTATATACTGCCAATGATAAATAAACCACACAGTAAGCCATAACTATCTCTCAGATCAACCATTCATGAAGTCACTTATCCTTTGGAAAAGACCATAGCAATTTTCTGCGCCGAACCTCGATGTTATCCTTCCAACATGCTGAAATCAAATCCGTTTGCAGTCGCTAAAGATCCCGACGATCTCATCTAATCCAACACAACTACTCTGGTGACATTAACACATCAACACAGACTAAAGCCACGACTTGTGCAATCCGTACACCACAATCCGAACTTACTCAAATCATTAAATGACTCAAATGAAAGAGTTGTACCCCAATCTCACCAGTACCACCACAACACAAGGATGAAACCCATCTCACATCATAGGAACAGAACACACGAATCTAACCCTCAAGGTCACTATGCTTGAAATCGACAACCACGCACAATTTGAGGTCTGGAGCCAAAGCAAATCATCATACCCACGGTAAAGCAAATAACCTACACCACACAAACTTTAAAGGACATAACTGATACGCCATTTACCAAGCAACACCCAATACTCTTCCCGCCCGACTTCTACTATGAAACCCCAATAGAACCGCACCATATGTGCCCATAACCAACAAATCATATATTTCACAACACAGAAAGGTAACTCATAGACCTCCCCTGATTACTAATGAGCTCAATGACAATCAAATCAACACATCCCTCAACAATACAATTTGGTTCAAACCAAGCCGACTCAAGTTAGAACACGCATCTACATTGGCCTGCCAACGAACTCCTCATCAAGGAAGTCCTGAAGCTGCTCCTTCTACCCCTATAACTCTATTGGTGCCAAACGATACACGATGCTCGGCATCAAATCAATACCGAATCAACAACCTTGCCCGGCGGCATGCCCGGCCACAAGAAACACATCAAAAAATTCCTTCACCACCGGAACTGCATCAATGGTAGAAGCCTCTGCACTGACATCTATCACGAAAGCCCACATAAGAAAGACAATTCTTCCCAATCGTCCGCTGGATCTTTGAAATATAAAACCACTCCACTAGGACATAATCCATCGAACCTCGTCACTCAATCAATGGTAATTCTAGCATAGTCAACAGCCGCCTTAGCGCTATAGTACAGAATGACACAACATGGAGGCAACCAGTCTGAACCCAATATCACATCCAAAATCTAACATACCAAGCAACAAATATCCGCTCGGGTCTCCAAACCCTGATAGTCACTAAACAGTGGCGATATCCACGACTCACAACCACAACATAGCCTGAATATGAGAACTTCCCATCTCCAAGTCCATATGGCACATGAATCAACACACCTGATCCTAATTCCGCCATACGAATGCATACTACACCTCAAATACCCAATCATTTCATGAGAGATACTCTAAAATTCCTCTTGCCACCAAGCAAACTTGAATACATGCAGTCGATCTAATAAGAAAGTGCCGCAATATTACCGATGTACCATAAACTTAATCACATTGTCTTTCCTGGAACATATAGCCTCGTCAAATCACGCCAATTAGCAATACCATTTCCTTAATCACCTAAAGGCCATTCCTCTAATCCTCTGAAACTGCCCGTGCTGCCTAAGAATTTTATAACTTTCCTTTGAGAACTGAACCGTAACCTCACACATGAAATTCTCAATCTTTTACAATATACCGCATAACCCATACCATTCTAGGATAACCATGAGAACTTCATATCCCTTCCGAACCGCAAGCAACTATGCACTCCACTAGCCAAGAACTTCCTATTGATCCCATCTAGAAAGGAACCACTATACATCCCATGCTTTTTATGCCCAAAGAAATATACATCTCCAAACCGCCGTAAAAACCATCATGAACTCTCCGAGTTCCCCTTGCACAAATCAGACCTACCAGGACTGAATCCTTCCCATCAAAACCTAAGAGCATTGCTGCAAAATACCTGTAAGAACTCATTACCTCGAACAAACACAAGGAACTTATCATATCTTTACCTTACCGGTCCGGTCTACTATCAAGCTACCCCATCTATCTAAATTTCCTTTTAATTCATGTACAACTTGATATTCCCTAAGATCCATAAGCCGCTCAATACTCTCTTAACTACTCCCAAAGGCACCACATTCAAAATACTTTACCCCGAATAACTTCCTGTGAATCTAAATCTGTTACCTTTACCTTCCTGATACTGATACATAGAATCCCATAATCAATATAGAAAACACCACAAGTCTTGACATCTTCCAATGAAAACTTAGTCTCTAACCACATATACAACTTTAAAATACCTCATTGTTACATGTAAAATCCTGAACACATTAGAACCATTCTCATGAGTTATTCACTCTACTCAAACTGCAATTAGCCTGATCGAACGAACCGAACAACCCGTGCCTCGTTGGCACTCTGACACTGCAGAATGTGACATCATTCTATTACAACCAAGCAACTTCCTACTCTATGCACCGAGCATCCTTTACCAACAATGACTCAAGACATATCGAGATTCTCATACACCTATGAAGCATACTATAACCTTTGTTAAGAATTTTCCTTTACTAGAACCATCCTCGATCTCAATCTTCGCAGGCCATAACTAATTCACTCGAACGCCTCAAACTAGAACTGACATAGCACCTAGCCGTAAAATCAACTAATCAACAGCAGACTCCCCCACTTGGCTCGAAACCATAGATCAAAATATACTCAATAACTCATAACACTTATACTCTATTGATGCCATAATACCATAGTGAGATTATACTCAAATCCTTTATAAGCCTGTGAAAACACAGATCATCTAGAATTTTAATTCTTCTACAAATCTCGCATTCACTCTCGCAACAATTAAGCCCACTCTTTTAAGCAATCCAAATTTAAATTTCAACACATATATTTCACTTGTAAATGAGATCTTCTAATAGATAACATAAGGATCACACGACCTCAAAACACTTCGTAGGAGATAACCCACCTACTTTGCCTCCAACTAAGATTCCTGTATACCTTCCACCGTCATAAATTGTACGCAGTCACTTAGTCTTCCTGGGTCTGAACTCATACTGCAACATGAAATTTACTTCACTCACAATTGAGAAACATAAAAAGATTCTTCACACGCCTATAACTCAGTGCTATACCTCGAATCAAGATGGAATTTAAGCACCTAATAGTTCTTCTACCCTCCAGCAGTCCCTTCTTGTCGCTTCCAAATCATATGGATATATCTCGCTGTACTAACATGTTCATCACATAGTTATCCAGCAATCACTCGCACTAATAGGGACACTACCGAACATATAAGTTCAAAAACACTTGCTCACACGATCAGTACCTCGGTGCTCAAGCTATAGGCAAAATCCGGCCTCAAGTCCTCCCGACTGGCCCAACATCAACTCACAGAGATCATATCTCACCCCTCGATCAGGGAATCTTAAGCCATCAATGCACATCTGATACTGAGCGCTCATGCGTGCATACGAACACGTGGAGGGAATTCAAAGAGTTACATTTCATGCATGACCAGAATTCAAGAATGTGGAGTTTTTCCTAAAGGTTCTGCAGCCTCTTGAGGATAAATACATATGTCTCCATACCAATCCGTGAGACTCTACTAAACATGTTCATGACTCGTGAGACCTATGTAACCTAGGCTCTAATACCAACTTATCACGACCCTAAACCCAAACCCGGTCGTGATGGCGCATCTCGTGAAGACAAGGCTAGCTAATTATACCCAATTCACTTTTTAAACAGTTAAATATCATAAAATCAATCTAAAACATGATATAGCAATACTAGTAGTGGATAATATCAATAAGGTGCGGAAGTACAACCCAACACAACCCAAACCAGGGTGTCACAAGTCATGAGCATCTACTAGGGTGTAAATACAACCAAAAGCCTGAAGTGTACCAATGCGAACTAATGAAATGAAGAGAGAAGAGCATTGCTGCAAATGCCGGCAGCTACCTTGCTAAACTCCGATGACCCTGCCTTCGATCAGCCAAAACCCGCTACCGGGTCTAGAAATACCTGAATCTGCATACAAGGTGCAAGGAGTAATGTGAGTACTCCAACTCAGTGAGTAACAAATGTAAATAAATACCGAGGGAAAGAAATCACGTAAAGCATATCAAGATGTTGTATAGAAGCAGTTCAAAAAATCAGTAAGAAAGCAGCGAAGCTGTAAAATCTCTTAAAACCTCGTAGCTCAGTTTAAACTTTTATAAATGAATTTCTAACGGTTATGCAAATGAATGCAAAATAGTTAGTGCAGATAAGCACAAAAAATTCACCCCTTGGGCACAAATTCCATAGTTTAACAGGTAAATGACAAGTAAATATGAAAGATAAACACACAAAGGTTTGCCCCTTGGGCACAATGTCAACAACTCTGCCCCTCGGGAAATATCTCAGAGCAATAACAGCCCCTCGGGCAATCACATAAAATGGTACTAGCCCCTCGGGCAAATCACATAGAACAATACTAATCTCTCGGGCTATATCTCATATCACAATGGATACCCGCGCTCACTAGGGGTGTACAGACTCTGAGAGGGGCCCCTTACGTCCCAAGCGCAATATCAAGCGATCTTGTGGCATCAAATCTAGGCCATCGGCCTCATATCAATCAAGCCACCTCGTGGCGTATATATCTCAGTCCCTCGGCCTCATAAATAATATCAACAAGCCACCTCGTGGCATACATATCTCAGGCCCTCGGCCTCAATCAGTATCAGCTTTTCCTCACAACTAGGCCCTCGGCCTTCCTCAGTCAAAAATACTCACAAACCCCTCGGGCAATAGTAAAACAATATTTCTGAGTCCAAAATATCATTTAAAAATATAATTAAAGTCTCAAAACTGAGTAAAATGGCTAAGTAGTAAAACAATGGAAAATAATATGACTGAGTTCAAGTAATAAGTCAGAACAGTGAGGAAATAGTAATAAAAATCCCCGAAGGGTTCAAATAGTTGGCACGAAGCCCAAATATGGTAACCAGCCCAAATCATGATGATAACAAATAAGTTTCAGTCAAATACGCGATAAAATCATCAATCGGGACGGACCAAGTCACAATCCCAAATAGTACACGACCCCATGCTCGTCGTCAAGCGTGTGCCTCAAATCAACATAGCACTACGATGTGCAATCCGGGGTTTCAAACCCTCAGAACATCATTTACAATCATTACTCAGCTCGAACTGGCTAAATCTCTAGATCGCGATGCCTTTGCCTCTCAAATCAGCCTCCACGTGCATCGAATCTATCCAAAATCAGAACGAATACATCACAATATGCTAAGGGAACAAAGCCCAAGAAAATACAATCAAAAATTACCAAAAACCCAAAATTAGCAAAACCCGAGCTCCGGGCCCACTTCTTAAAAGTCAGAAATTTTCACATCATTAGATTCCTTATTTCCCCACTAGTTCATACATATCAAAAGTTCTCAAATCTGACCCCAAATGGTCCATCAAATCCCAAATCAAAAGTCCAATTTCTCAAGCTCTAATTCTTCAACTTTAGGCTTAGTTTTGATGATTTTCTAGGTGGAATTCACAATATAATCGAGTATTGGGTTCAAAAAAATCTTACCTCCAAGTGATTCCCCTTGAATCCCTCTTCAATCCTCTTCAAAAAGCTTCAAAATTGACCAATAATGAAGGAACTTAGCCTCAAATTCGCGAAAATGAGCTTTTAAAACATTCTGCCCAACTCTGACTTTTACTTAATCGCGATCATGGGAAATCCTTTGCGATCGCGAAGCACAAATACTCAGATCCCAAAATTCACTCTACGCGATCGCATATATACTCACGCGAACGCGATGCCCAAAGTCTTACAACTATGCGGTCGCAAATGAGACCACACGACCACGATACACAAAAACATACACATACGCGATCGCAGCTCTATCTACACTAATGCGAAAGAACAACCTGAACAGCCTCTTCAAATCCTTCTATGCTATCGTGTGACTCCCTACGCGATCGCGGAGGGCAAAATCCTGCAACAGCTGAACCTGCAATTTTCTGCAATTTTTCCAACTTCAAACGATCTAATTAACCACCCGAAGCCCCTGGGACCTCAACCAAAGGCACCAATATATCCAAAAACCTTATTCAAACTTGTTCCAATCATCGAAACACCTCAAACAACATCAAATCACCCAAATACATCGGATTCAAGCCAACTTTCTAAAATCTTCTGAATTACGCTTTTGATCAAAAACCCAACCAAACCACGTTCGACTGACCTGAAATTTTGTACACACATCCCCAATTACACAATGGAACTACTGCAACTTCCAGAATTTCATTCCGACCTCTATATCAAAATTCCACATATCAACCGAAAAATGCCGAAATCTCAATTTCGCCAATTCAAGCCTAAACCTTCCACGGACTTCCAAAATGCATTCCACTCACGCTCCTAAGTCCCAAATCGTTTAACGGAGCTAACCAAAACATAAAATTTCCAATCCGAGATCATATACAAACAAGTCAAATCTTGGTCAACCCTTTCAAATTTCAAGCTTCAACTGAGAACTGTTTCTTCCAAATTTATTCCAATTACCCTGAACACCAAAACCAATGATTAATATAAGTCATAATACATAACACGAGGCAATTCATTCCCGAAAACTAGCAATCAAAGTGAAAAATCTCAAAATGACTGGTCGGGTCGTTACAGTTGATAGTCCTCCTAGTATGTTATCAGCTCGGCGGAAGGTGTTGGGTGCACTCCACTTGCTCCGGAGTTGCCTATTTGGACATGTATTGATTGGTATGGCGGGTCCCTGTCCTGACCTTTATGTTGTGTATGTACTTTTAGAGACTTGTAGACAGATGTCATGTATATGAAAATTGTATGGGCTCGTCGGCCTATGTTAAGTGTATAAGTGATTACTTTGGTCTTATAGGCATGTATGTCACATATATAAGTTCCTATGTCTAGTGTTAACTTATTTTATTCTGTTTATATCATGATGGTCCTTTTGAACCATTTACCCATGATCGTATGATAAGAAAGATATGTTATGTTGGTACTCGGTTGAGTAGGGTATCGGGTGCCCGTCCTAGCCCTTCGGTTTGGGTCGTAACAGTTCAATTGTTCATAGATTATATTAGTAAGACTTAATTTAAATTAATAAGATGCTAGCCATATATTTGCCATTAATTACCTTGGATCTTATTATAAAATACTTTATTCACTATTATGAAGATTGGAGTAGTTTAATTCAAAGTTTTTAAAATTAAATGTTAAGCAGTATTTCTTCTTTCACTTTGTGAGTTAGTACTTTTTTCTCTTTAGAGTCTAAAGCAAAGGCTTTATTAGAAAATTCCAAGAATTTCTATCGCCCTGACTATATTGGCCCATAGAAATCAATGGAGGGAACGGTTACCTTGGCTCGCTAACCATACATATATGGCATCAGTAAAAGAATTAAATCGCAGTCATAGAAGAGATTAAGACACAATAATATAATTAATATAGAGTTAGAGATTAAGAAAGCGTACTATTAAACACCATGAATTCAGCAGCGATAACAACCGGCGATTAAGCTAGATACCAACTTTCACAATCCACTAACTACGCGCTCTCACAGACCGAAGAACTTGACTGATGAGATGTGATGGTAGGCCATAATTACATATTTTAGTCGCTTATTATACTCTTATTTGCTACACTTTAATTGAGTTTGAGCTTTAATCGTTAGTGTATTGCACTAATTGCGTGTTTTATATCTTGTAGGAGTGATTCTGAACTATGTAGCTATTATAGAACAAATTTGAGCTATTTGCAGCTTTGAAGTCTGAGTAAAAGCCAAAGGGATTAAGCCGGGATCGTGTTCGGGGGTCGAGGATCAATTCTGGACGTCAAAATTCAAAGAAGAAGCAACTGCTGAAGAAATACACTAGTGTGAGGCACTGTGCAACGCACTGTGCGATGCATTGGTGTAATTTTATGTCAAAAATTTTCAAATTTCAGAGACTGGATTTTTTTGTTCTGATAGGAAAAAGCACTAGTGTGACACACGGGGCGACGCACAGTGCAACGCATGAAAAGCAATAAGTTTGCAAGTTTTCATATTTCGGCTGGGAAAGCTAGATTTCATCTTGGCCCAACCCTACTTAGTATAAATACATGTAAAAATATTATTTTGAGAAATTTTGACATATTTTGGACCAACGGAGAGCGCGGAGCCACCGTGGAGGCCGGAATTCATCAGATTCCATCTTTCTTCCATCAAACTTAGTAATTTTTAAATTTCTTTGGATGAATTATTATTTTGCTACCATGTCTATGTGGAGCTAAACTTTGCATTCTAGGGTTGTTGTTTTCATGAATATTGAAGTTTATTAATTATATTACTGTTAATTCGAGTTATCATCTTTGGTTATTTCTCTAATTCTATGCATAATTGCTTATTTGTTTGGCCAACAGTTGAGATCTATTCACTATCTATGCTATGCTTGGGAAACCTTTGTTTAGATTAGAGTAAAATTAGAAATAGCTTGTTTTTGAACTCGTGGCTTGGGCAAAGATTTCACGGTTAGGATAGGAATATACCTAACAGTCTTGCTTAGTTGAATACCATATTCGTTCATGATAGATTCAAGACCATAGGAATATAGGATTGATATATTATGGATAGACGAATTGTATTGTGGCAACATGCTATTTATATAAACAATCCAGTCAACTAGCAATCATAGATAATTTGGATTAACATGTATAATTACGAACTCAATAGGATTGATAAATCGATCACAACCCTGGAATCTATATCTCCCTTGGTTACATGTTTAATTTCCGCAATAGTAGTTTAATAGAAAAACATCACTCTAAATTATCTTAGACAGTTAATTAATTTTAGTTCGCTTAGTTAACTATTTATCTAAGTCTTTGTGGGTTCTACATCCAACTTTCGAGTCACTTTATTACTTAACGGCCATGTATACTTGCGTGTACTTGGGGAACCAACAAGTTTTGGGTACCGTTGCCGGGGACTTAGTTATTGATTGTTTATCTAAGTTAAGCTTTTAATTGATTTCTGTTCAAGTTTTTAATTTTCTTATTTACTTATTTTTCTAAATTAGATTTTTACTCTTATCTTTATAGGTTTTGTTTATTCTTTCTTTTTGTAAATATTTTTATTTTTATAACAATTTGATTTTATTTTTAGTGTGTTCATAGTTCTCTCAACATGACATTTGAGATGAAATATCCAGAGGTAACTTTATTGATGAAGATGCTTGGTTGACGAAAGACTTTTATGGCCAGTATTTTTGGGCTTGTCATGTCGTGAACTCTGAGAGGTCTGAATTTGAATATGGGAGTAAGGGTTGGTATTAGGACAAATTTTCATGATTAAGGGAATATACAGAACGACGTCATCTTCTAACAAAGTTGGTGAATGATTGGTCGAAGGATAGAGTTGATCTTGCACAAGAAATTAACAAGTCTGGCTTGGGTTTGCACAACATGGATGCAAATTTAAGTGCAAAGGTTGATCGTTTAATACCCAACAATTTAATGATGTATTGTGTGAAACTAAAAAAAATCTTCTAGACCAAATTAAGGAGCTAAAACGAGAATACCAAGCATTAGGTCATATTTTTCTTGAGGATGAAAATGTTGAGAAGAGTGTTCTAGAGTCATGTGAGGAAGTGGATACTATTATATTTGATGACTCTTCTGTGTGTACATATGAGAATGTAAATAGTGATGCAATTCTAGAGTTGGGGCACATTGGTCCTCATTCCATCCATTTTTCAATACTGTGTTTGGATGATGATATGGGAATTGATTCATTCGAGCCTTTGGAGGAGCCAACGGACGAGGAACAAGGTGCTTACATTCTTGCATTTATCATGCTAGTGAGAAAAAATTACATTCCTCATATAAAGGCCGACAAGTATAGAGTGAAATTTTTTTTACTTGGCATTTTTATTGTTGTATCCCCACTAAAGGAGCATAGCCAAAAACTGGATGCCCGGTTAGGGGTACAATTCATAAGTTCGATATGGAAATAAAAAGTGGCTCAAGTCGTGTCGTGACGTTAAATTAGGTGTTTGTTGGGAGGCAACCCAACTTTACTACTTTTTTTTTTATTATATTATTTTTGTAGTGTTTATTTTTATTTTTTAGGATTACTAGCATGGGAAACAAGGCCATTTGAAGAGTGAAAAAGTGATCTAGATGGTGAGAACTAAGTATGGGGTGCCAACACAAAGGACCATATCTGGGGGAAGTATGAGTACCCCGCGAGCCGTTATTGCTTCGGCCTTTGGTCTTTCAGGGAGTTTCTTGTCCACCCTCATTATTGTTTTGCTTTATTTGTGCATTGGGGACACTGCACTCCTTTAAGTGTGGGTGGGAGAATTTCTCTATATGATTAGTAGTAGTGTGTTAGAAAAATGTTAACTTCTTATTTTTGTTTTCGTAGTTGGGTAGGATTTTAGTAGCTCCTAAGAAAAATTGGGAAAAAGAAGAAAAAATGGACTTTTCCTGACTATAGATCTCCTAAACAGTTTTCTTGAGGGATTTAAATCTAAAAAAAAAGGACAAAAAAAATTTCTTTGTAGGTAATGTAGTAATTCCTCCTTCATTTTTCTTTGTGCCGCAGTTTTTTTCCAAGGTTTTTGTTTGAAGTAGTTAGTTTTTTTAGGAGTACGAGACATTGTGCTATGAATTGAATTAAAGCAATATCTCTTGATTTTGTTATGCTTTGAGAATAGTGAGTACTTTGGTTGTGACACATAGGCTCAGTTTTTTACTCTTGTATAAGTACCTTAAATTGTATGATCTTAACTTTTCTTAACTGCTTTGTCTAGAGTGTCTTGATGAGTCCAATCCTGAGTGAGTTATGTGCCATGTGTGTGTGAATTTTGTGTATTATTTTGTATATTGCATTTGATGTCTAGAACTTGCCATGTGTATTTGCAAAGCGAAATAGTAACCAGTAATCCAATTTTTTGGCAACCACATCACAAGCCTTACCCATTTATTTGAATTAACCATCTATTTGAACCTTTTCACCTCTCATGAGCACTTGAATTGTAATGAACTTTGTAAAAGTTAAAGTGTGGGGTGGTTGGTTTGGCTTTTGAGTGGAACTAATGAAATAAGGAGAAAGATGCACTATTTTAAAAAAGTAACAACCACTTGAATTGAAAAAGAAAGAAAAAAATAGTTGTATTGCTGTGAAAAATATTCCTTAATAGTGGTGACTCCTGATGTAATTGTGCCTAAAGAAGTATGGAATTAATATACATTGATGTAAATGTGGAGTTACGGTTTGACATAAGTGTGGGGTTTTAAATTTTAAAGTGTATGTATTAAAATGCTTAGGGAGGTGTAGTCACTCTTATATCCAAATGTATCCTACCCGACCCGCAGCCTACATTACTGTAACGACCTGGCTGGTTGTTTTATGAGTTACTGCTTTTTTCCCCGTTTTCGCTTTTTTATGTGTTGTTTAGCTGTATTTCATCATATCATGATGGTTGTTCTGTATTCAGAGTGGTCATGGAGTGAAATGAGACGCTTAATCTCTTATTTGGAAATTTTAGTTGGAAAAGTCAACCAGAAGTTGACTTGTGAGTAAATAATCTCAAAATTTGATTTTTATGGTTCGGATCGCTTCGTTAGGTGATTTGGGACTTAGGAGCGTGTTTGGAATGTATTTTGGAGGTCCGTGGTAGATTTAGGTTTGAATTGGCAAAATTGAAAATTTGGCATTTTTAGGTCGACAGTGGAAATCTTGATATCGGGGTTGGATTAGAATTTCAAAAATTGAAGTAGGTCTGTTGTGTTATTTGTGACGTGTGTGCAAAATTTTAGGTAATTCGGATGAGGTTTGATAGGTTTTTGCGGATTTCGAAAATTTGGAAATCCTTAGGCTTGAATCCGATGGTGATTTGATGTTTTGTTGTTGTTTTGAGTGTTCTGAAGGTTGGAACAAGTTTGAATGATATTATGGGATGTGATGGCATATTTGGTTGAGGTCCCGGGGGCTTTTGGGTGAGTATTGGGTGGTTAACGGATCAATTCTTGGCTTTAGAAGTTGGCAGATTTCTAGTATTTCGTTGCAAAGAATTCCTTCTTCGCGTTCGCAAAAGGGCTCATGCATTCTTGAAGGGTTAATGAGAGGGTCAGCCGAGCTGTTCTTCGTGTTTGCGATGTAGGTCCCGCATTCACGAAGGTGTATGAGCTTAAGGCTACTCGTTCGCGATCTGGGCCTCGCGTTCACATAGAGTCAACGGTCATGTGGAGTTCAGACATTAAGCCTACGCATTCGTAAGGAGTGTTCCGCGTTCGCGTAGGTTCGAGCTGAGTGGTCTTTGCATTCGCGAGTGAGTCCTCACATTCGCAAAGAAGGGAATTTCGGTCTAAGGAAGCTTGTGCTTCACGAACGTAAGGGAGCTATCGCGTCTGCGAAGAAGAAAACATCTGGGCAGAATGTTTAAGTTCAAAAACGAGGGTTTTGGTCCATAATTTCAAAATTCATTAGAGAGCTCGAGAGAAGGCGATTTTGGAGGGAATTTTTAGAGGATTGGTTGGGGTAAGTATTCTTCACTCAAATTTGGTTAAATCACATGATTATGTCTTGATTCTTATCATTTAATTGGGGAATTTGGGGTGAAAATTGGGGAAAATGAAAGAAAATTTGGAGAGTTGATATTGGGGATTTTGGATGGCCATTTGATGTCGGATTTTGGTGAATTTTAATGTGTAGACTGGTGAGCAAATGGGTTTTTCAGTTTTGTAATTTTTATCGGATTCCGAGACGTGGGCCGGGGGCCCGGGTTTAAGCCAATTTTGGGATTTTTGAATTAATTTGATTATTTTTGCTTGCGCTTTGTTCCTTTAGCGTATATTGATGATAATATACTAATTTTAGTTAGATTTTGAGCATTTGGAGGCCGAGTCGAGAGGTAAAGGCATCGCGGGCTAGAGTTTGGATCGGTTTGAGGTAAGTAATTATTGTAAATGTTGTCTTGAGGGTATGAAATCCCGGATTTCACATCGTTTCACTATTGAGGTGACACACACGCTAGATGACGAGCATGGAGGTGTGCACCATTGGGGATTGTGACTTGGTCCGTCCCGTACAACTATTAAGTCGTGTATTTGATTGAAAACTATTTGATACTATTGTGTTTTGAATGCCATATTTGGGCTTCATACAAACTGTTTGGACCCTTAGGGGCTTTTTTTACTACTATTCCTCACTGTTTTTGATTTAATATGTGTACTCAGTCATGTAGTGTTTTACTGATTTCATAACTTAGTCTTATTTATTCTGTTTGGTATTATAATGATATTTTGGGCTGAGCACCCTGTTTTACGGTAGCCCGAGTGGCTTGAGAGGTTTCTGATTGAGTGAGGCCAAGGGCCTGTGTATTGAGGATATCATGGGATCGGGCTGCGCACCGCAACATGTTGTACTGATTTGTGATATATGAGAGGCCGAGGGACTGATTTATTATGCTACGAGATGGCTTGTTATAGCGTTTGGGATGTAGGAGCCCCTCCGGAGTCTGAACACCCCTATTGGGTATGGGTACCCAGTGTAAGTGATGTGATGTTGCCCGAGGGGCTGTTGTTGATTCATGTTGACGCTTGAGGGGCTGATTACGAGTGATTATGAGGTAGCCCGAGGGGCTAGTTCTGTTGATATTTTTCCCGAGCAGTAGTTTATGGTACATGTCTTGCCCGAGGGTAAATTTCTATCATTTTTACTCACTGTTTCATCACTTGTTTGAAACTATCGAAAGACGTTTTTAAAAGAAAACATTTTTCTGAAATTGAGTTCGTTTTACGAGATAATTAATTTCTATACTGTTTTGGGAATGTATTGTATTTGTTGTAGTGCTATGATGTGGAATTATCTATTTTATTGCTGCTCAGCTTTTATTTACTTTTATTACTTTCTGAGTTGGCATACTCACATTACTCCCTCCACCTTGTGTGCTGATTCAGGAGTGGCGGGTCCAGATAGTGAGTGCTGATGGTTCTTCCAACAGGTCTTCGGAGTTGGCAAGGTAGTTGTTTGGCGTTCACAACCTTGCATTTCTCTTTCTTACCTTACTTAGACTGTTCTTAGTATTTTATCTCTGGACTATGATAGCTTTTTCCTATACTTAGACAGACCTTGTAGTTGCTCGTGACTTGTGACACCCTGATGTCGGGCTTATGTTATTTTCTTCCGCACTGGTTATTTAAACTCATGTTATGAGATTCTGTTAATTAATAGCTTAAAATGACTTTTATGAAATACTGGCTGGATTTGGAGTCTGTGTCGGCTGACCTAGTTTCACGATAGGCACCATCACGACCGGGCCGATTTTAGAGTCGTGACAAGTTGGTATCAAAGCCGATGTTACATAGGTCTAATGAGTCATGAGCAGTTTTTGTAGAGTCTCGCAGATCGGTATAGAGACGTTTGTACTTATCCTAAGGAGGCTACAGAACCTTTAGGAAAAACTTCACATTCTTGAATTCCCATCGTGCAAATCTATTGATTCCGGTAACTAAACTTCTATTATTTTGTTCTCTCACATATGGTGAGGACACGTGTTACCGATCAGGACGGACTACCACAAGTACCACCAGTTGGTGCCACTAAAGGACGAGGACGCAATTGAGGCCGTGGTAGGGGCAGGGGTGTAGCCCGCACAGCAGCTAGGGTAGCACTTTTAGATCCACCAGCTGCCCCAATTCAGGATCAGGTCCTAATTGCGGATGCTCCAACAGTACCAGCTCAAGCACCGGTTGTACCTATTGTTATCCCAAGCTTTCAGGAGGCCCTGGCCTAGATTCTATCAATGTGCACTCGACTGGCTCAGGCGGTCTCAATTACTACGACCATAGCTACTTCTCATGGAGGGGGAGGCACTCAGACTCCCGTGGCTCGCACACCTAAGCAGGTCGTGCAGGGACATCAAACACCGAGGGGCACCTCCAGCCCAGCCGGTTACAACTACTCAGGACTATGTAGCTCCTGTGATGCCAGAGATGAGCAACACAAATTGGAGAAGTTTGGTAAACTTCAGCCTTTGTCATTTAGTGGTGCTGAGGGTGAGGATGCACAGGGTTTCTTGGATAAGTGTCAGAGGTTGCTTCGGACCACAGGTATTCTAGAGACCAGTGGGGTCTCATTCACTACTTTCCAGTTCTCTGAGGCTGCACTTAGTTGGTGGGAGGCTTACGAGAGGTGTAGGCCAGTTGGCGTAGTGCCCCTTTCTTGGCAGCAGTTCTTTGTTCTCCTCCTGGAGAAGTTTGTACCTGAGTCTCACCGAGAGGAGTTGCACAGGTAGTTTGAGCAGCTTCGTCAGGGTGATAGGTCTATTACACAGTATGAGATGTGGTTCTCCGAGTTGGCTCGTCATACGGTCTGGATGGTTCCCACAGACCGATAGAGGATCGGGAGGTTTCTAGATGGCCTCGGTTTTTAGCTTCGGTTGCTCATAACCAAAGAGAGAGTATCCGGTGCTACCTTTGATGAGGTTATTGACATAGCTTGACAGATTGAGATGGTTCGTAGTCAGGAGAGGGTTGAGAGAGAGGCCAAAAGGCCTCGTGGTTAGGGTGGATTTTAGCACCAGTTACTCAGCTCGCTCAGTTTATCGTGGGGCATCATCGGGCCATAGTTTTCACAGCTCTCATCAGGGCTATTCCTCACTTAGTGCCCTTCCAGCCCAGAGTTTGTCTCGTGCTCCATCAGTTCAGGGGTTTTCCATGCCAGGTTCTTCTACAAGTCATCCTGGTGCTAGGTGTTCCCTTAAATCCCCGTCTCCAGCATTAGGGTTTTAATATGAGTGTGGAGAGTTGGGGGAATATATGGAGATAGTGTCCTCATCGTCTTGCGTGTTCGTCACAATAGAGGAGTCAACCATCGATTTTAGCACCAGTTACTTCACCACCCACCTACACCGCTAGGGGTGGAGGACAGTCAGCTAGGGGTCACCCTAGAGGGGGAGGTCGATCAGGTGGTGGTCATGCCTATTTCTATACACTCCAGCTAGAGCCGATGTTCTTGCTTCAGATGTTGTGATTACAGGTATTGTCTCAGTTTGCCACAAAAATGCTTTATGTTATTTGATCCTGGTTCAACTTTTTTATATGTGTCATCATATTTTGCTCATTATTTGGATGCACCCCGTGAGTTTCTTATTTCATCTATTTGTGTATCTACTTCGGTGGGCGATACTGTTGTTGTGGACCGCGTATATTTTCATGTGTGGTGACTATTGGGGGTTTGGAGACCTAAGTGGACCTTCTGGTGCTTTCCAAGTGGACCTTCTGGTGCTTTGTATGGTTGATTTTGTTGTGATATTGGGCATGGATTGGTTATCTCCATGTCGTGCTATTTTGGACTGTCATTCTAAGACAGTGACATTAGCTATGCTAGGTGTTACACAGATTGAATGGCGAGGTTCGACTTATTTTGTTCCTAGTAGGGAGATTTCATTTTTGAAGGCCCAATGGATCGTTGGGAAGGGTTGTATTTCTTATTTAGCCTTCGTGAGGGATGTCAGTGCAGAGACTCCTACCATTGATTATGTTCCGGTAGTGAGGGACTCCCCAGATATGTTTCCTGCAGACCTGTCGAGCATGCCACCGGACAAGAATATTGATTTTGGTATTGATTTAGTGCCGGACACTCAGCCCATTTCTATTCCACCGTATCGTATGGCACCAGTAGAGTTGAAGGAGTTGAAATAGCAGCTTTAGGAACTCCTTGATAAGGAGTTTATTTGGCCTAGTGTGTCGCCTTGGGGTGCGCCTATTCTATTTGTGAAGAAGAAGGATGGCACGATGAGGATGTGCATTGATTATAAGCAGTTACAGGAAGAGAGAGTGTTCTCCAAGATTGATCTCCGGTCAAGGTTTCACCAATTGAATATTAGGGACTCGAATATTAGTAAAACAACTTTCAAGACCCGATATGATAATTATAAGTTCCTTGTGATATCTTTTGGGCTAACCAATGCCCTAGCAGTGTTCATGCATTTGATTAACAACATATTTCGGCCTTATCTCAACTCGTTTGTCATTGTATTCATTGATGATATTCTAGTATACTCGCGTAGTCAGGAAGCGCACACGGAGCATTTGAGAGTTGTATTGCAGCGGTTGAGGGTGGAGAAGCTTTATGCAAATTTCTCCAAGTATGAGTTTTGGCTCAGTTTAGTGGCTTTCTTGGGGCACGTAGTGTCCAGCGAGGGTATTTAGGTTGATATAAAGAAGATAGAGGCAGTCCAGAGTTGTCCCAGACCGTCCTCAGCCACGGAGATTCTCAGTTTTCTTGATTTGGTGCTTTATAACCGTCGGTTCGTTCAGGGATTTTCATATATAGCATCACCCTTGACCAAAATTGACTCAAAAGGGTGCGCCTTTCATGTAGTCGGATGAGTGTGAGGCAAGCTTTCAGAAGCTCAAGACTGCCTTGACCACAGCTCCAGTGTTAGTTTTGCCATTAGCTTTAGGTTCATATACAGTGCATTGTGATGCTTCGAGAGTTGCTATTAGGTGTGTGTTGATGCAGGAGGGTAGAGTGATTGCTTATGCTTCTCATCAATTGAATCCCCATGAGAAGAACTACCTTGTTCATGATCTAGATTTGGCTGGCACTGTTCACACATTGAAGATTTGGAGGCATTATCTCTATGGTGTGTCTTGCGAGGTGTTTACTGATCATCGTAGCCTCCAACACTTGTTCAAGAAGAAGGATCTCAATTTGAGGAAGCGGAGATAGTTGGAGCTGCTAAAGGACTATGATATCACTATCGTGTACCATCCAGGGAAGGCCAATGTAGTGGCTGATGCTTTGAGTAGGAAGGTGGTGAGTATGGGCAGTTTGGCATATATTCTTGTTGGGGAGAGACCTCTTGCAGTTAACGTTCAGGCCTTGGCCAATCGGCTTGTGAGATTGGATATTTCAGAGCCTAGTCGTGTCTTAGCTTGTGTGGTTTCTCGGTCGTCCTTGTTTGATCGCATCAGAGAGTGTTAGTATGATGGTCCTCATTTGCTTGTCCTCAAGGATAGAGTTCAGCATGACGATGCCAGAGATGTGACTATTGGTGATGATGGGGTATTGAGGATGTAGGGCCGGATATGTGTGCCCAATGTAGATGGGCTTCGAGAGTTGATTCTTGAGGAGACCCATAGCTCGCGGTATTTCATCCATCCGGGTGACGCGAAGATGTATCGAGATTTGAGACAACATTATTGGTGGAGGAGAATGAAGAAAGATATTGTGGGATTTGTAGCTCGGTGTCTCAATTGTCAACAGGTAAAATATGAGCATCAAAGATCGGGGGGCTTGCTTCAGCGGTTAGATATTCCATAGTGGAAGTGGGATCAAATCACCATGGATTTTTTAGTTGGACTCCCACGGACTTTGAAGAAGTTCGATGTTATTTGGGTGATTGTGGATCGGCTGACCAAGTCTCTGCACTTCATTCTTGTGTGTACTGCCTATTCTTCAGAGCGGTTAGCAAAGATTTATATCCGAGAGATTGTTCATTTGCATGGTGTCCCAGTTTCCATCATTTCAGATAGAGGTACTCAGTTCACTTTGCAGTTTTAGAGCGTCATGCAGAGAGAGTTGGGTACTCAGGTTGAGTTGAGCACAGCTTTTCACCCTCTAACGAACGGGTAGTCCGAGTACACTATTCAGATATTGGAGGATATGTTGTGCGCTTGTGTCATTGATTTTGGGGGTTCATGGGATCAGTTTTTGCCGCTCGCAGAGTTTGCATATAACAACAGTTATCAGTCGAGTATTTAGATGGCTCCATATAAGGCTTTATATGGGAGACGGTGTAGATCTCCAGTAGGATTGTTTGAGCCAGGTGAGGCTAGACTTTTGGGTACAGACTTGGTGCAAGATGCTTTGGACAAGGTGAAGGTGATTTAGGAACGGCTTCGTACAACAAAGTCAAGGCAAAAGAGTTATGTTGACAGGAAGGCTCGAGATGTGTCTTATATGGTTGGGGAGAAGGTTCTACTGAAGGTTTCACCTATAAAGGGTGTTATGAGATTTGGGAAGAAGGGTAAATTAAGTCATCGGTTCATTGGGCCTTTTGAGGTACTTCGGAGGATTGGGTAGGTGGCTTATGAGCTTGCTTTACCACCTAGCTTGTTGAGTGTGCATCCAGTATTTCATGTTTCTATGCTTTGGAAGTATATTGGCGATCTATCTCATGTTTTGGATTTCAGCACGGTTCAGTTAGACGGTGATTTGACTTATGATGAGATCAAAGGATATAGCTTCAATGAAATTGTAGTAGAGATGTAGACCCATAGAGGAGGCCACTTGGGAGACCGAGCGGGAGATGCATAGCAGATATACACACCTATTTGAGGCTCCAGGTCTTGACTCGTTCGACGACGAACGTTTGTTTAAGAGGGGGAGGAATGTAATGACACGGCCGGTCATTTCATGAGTTACCGCTCGATTTCCCCCATTTATGCTTCTTTATGTGTTGTTTGGCTGTATTTCATCATATCGTGTTGATTGTTCTATGTTTGGAGTGGTCATGGAGTGAAATGAGACACTTAATCTCTTATTTGGAAGCTTTAGTTGGAAAAGGCAACCAGAAGTTGACTTGTGAGTAAATGATCTCGGAATTTAGTTTTTATTGTTCGGATAGCTTTGTTAGGTGATTTGAGACTTAGGAGCATGTTCGGAATATATTTTGGAGGTACGTGATAGATTTAAGCTTGAATTGGCAAAACTGGAAATTTGGAATTCCGACAATTCGAATAGGTCCGTTGTCTCATTTGTAATGTGTGTGCAAATTTTCAGGTAATTCGGATGAGGTTTGATAGGTTTTTGCATCGTTTGCGGATTCAGAAGTTTGGAAATCTTTGGGCTTGAATCCGATGGTGATTTGATGTTTTGATGTTGTTTTGAGTGTTCCGAAGGTTGGAACAAGTTTGAATGATGTTATGGGATGTGTTGGCATTTTTGGTTGAGGCCCCAAGGGCCTTGGGTGAGTTTCGGGTGGTTAACAATTCTTGGCTTTAGAAGTTGGCAGATTTCTGGTATTTTGTTGCAGAAAATTCCTTCTTCGTGTTCGCAAGAGGGCTCTCGTGTTCGCAAAGGGTTAATGGGAGGGGAAGGCGAGTTGTTCTTTGCATTCATGATGTAGGTCCCATGTTCGCGAAGTTGTATGAGTTTAAGGCTACGCATTCGCGATCTGGGCCTCGCGTTTGCATAGAGTCAATGGTCATGTGGAATTCAGGCATTAAGCCTACATGTTCGTGAGGGGTGTTCAGCGTTCGCATAGGGTCGAGCTGAGTGGTCTTCGTGTTCGCGAGTGGGTCCTCACGTTCGCAAAGAAGGGAATTTTAGTCTGAGGAAGCTTGTGCTTCGCGACCGCGAGTGAGCTACCGCGTCCGCAAAGAAGAAAACACCTGGGCAGAATGTTTAAGTTCAAAAACGAGGGTGTTGTTCCATAATTTCAAAATTTATTATAGATCTCGGGAGAAGGCGATTTTGGAATGGATTTTCAGAGGATTGATTTGGGTAAGTGTTCTTCACTCAAATTTGGTTAAATCCCATGATTAAGTCTTGATTCTTATCATTTAATTTGGGAATTTGGGGTGAAAATTGGGGAAGATGGAACAAAATTTAGAGAGTTGATTTTGGGGATTTAGATGGCCATTTGATGTCGTATTTTGGTGAATTTGATATGGGTAGACTCATGAGCGAATGGATTTTCCAGTTTTGTGATTTTTATCGGATTCCAAGACATGGGCTTGGAGGCTGAGTTTTAGCCAATTTCGGGATTTTTGAGTTAATTTGATTATTTTCGCTTGGACTTTGTTCCTTTAGCATATATTGATGATAATATACTAATTTTGGTTGGATTCAGAGCATTTGGAAGCCGAGTCGAGAGGCAAAGGCATCGCGGGTTAGAGTGTGGACCGGATTGAGGTAAGTGATGATTGTAAATATTGTCCTGAGGATATGAAACCCTGGATTTCACATCGTTTCACTACTTTGAGGTGACATGCATGCTAGATGACGAGCGTAGGGGCGTGCACAGTTGGGGATTTGACTTGGTCTGGCCCGTACGACTATTAAATCGTGTATTTGATTGAAAACTATTTGATACTATTGTGTTTTGGAATGTATTACTATGTTTTGGGCTGAATGCCATATTTGGGCCTCGTGTCAACTGTTTGGACCCTTAGGGCTTTTTTACTACTATTCCTCACTGTTTTTGATTTAATATCTGTACTCAGTCATGTAGTGTTTTACTAATTTCATAACTCAGTCTCATTTACTCTATTTAGTATTATAAATGATATTTTAGGCTGAGCACCCTATTTTACTATAGCCTAAGTGGCTTGAGAGGTTTCTGACTGAGTGAGGCCGAGGGCCTATGTTGTGAGGATATCATGGGATTGGGCTGCGCGTCGCAGCATGTTGTGCTGATTTGTGATATATTAGAGGCTGAGGGCCTGATTTATTATGCCATGAGATGGCTTGTTATAGTGCTTGTGCTGTAGGAGCCCCTCCGGAGTCTGAACGCCCCCAGTGAGCGCGGGTACCCAGTGTGAGTGATGTGATGTTGCCCGAGGGACTGTTGTTGATTCATGTTGTCGCCCGAGGGGCTGATTACGAGTGATTGTGAGGTAGCCCGAAGGGCTGGTTCTGTTGATATCTTGCCCGAGGTGCGGTTTATGGTACATGTCTTGCCCGTGGGGCTGTTTACGTTTCTATTATTTTTACTCACTGTTTCATCACTTGTTTGAAACTATTGAAAGATGTTTTTAAAAGAAAAGGTTTTACTAAAACTGAGTTTGTTTTACGAGATAATTGATTTCTGTACTGTTTTGGGAAAGTATTGTATTTGTTGTATTGCTATGACGTGGAATTATCTGTTTTCTTACTGCTCAGCTTTCATTTACTTTTATTACTTACTGAGTTGGCGTACTCACATTACTCCATGCACCTTGTGTGCAGATCTAGGAGTTACGGATTGCGTTAGTGAGTGTTGATCGTTCTTCCAGCAGGTCTTCGGAGTTGGCAAGGTAGCTGATTGGCGTTCTTATCCCTGCATTTCTCCTTCTTACCTTACTTGGACTGTTCTTAGTATTTTATCTCCGGACTATGATAGATTTTTCCTCTACTTAAACAGACCTTGTAGTTGCTCGTGACTTGTGACACCCCGATGCCGGGCTTGTGTTATTTTACTTTGCTCTGGTTATTTAGATTTATGTTATGAGATTCTGTTAATTAATATCTTAAAAATGACTTTTATGAAATATTGGTTGGATTTGGGGTTTGTGTCGGCTGGCCTAGTTTCACGATTGACGCCATCACGACCGGGCCGGTTTTAGGGTCGTGACAATTACAATAAATTAAGGTCCTACTTGATCCTCGACTGAATGAGCTCGATTAGTAGAGTAGTTGTCACGACCCAAAATTCATTAAAAGTCGTGATGGCGCCGGACACCGCTGTTAGGAAAGCCAACACTAAATACTTAATTTAGGTCTCATTTTAATATTTCTGAAATCATAGTTCTCCTTCAATTGAATAGTAGAAGATGAAAATTACAGAGTAAATAATAATGTTTTTAACAATCGCATTATTGAATAACCCATAATCACCCTAGAACCCGGTGTCACAATTGCATGAGCATCAACTAGGAAATACAATGAAATACAGTATTTGTCCAGAATATAAATTTGGACAGAAAAGAAAATGTAAATACTCTGAAGGAGACTCTACCGGCTGCGGGTCGTAATATAGAATGCAGCTCGCCTAAGTCCCCGCATTAACCACGCCGATGCACCTACAAGGACACTAAATATATATGTCTCTGCACAACAAAATATGCAGCAAGTGCAGTATGAGTACGTAAACAACACGTACCCAGTAAGTATGTAGTCTAACCTCGAAGAAGTAGTGACAAGGGGTCGACTCCAACACTTACTATGGGCTGCCAATGATATAATTTAAACATGGATTATATAGAACGGTTGTAAGCTCAATATGATGAAGTAGTAAGCAATTCTTTAATAATTAAGAATTCTCCAAATTTATTTCTCATCATTTAACAATTTATCTCGGGCCAATGAGGCAATATCATTTATTATAAATTTCAAAGCAATCAATTCAAACATGTGCAAATCATGTCGAGGTCGTACGTCCCAATCCAACATATAAATATAAATTATGCACTGCCGAGGGTCGAACGGCACGAACCAGATGCATCCATTTAACCTGCCGAGGCGAATGGCCCGCTCCCATGAGAGTAGTGAAAATTTACCTTGCTCGCGAAATATAATTGCGACGCGGTTACACATAGATTTCTTAAGTTATTATAATATTCCTCAATTTCTTTCTGAAAATACGAAGTTCAAATGTAAAATTTTTAAAATCTTAAATTCCTCAATTTCAATTCTTTTCAAGACCATTAATACGCAACCTCAATCTTGCTTCTTCTCAAGGCAAACAATAGCCACAAATCAAATAACAATATCAACAAGGCATGATGTAAACCTAAAACTACTCGGACATAAGCATAGCTAGTAGCTACGTACGGATTCTCGTCACCTCGTACGCACGTAGCCCCCACAATTAGAAGCACATATTAATTTAGTACACCCATGGGGTTAATTCCCTTTTACAAGGTTAGAAAGGAGACTTCCCTTGCTCCGAAGTTCCATAGCAGACTCCCGAGCCTTTCAAGCAACTTAAATCGATGCCCAACGCTCCAAAACTAGTCAAAGATCACCATCGCGCCCACGTGCCCAGATTCCAAAAATTTTCGAAGATAAACTTTACTCATAAAACTCATATATATAATTTATTCCAAATTCCATGTCCAAGTTCGTGGTCAAAATCCAATAAAAAACCCCAATTTCTAGGTTTTGTACCAAAAATCCCATTTCTTACAAAGTTTCATACTTGAATCCACATAAAAACAATTATGTATTTAACTTACAATGGATGGGAATAACGTACCTTGGCATATATGGTGAAAACCCCCACTTAAAGCTCTCCAAATCTCCGTTTTTAAATCCCCGTTTTTAAAAGAACATTTCTGCCCAGCGACTTCTTGCACCTGCGGTCACTTGACCGCTTCTGTGGTTCCGCAGGTGCGGCTAATATTCTGCTTCTGCGGAGATGACCCAAGCTGCCTGCTTCCGCTTCTGCGCCTTCCCTTCCGTAGATGTGGTCATGCTTCTGCGGCGGGACAACTACATCTGTCTCACCACTGCCCAACCAAAAATCCCATTTGCACCCCTCTTGGATGCTTCTGCGGCTCCGCACCTGCAGCCCAAACCTCGCAAGTGCGGTTACACTAGAAGGCAGCTACTCCATCACTTCTTCTAAGTCCAAACTCGATCCGTTTACCATCTGGAATCCACCTGAGGCCCTCGAAATCTCAACCAAATATACCAACACGTTCCAAAACACATTACAAACTTAGTCGGGCCTTCAAATCACATCAAACAACATCGACATCACGAATCGCAACCCGATTGAAGCTTAATGAAATTTAGAACTTCAAACTTCTACATTCGATGCCGAAACCTATCCAATTACGTCCGATTGACCTCAAATTTTGCACACAAGTCACATTTGACATTAAAGACCTACTCCAAGTTCCAGAATTGGAATCCGACCCCAATATCAAAAAGTCCACTTCCGGTCAAACTTCTCAAAAACCTTCAAATTTCTAACTTTTGTCAAATGACCTGCGGACTTTCGAATCAACTTCCGGACGGGATCCCAATATCATAATCACCATACAGAGTTATTCCTATACTCGGAATCCCAAACGGACACCGATAACATTGAAATGTACTTCAACCCAAATTTATGAATTTCTTCCAAAATGCTAACTTCCACAATATGCGCTGAAATGCTCCCGGGCCATCCAAAACCCGATCTGAACATTCACCCAAGTCCAAAATCATCATACGGGCCTGCTAGAATATTCAAATCCCGATTCCAATGTTGGTTACTCAAAATCCAACCTTAGTCAATTCTTCCAACTTAAAGCATCTGAAATGAGAGTTTTTTTTTTCAAATCAACTCCGAACTTCTTGAATTTCAATTCCAACCATGCATACAAGTCATAATACCTGAAGTGAAGCTATTCATGGCTTCAAACCACTGAACGACACGATAGGGCTCAAAACGACTAGTCAGGTCGTTACATTCTCTCCCACTTAAACATGCATTCGTCCTCGAACGTACTAAGAACTGCTCTGGAGTTGTCCGAAATCATTGTTTAACACCTCATGCACCTACTTGTGCTACCACAACTTAGTTGAGCACATTATCTCGAGCTAATCTGAAGATTCTCCCTCTGGTTTGATCAAATAAGCCTTCGAGCTAAATTCCAACATCTGAGTCTGCTTTGAACATACGAACACCATATCAATCACTACGCTATGCACCAATACCTGATTGTATACCTTTGTTGAATCCACACTATCCACTGCATAACTCACATAACCATAACAACATCCTCTAATAACAATAGCCGAAATTTCACGAATCTGATGCTCACAACACACATATAATTCACGTTCCAACCCTTGCAATACTGCCACGATGGAAGAGATGTGTGGGAATTCATAATCAACTGTCGAGTCAACAATTCATTGAGTTCCTCCTCTTGACAAAAACCATTACCTCATTATGGATCAAATAACGGTATTTGCTCTTTAATATGTTTCAAATAAATCTTATTGCACTGATCCCAAGCCCAAAAATCTTGTCTTACCCAGTACAAGATGCTCAGGAAATAAGCCACCTCGGACACTGCCAAAAGCCTCATATGATGCCTCAATATGCTAACAAGCTACAAACTCGAATGTGATACCAAAGGGAAAAATGAACTCTGGAAAGAACTACTCAACCCATGTAACTAATTAGCATCCGAAAAGATGTTATAAACCTTTCTAAGAAAATGAGAAAACAAAACACACAAGAATAGATATGGGAAACTGTACTCAACATCACACTGTTACGGCATACAAGCCGATCCACACATAATACCATAGCGGCATGCAATCCGATCCAATCATGATATCCGTGGAGCCGTGACACCCGATACAAACAATGTACCTGAGGCGGCGTGCCACCCGATCCATACATCATAATCTATAAAAGAAATACTTACCGAGCTAAAATGCTCATACATGTGAATTACCCGAATATAAACCAAAAGCACGTAAATTTCATAATGCAAATCTTAGGGAGATGTATTGTGCCATACGCCACGAAATTCAAGAACAACTAAGGTGCAATAAATGACTTGTATCTCGAGAGCCATCGTGCTCATATAACACCATCTCTACGTGGAACCTCAACACATATGCAATTTATCAAGTCGTTTCCCAACCTACATGGCACAATATAATATTACATGAAATAGCCGACAATGAAATAACATCCAACGTCCAAATACTCCTCCATAAGGAGCGTTATGCTGAATGAACACATCCGGCCTGATATAGAGCCCACATTCATTTTTTAGATCTGTCCACGGACCTCAAGCCAATTCTAATCGTACCGCACTGGGCTAATAACATTTCAAGGATCCTCAATAACCCCTGACACACAAGAACAACCATCAAATCCATAACACACTTCCACAATCCAAAACAAAACGAATCGAGCGCCCTTTAGGCATAAATTCTCACATTAGGGATAGTACAAAAAATCTCCACACTTGGTTTTAAATCTTCCATCAATCAAGTGACTACATGTCACACTTGAACAATTTTCCTATGGAACACACTCCCACGACCTTTCGCACCAGATAACAAGTCTGCACAGGCCACACAAACGATGTAAAGTAAATCAAGGATCCGCAATCAGCACACAAAGACTCTTACACATGTCACCGACGTCAGGTGACACTGAAGACAATACCAGCTTACTCTGAACATCTAAATACTTTTCTGCTCATCTGGGCTTGTGACATTCTTGTTAACACCGAACCGCAACCTCGATCCTCAATTTCCAATTTCCATGCTACTCACTGCACCTAATCCTGGCAATACGCGAGAGTACAAGAATTCTATCATAACTCCATACCTACTAATATAATAAACACTTCATCATATAGAAACCTTTCACTTAACTCATTTCAGGAGAACCATAGCAACGCACGACTGAATTCTCATAACCGCATAAAATATAATCCTCAGGCAGTGGTGTAGACCACCATGATCCTTCCGGGATCTGTCTACGCACAACATGCCATAATACTTGAATACCTCCAAATAAATCAATTATGGCGGCCGTCAAGCCTCACACGAACCGCTACAAATCATATGTATAAATTAACACGCTGAAGGAATTGATCATTGCCACCATCATGCTAATTCAACCATTGCTATCCAACCCGTTTTCTCCCAATTTATTCTTAACTTG
Source organism: Nicotiana sylvestris (assembly GCF_000393655.2). NCBI lineage: Eukaryota > Viridiplantae > Streptophyta > Magnoliopsida > Solanales > Solanaceae > Nicotiana > Nicotiana sylvestris. Next base: position 51,521,933 of record NC_091057.1, on the reverse strand, counting down.
CCTTAGAAATAATAATAACTACATTCATTACATCACGAACCTAAATCCGCACTCATCCCGAGTGACCTTATTTCACGAGACCACGCTGTTCTAAATCCCATGAACCATCTCATACCCTCCTTGTGCGCATATTTGCACCTTCAACTGGTACACCCAGTCTAATAATTCCTCCATGAATCCTAAGTCATTTTCTCCCATTCCTCTCACATTACACCGCAGACCGAAGATAACAAAGAACACTCCAAGCCCCTTTCATAATCTGCTGCAAAAGCTCGATACTCAACCATACTACGGACTTGAAATCTTCAAGCACCACACTTTAACTTTTGAATCCACTAGGACCGTTGTTGAGAGTCACCCACTCTGACTTGGTCCCGAATATAATCAGCTCCAAGGCTCTTCTAGCACATGAACACCCTCTCAAAGATGCACCCGGCCGAATCACCTTCCTTGTAACTCACCTCTACATGAAGCATAAATCCTGAGGTTTCCCAAAGCCTAAGCATAAATCGATAAGGCCAATTATAGCACACATTCCTCAAATCCTTTGCTCAAATTACCACTGATGTTCTCTTTCCTTAGTCGTAATAAACCATCAATATGTATATAACCATAAACTTCACAAGTAGATCACCATACAATCCATTTATAGGCGGTGGATCTCTCCCACTTAGTTGAAGCTACTATTGCATAAACTTGGAATCCTCCAAGATTCTTTCTTCATCGTTGACATGATCTTGCACAATCAACCCCCAAATTTCTCGCAATCTTCTGTTAAACCTTTCATGAACACTCTGAATTACAAGTTGGATTTACATATCCGACCTCTTACTGGATAGCCAGTAGAATTCTTTGTAAAAGCTTTGTCGACACCACATGACTGCTAACCTGCTCATAGGAGATAAACCTCCTTTGGAAATTACATACCAATATCTTTCAATGTCACTGCACTAGGTACAATCACTACGAAATCAGTAGACCATCCTGAGCCCGAGCTCATTCATCAGTTGTACAAGTTCATTCACTCCTCATGTACATCAACCAAAGGTGCGACAATACATTTCAATCCAAAGTCATGTTGCATTCCTCTTCATATCAAGCAAAGTCAAATACGTTGCATCCAATCTTCCTCCATATAGTAGCCAATATTCCCACTTAAGCTTGTATACCTAGTCACTATCCATCAGGAAATCCCTAATCACTCTAACTTTTCCCAAGGCGTGTACTCATCCTACACAGAACCCATATGTTGCTCTGCCACTCTCCTACTTTGGTCAAACTAACTCCTTTAAGAAACTACTTGACTCCTGTTTCTCACACTTGGCCTTCTAGAAGTTTATCCACCTCAAGACACCTCCCATATGTCCTTTCTCATCCTTCGCTGCCCAGTTGTTGCCTTAAGTCAAATCAATATATATAGCATTTGAACCAATAGATCGCTACCAACTTTAAACCCTTTCGAAGATAGTCTTTCTCGAGACATCAACACTATGAATGGCGATTCAATCATGAACTACCGCACACCGCGATCTCTGATAGCCGCTTCTCAAGCACTATTTCACACTACCCTACCCCGAGAGAGATTTGATAAAGACCATAACACCTACGAATTTAACACATTCGATCAAGACTGACGATACCAAAATAATGATAAAAATTCTACCACGCTCAAAAATACCAAGTGTCACGGCCCCAAATACCCTGGTCGTGATGGCGCCTATCATAGTACTAAGCCAGCTGAAACAACATGAACCACAAGGAAGATCTTTTGTAAAATTTACTCTTTTTCTAAATAGATTAAGTCTCGATTCTTTCATTTTAAAATATCAAGAGAAATACGCGAAAACAAGTACAAAAATACAATCAACACAGCTCGAATCTAATGTCACTAGTCATGAGCCACTAAATACACTCAACATTGTCTGCTTAATACAAAACAAGTCTGAAATATAAAGTACTAGAATAGGAAGGAGAAAGGCAAGGTTGCGAACGTCGTGCAGCTACCTTGCGATCTCTGGATAAGACTCTAAGAGTGCTGGAAGCTCTCACTCTGATGCTCGGGCACCTGGATCTGCACACAAGGTACAGGGAGTAACGTGAGTACGCCAACTCAGTAAGTAACTAAAGTAAATAAAGTTTGAGTGCAGTGACGAGAATTTAAAATCATATGCATACTTATCAAGAAATCTCAACAGAAATATCAAGTCAAAATCTGCAGTTCAATAGCCAATTATCTCATAAAACTCCAGTTTCAATTAAAACTCCCTTAGAAAACATTTATTCAACATTTTTCAACAGAGGCTCAATATAAAAGAAGAGCAAAAGCAGAAAAATGTCATAAACAAGCCCCTCAGGCAAGGTATCACTCATAAGTATAGCCTCTTGGGTAAGCCTCTCAGTCACTCGTGACTCAGCTCTCGTCAATCAGTACTCATACTCAGCACTCCGGCTCAATAAATATCATATAATAATAATAATAACCACTGCAGCGTGCAGCCCAATCGATAATATATAGTTGACTACACTCACTAGGGGTGTACAGACTGCAGAAGGGCTCCTACAGCCCAATCGTAATATCGTCGTGGCGTGTAGCCTAATCCAATAAATATCGTTGCAGAGTGCAGCCCGATCCATATAAATATTGATGTGGCGTGCAGCTTGATCTATAATATATATATACGGTATCGTTGCAGCGTGTATCCCGATCCATAATATATATATATCCTCACCATTAGGTCCTCAACCTCTCTCATTCATTAACCTCACGGCCACTCAGGCATATCAGTGAAAATCAGGGAAACTCAACCCAAACAGTTTTCATATATTAAGAAGTAGATTGATGAAACTGGATTAAGCAATAAACAGGTAAAACATGAATGAGGATGTGCTTTCAAATCAAAACAGGGTGAGGAAAGTAGTAAAATACCCCTAAGGGTTTAAACAGATCGGCACAAGGCCTCAAACATGGCATTTAGCCCAAGTTAACAAATTTATTTCTCAAACACATGGATATCATATACAGTATATCAAAATATGCAACTATACAATCGCCATGGGACGGACCAAGTCACAATCCCTACGGGTGCACGCCCACACATCCATCACCTAGCATGTGTGTCACCTCATTTATCAAAATAGTACAAAATTCTGGGGTTTCATACCCTCGGGTCTAGACTTTCAATCGTTACTTACCTCAAACCAGATGAAATACTACTCTGCGATGCCCTTGCCTCTCGACTCGGCCTCAACTCATGTTGAATCTATCCAAAATTAGAATCATAACATCAATATATGCTAAGGGAACAAAGCCCATGCAAAAATAATCAAATTACATCAACAATCCCGAAATTGGTCAAACCTGACCCCAGGTCCACGTCTCGGAATCCGATAAAATCACATCAATAGAATCCTTATTCTCCCATGAGTCCGTACATACCAAGAACATTAAAATCGAACCTAAAATGGTCCCTCAAATCCTCAATTTACACTCTCAAATTTCAAGCCCTAATCTTCCAATTTTAGGCTTTAAATCCCACTAATTTCATGTCTAATTAATTAAAAATCACCATAGAATCGAGTATTGAGTTCAAAAATCTTACCTCCAAGTGTTTCCCTTCAATCACTCTCAAAAAGATTCAAAATCGCTCAATAATGGAGGAAACACTTGATCCGGGGTTTAAATCTTACCTCCAATTTTAGGCTTTAGATCCGGGGTTACATACCCTCGGGTCTAGATTTTCAATCGTTACTTACCTCAAACCAGATGAAACACTACTCTGCGATGCCCTTGCCTCTCGATTCGGAAATCTATCCAAAATTAGAATCATAACATCAATATATGCTAAGGGAACAAAGCCCATGCAAAAATAATCAAATTACATCAAGAATCCCGAATTTGGTCAAACCTAACACCTGGTCCACGTCTCGGAATCCGATAAAAATTACATCAATAGAATCCTTATCCTCCCATGAGCCCGTACATACCAAGAACATTAAAATCGAACCTAAAATGGTCCCTCAAATCCCCAATTTACACTCTCAAATTTCAATCCCTAATCTTCCAATTTTAGGCTTTAAATCCCACTAATTTCATGTCTAATTAATTAGAAATCACCATAGACTCGAGTACTGAGTTCAAAAATCTTACCTCCAAGTGTTTCCCTTCAATCCCTCTCAAAGAGATTCAAAATCGCTCAATAATGGAGGAAAATGGCTAAAATTCGCGACGACAACTATTTAAATATTCTGCCCAGGCATTAATTCCTTAATCGTGATCGCAGAAACTTCCTCGCGATCGCGAAGCACAAAAATTTACTGCCCTTATTTAACCTTACGCGATTGCGTAAACCTCCATACGATTGCGAAGCTATGCCACACAGATCTACGTGATCGCAACCTGCCTCACGCGATCGCGTAGAGCAATCATCTCAGCCCCTCTTCAGCTCACTTTCTTCTATGCGAACACGACCATGGCCACGCGTTCGCGAACCACAACTTCACAGCCAATCGCGATCGTTCCCTAACTTCTGAGATTTTGTTGAACAAATCTCACCTCTGCCCAACTAAGTCTTACGCGATCGCGAAGAACAAATTGTCTGCAATAGAGCACCAGCAAAAACTGTTAACTCCTCAAGTCCAAAATGCCCTATTGAGCATCTGAAACACACCCGAGGCCCTTGGGACCTCAACCAAACATGCCAACACATCCCATAACATCATTCAAAGTTGTTCCAACCTTCAGAACACTCAAAACAACATCAATTCACCATCGGATTCAAGCCTAAGGATTTCCAAACTTCCGAATTCCGTAAACAATCAAAAGGTCTACCAAACCTCACCCAAATGACCTTAAATTTTGCACACACATCACAAATAACACAAAGGACCTACAGCAATTTCCGGAATTCCATTCCGACCCCGATATCAAAATTTCCACTACCAACTGGAGATCGTCCAAATTCCAATTTCGCCAATTCAATCCTAAATCTACCATGGATCTCCAAAATACATTCCGATCAGGCTCCTCAGTCCCAAATCACCTAACGAACCTATCCAAACCATAAAAACTAAATTCCAAGATTGTTTACTCACAAGTCAACTTTTGGTTGACTTTTCCAACTAAATGGCAAACTTGAGAGACTAAGTGTCTCATATCACTCCAAAGCTACTCCGAACCCGAACCATCCAACACGACACAATGAAATGAAGCTGAACAACACATAAAGAAGCAAAAATAGGGAAAATGGAGCGGTAACTCATGAAACAACAGGGCGGGTTACACCAAGTTTTGTTACTCCAACAACCCAAATATGAGCATTCGTAGGCCGATTGCCTTTCCTCCGCCGGAAATAAAATACTGGATCTCTGAATCATGTTCTAAGTAAACCTCCTTCCACGCCATTCACTTCTTCGATGTATAGACAAGCATCGTACCATTACACAAACTTTATGCGATAACAACGCACGAGTCTTCATAACAATCTATGCCAAATCTCAAAATTGTAGTTAGTACTGATACTGAGCTAAAGCGATAGAACAGCCTTGCGCAAGGTGACGACAATAGTCCAATCAAATACGCAGAGAGAAACATCCTGCACTACATCTGTAGTACCATAAAAATTCCTTGATTCCCAATTAGTAACAAGTGCTTCACGTTGCATAAGATTGAATATAAAGGAAAGGAAGGCATAAGCCTCAAAGGAATAAAATCGCACGATGAGGAATCAAGAAGGGAAGTGCTCCAAACAGCCCTGTAGCCTCTCGAAGATAAGTATAGACGTCTCTGTACCGATCCGTAACACTCCACTATACTCGCTCATGACTCATGAGACCTAATGAACCTAGTGCTATAATACCATGTTGTCACGACCCAAAATCCATTAGTCGTGATGGCGCCGAACACCGCTGTCAGGCAAGCCAACACTAAATACTTAATTTAGGTATCATTTTAATATTTCTGAAATCATAGTTCTCCTTCAATTAAATAGTAAAAGATGAAAATTACAGAGTAAATAATAATATTTTTATCAATCACATTACGGCATAACCCATAATCACCCTAGAACCCAGTGTCACAAGTGCATGAGCATCAACTAGGAAATACAATGAAATATAGCATCTGTCTGGAATAAAAATTTGGATAGAAAAGAAAATGTAAATACTCTGAAGGAGACTCTGCCGGCTACGGATCATAATATGGAATGCATTAAGTCCCAGCATTAACCACGCCGCTACGCCCACAAGGCCTCTAAATATATATGTGCCTGCACAACAAAATGTGCAACAAGTGTAATATGAGTACGTAAACAACACGTACCCAGTAAGTATCCAGTCTAACCTCAAAGAAGTAGTGACGAGGGGTTGACTCTGACACTTACTATGGGCTATAAATAAAGTGCCAATGATATAATTTAAACATGGATTATATAGAACAGATGTAAGCTCAATATTACGAATTAGTAAGCAATTCTTTTATAATTAAGAAATCTCCAAACTTATTTCTTATCATTTAACAATTTATCTCGGGCTAATAATGCAAAATCATTTATTATAAATTTCAAAGCAATCAATTCAATCATGAGCAAATCATGTTGAGGCCGTATGTCTCGATCCAACATAAAAATATAAAATGTGCATTGTCGAGGGTCGAACAACTCGAACCAACATATAAATATACATTGTGCATTACCGAAAGTCGAACAACACGAATCATAGATGCATCTATTTAACCTGTCGAGGCGAATGGCCCGCTCCCATGCTCGTAGAAATTTACCTCACTCGCGAAATATAATTGTGGCGCGGTTACACATAGATTTCTTAAGTTATTATAATATTCCTCAATTTCTTTCTGAAAATACGAAGTTCAAATGAAAACTTATTAAAATACTTAATTCCTCAATTTCAATTCTTTTCAAGACCATTAATACGCAACCTCAATCTTTCTCCTTCTTAAGGCAAACAATAACCACAAATAAAATAACAATATTAAAAAGGCATGATGTAAACCTAAAGCCTCCCGGATATAGGCATAGCTGGTAGCTACATACGGACTCTCGTCATATCGTGCGTATGTATCCCCCACAATTAGAAGCGTATATTAATTTAGTTCAACTATAGGGTTAATTCCATCTTACAAGGTTAGAAAGGAGACTTACCTTGCTTTGAAGTTCCATAGCCGGCTCCCGAGCCTTTCAAACAACTCAAGTTGATGCCCAACGCTCCAAAACTAGTCAATAAATGAGAAACTCCATAAATATATTCTCTAATACTCATTATAATCCTATTTATTACAATTTCCAACTCAATTCAAAAAGTCAATAAAAATTACCCTGGGGCCCACATGCCCGGATTTTGAAAATTTTCGAAGATAAATTTTGCCCACAACACCATAAACTCATATACATAATTTATTCCAAATTCCATGTCCAATTTTGTGGTCAAAATCTAAAAATATCAATTTCTAGGTTTTCTACAAAAAATCCCATTTCCTACAAATTTTCATGCTAGAATCCATATAAAAAACATGTATTTAACTTACAATGGATGGGAATAACATACCTTGGCATAGATGGTGAAAACCCCCATTTAAAAATCTCCAAAAATTGTTCAACCAAGAGAAAATGGAAAAAAATGGGCCAAATTCCCGTTTTTAAAAGAACCTTTCTGCCCAGCGACTTCTCGCACCTACGGTCACTTGACCGCTTCTACAGTTTCGCATGTATGGCTAATATTCTGCTTCTGTAGAGATTGCCTCCAGTTGCCTGCTTGCGCTTCTGCTCCTTCCCTACCGTAGGTGCGGTCTCGCTTCTACGGCGGGACAACCACATCTGCGGTCTCACCACTGCCCAACCAAAAATCGCATTTGCGCCCCTCTTGGCCGCTTCTGCGGCTCCGCACCTGCGGCCCAAACCTCATAGGTGCAGATACACCAGAAGGCAGTTGCTCCAGCACTTCTTCCAAGTCCAAACTCGATCAGTTTACCATCCGGAATCCACCCGAGGCCCTTGGACCTCAACCAATTATATCAACACGTCCAAAAACACATTACGAACTTAGTCGCGCTTTCAAATCACATCAAACAACATCGACATCACAAATCACAACCCGACTCAAGCTTAATGAACTTTAGAACTTCTAACTTCTACATTCTATGTCGAAACCTATCTAATCACGTCCGATTGACCTCAAATTTGGTACACAAGTCACATTTGACATTACGGGCCTACTCCAACTTTCAGAATTAGAATCCGACCCCGATATAAAAAAAAGTCTTCTTCCGGTCAAACTTCTCAAACACCTTCAAATTTCTAACTTTCGCCAAATGACCTACGGACCACCGAATCAACTTCTGGGCGCGCTCCCAATACCAGAATCACCATACGGATCTATTCCCAGACTCGAAATCCCAAATGGACACTGATAATATTGAAATGCACTCCAACCCAAATTTATGAATTTTTTCCAAAATGCTAATTTCCACAATAGGCGTTGAAACGCTCCCGGGCCATCCAAAACCCGATTTGAACATGCGCCCAAGTTTGAAATCATTATAAGAACCTACTGGAACCTTCAAATCACCGAGGTCGTTTACTCAACATCCAACCTTAGCCAATTCTTCTAACTTAAAGCTTCCAAAATGAGAATTTCTTTCCAAATCCACTCCGAACTTCCCGAATTTCAATTCCGACCTTGCGTACAAGTCATAATACCTGAAATGAAGCTACTCATGGCCCCAAACCACCGAAAGACATGCTAGGTCTCAAAACAACCAGTCAGGTCATTACAGTAGTACACTACGGGCAATCCTATGGTGCATTTTTTGTGGCATATGAATGTTATTTCTGAGAGTGAGTGAATTCTTTCTATCTAGAGTTCCTAATTGTTCTTAAATTTTATTGTGTGTGGAACGACTCTCTATTGTTGTGTGAGGGCACTTGATTCATGAGAGAAAGGTAATGTCATTGACCTTTATGTTAGAGTAAGTGAGTGAGTTGTGAATAATGTATGGTACTTGTGAGTCAAATATTGAGGTGAAGATGTTACACTCTTGTGGTTAGACTATTTTAAAGATTCTTTGTGTGATGAGTTAAGGGAATTATTTAAAAAGGTCGTATCTATATAAAGTTTAGTTTAATTTCTCGTCATCGTATCTATATAATGTTTAATTTGATTGCTCGAGGATGAGAAATGATTTAAGTGTGGGATGTTGATGCTAGGCTATAATTACGTATTTAGTCGCTTATAATACTCTAATTTGTTGTACTTTAATTGAGTGTGAGCTTTAATCACTAGTGTTTTGCACTAATTACGTGGTTTATGCCTTGTAGGAGTAATTTTGACCTATGTAGATATTATGGAACGAATTCGAGCTATTTGGAGCTTTGAAGTTTGAGTAAAAGTCCAAAGGATTAAGTCGGGATCGTGTTCAGGGGTCGAGGATCAACTATGGATGTCAAAATTCAAGGAAGAAGCAACTGCTGAAGAAATGCACTAGTGCGACGCACTGTGCAATGCATTAGTGTAATTTTATGTTAGAAATTTTCGAAGTTCAGAGACTGGATTTTTTTTGGTTTGACAAGAAAAAGCACTAGTGTGACACACGAGGCGACGTATAGTGCAATGCATGAAAAGCAATAAGTTTGCAAGTTTTCCTATTTTGGCTAGGAAAGGGAGATTTCATCTTGGCCCAACCCTACTTGGTATAAATACATGTAAAAATATTATTTTGAGGACTTTTGACATATTTTGGACCAAGGGAGAGCACGGAGCCGCCGTGGAGGCCGAAATTCATCAGATTCCATCTTTCTTCCATCAAAATTAGTAATCTTTACGTTTCTTTCGATGAATTGTTGTTTTGCTACCATGTCTATGTGGAGCTAAACTTTGCGTTCTAGGGTTGTGGTTTTCATGAATTGTCACGACCCGGACTTCCCACCCTCGGGAGTCGTAATGGCACCTACTCGTGAAAGCTAGGCAAGACGAGCGTTATAGATTGTATTATCCTTTTTCTTAACCTTTTAACAATTTTAAATAAACATGCAATCAACAGCGGAATAATAATAATAATAATAATAATAATAATAATAATAATAATAATAATAATAATAATAATAATAATAATAATAATAATAATAATAAAAGAAATGTGGAAGACGAAGTCTGATAGTTTAACCAAATGCTAGTGCAAAAATCCAAAACACAACTCCACCTAGAACTGGTGTCACAATATCACCGGACCATCTACGAATACTACAAACAGTGGTCTGAAAAGAAAGATACAATTCTGTCTCTGAAGTAAATGAAAACAGAATATAAAATATAGAAGGGGACGCCAAGGCCTGCATATATTTGCAGGACTACCTCGGGTCTCCGTTGGACTGAAGACAACAACCTCGCTATGGTCCAAAAGCTCCGGTACCGAGATCTGCACACAGTGCAGATTGTAGTATCGCACAACCGACCCCATGTGCTGGTAAGTGTCGAGCCTAACCTCAGTGAAGTAGTGAAGAGGCTAGGACAAGGCTACCAAATAAACCGGTGCAGTTAAAGCATATGCAACAAGTAATAATTACGGGAACTAGCAGTTAAAGATGGGAAGGGGAACATGCTGCGGGGAATATCAAGTACCAACTGAATCTCAGGAGAAACTCATAAGGAACATCTTAACTTTCGCATCAGTAAGAATAAGGAAAACAGTAACGAATCAATGTCCACTTTAATTCTGTATTGCTACAGCACGCAACCCGATCCAAATGATATAACACTATAGCGGCGTGCAACCCGATCCAAATCATAGAATACTGTTGTGGCGTTTAATCCGATCCAAATCATATATCACTATTGTGGCATGCAACCCAATCTCTCTTGTCCTCCCTTATTAATCCTTGTTGTGGCGTGCAACCCAATCCCATATAATATTGTTGCGGCGTGCAACCGATCCCAATATATAAATCAACACCAATCACAAAAGAATCCCGGCAATGGAACAATAAAAAAACAACAATATCCCGACAAGGGAATCAACAACAAGAATGAACATACCCCGGCAAGGGAACCAACAGTAAGGATTAAAGATGTCCCAGCAAGGGAATCAACTATAACCAAACTTGTACCAACAATTAACTTCACAAATGAAACCTCAACTGGAGCCAACGCTCAACAATATACAAATACCACAAAGATAATCATATTTCTTGCCCAATACGGAGAATCAACAATTTAGGCATTTGTAGTACTTATTAAGAAACACAACGATTACAATTTAAGACTCACGGGCATGCTAGACAACGACGTATAGATACTCGTCACTACACCTATACGTCGTACACTACACTAGCACATAGCAAATAAAGCACAATACTTATTCCCTCAAGCTAATGTTAGACCAAACACTTACCTCGAACTTCCACGGCCAACTCAAGCCTCAAACACCGCTTTTCCTTTATAATTTACCTCCAATTACTTGTATCTAGCCCAAATTAATTTAACAACATCAATAAATGCAGAAGAATTCATACCCAATGCTTAATTATAGGTTTTTTATAATTTTCCCCAAAAAAGTCAAAAATCGACCCTGGGCACACTTGGTCAAAACTCGAGGTTCAGACCAAAACTCGATCACCCATTCACCCACGAGCCCAAATATGCAATTATTTTATAAATCCGACCCCAAAACGAGGTCTAAACTCCAATTATTCAAAAAACCCTAATTCTACCCCAAAACCCCTAATTCTACCATGGAAGAACAATATTTAGGCCTAGAAATCTAATGGGTGTTGATGAAAAATGAAGGAGATGAGTTTAAGAACACATACCAATTGGTATGGGAACTTTTCTTCAAAAATCGCCTAAGGTCTGATTTTAGGGAAGGAGATATGAAAATATGGCTTATTACCGTTTTTGGTTCTACTTTTAATTCACTGTACAAGTCTTCTTCGCGTTCGCGAGAAGCCTGTCGCGTTCACGAAGGGTTAACCCCCCCGACCTTCACGTTCACGAGACCTACATCGCATTCGCGTAGGGTAAAATCCATTGCCCCAATTCCCTGCCAAATGGCCTTCGTGATCGCGATAGCCAGGTCGCGTTCGCGAAGGGTAACACCCCCAATGTTTCGCGTTTGCGTCCTAAGCCTCGCGTTCGCGTAGATAAAAATCTCCCTCAGACTAAATTATTCTTCGCGTTCGCGGGAGTTCCTTAGCGAACGCGAAGAACAATACACCAGCACACTAGAAGAAGCAAAACAGTAGAAAATCATAAGTCCAAAACACCCCGAAACTCACCCGAGCCCTCGGGGCTTTAAACCAAACATCCATACTAACTCAAAAACATCATATGGACTTACTCATGCGATCAAATTGCTAAAATAACATCTTTAACAACGAATTTAACATAAAAATCAAAGAAAAATCTCAAGAACTCTTAAGTTCAAATTTTAACCATCGAGGGTCCGATTCACGTCATATCAAGTCCATTGCTTACCAAATTTTACAGGCTCAACTTAAATACCATATAAGACCTGTACCGGGTTGCGGAACCAAAATACGAGACTGATACCATCAAATTCAAACACATTTAAATTTCCAAAAACTCTTACAATTTCAGTTAAACAATTTTCTTCAAAAATTCATTTATCGGGCTTGGGACCTCGGAATTCAATTCCGGGTATACGCCCAAGTCCCATATTTTTCTGCGGACCCTCCGGACCGTCAAATTACAGGTCCGGGTCAGTTTACCCAAAATATTGACCGAAGTCAACTTAAATTCAATTTTAAAGGCCAAATTAGCATTTTATCAAATTTCCACGTAAAAGCATTCCAGATATACGCCCGAACCGCACATGCAAATCGAGGTGATATAAAAGGAGACTTTTAAGGCCTTGGAATACAGAATTTACTTGTATATCAAGTGATTACCTTTTGGGTCATCACATCCTCCACCTCTAAAACAATCGTTCGTCCTCGAACGAACATAGAAAGAAGTACCTGAGTCGGGGAAAAGATGGGGATATCGGCTCCGCATTATCGAACTCGAACTCCCAGGTAGCTACCTCGGCAGGCTGACCTCTCTACTGAACACGAACAGAAGGGTAACTCCTCGATCTCAACTAACAAACCTGTCAGTCCAGAATGGCCATCAGCTCCTCCTCATAGGTTAGATCCTTGTCCAACTGGACAGTGCTGAAGTCTAACACGTGAGTGGATTGCAGTGATACCTCCGAAGCATAGACACATGAAACACTGGGTGCATAACTGATAAACTCGGCATCAACGCAAGTCTGTAAGCCATCTCTCCCACTCTATCTAGAAGCTCAAAAGGACCAACGAACCTAGGGCATAGCTTGCCCTTCTTCCCAAATCTCATCATGCCCTTTATGGGCAACACCCGGAGCAACACCTGCTCTCTGACCATAAATGCCACATCACAAACCTTGCAGTCAGCATAACTCTTCTTCCTGGACTGAGCTGTACGAAGCCTATCCTGAATGATCTTAACCATGACCAAGGCATCCTGAACTAAATCTGTACCCAACAACCAAGCCTCTCCCGGCTAAAACCATCCAATTAGCGGCCGACACCGTCTACCGTATAATGCCTTATAGGGAGCCATCTGAATGCTCGAATGGTAGCTGTTATTGTAGGCAAACTCTGCTAATGGCAAGAACTGATCCCAAGAACCTCTAAGGTCCATAACACAAGCTCGGAGCATATCCTCTAAAATCTGAATAGTACATTTGGATTGTCCGTCCGTCTGGAGATGAAATGTCGTGCTCAACTCAACCCGTGTGCCCAACTCACGCTGAACTGCCCTCCAGAATTGTGAGGTAAACTATGTACCTCGGTCAAAAATGATAAACACGGGCACACCATGAAGACGAACAATCTCCCGGATATTGATCTCAGCCAACCGCTCTGAGGAATAGGAAACTGCCACAGGAATAAAATGTGCTGACTTGGTCAGCCTATCAACGATAACCCATACTGCATCGAACTTCCTCTGAGTCAGTGGTAGTCCAACAATGAAATTCATAGTGATCCGCTCCCACTTTCACTCAGGAATCTCAATCTTCTGAAACAAACCACCAGGTCTCTGATGCTCGTACTTTACCTGCTAACAATTCAAACACCGAGCTATATAGACAACAATTTCCTTCTTCATCCTTCTCCACCAATAATGTTGCCGCAAGTCCTGATACATCTTAGCGACGTCCGGATGAATAGAGTATCGGGAACTATAGGCCTCCTCCAGAATCAACTCACGAAGCCCATCCACATTAGGCACAAAAATACGACCCTGCATCCTCAAAACTCCATCATCCCCAACTGTAACCTACCTGACACCTTCGTGCCGCACCATGTCTCTAAGGACAAGCAAATGAGGATCATCATACTGCCAATCTCGGATACTCTCAAATAAGGAAGAAGGAGCGACTGTGCAAGCTAGCACACGACTGGGCTCAAAAACATCCAACCTCATGAACTGATTGGCCAAAGCCTGAACATCTAAAGCAAGCGGTCTCTCACCAACTGGAATATATGCAAGGCTGCCCATACTGGCTGACTTCCTACTCAATGCATCGGCCACTACATTGGCCTTTCCCGGATGATACAAGATGGTGATATCATAGTCTTTCAATAGCTCCAACCACCTCCTTTGCCTCCAATTTAGCTCCTTCCGCTTGAACAAGTATTGCAAACTCTTCCAATCCGTGAACACCTCACACGACACGCCGTATAAATAATGCCTCCAAATCTTCAGCACGTGAACAATGGCTGCTAACTCCAAATCATGAACTCGATAATTCTTCTCGTGGATCTTTAACTGTCGTGAAGCATATGCAATAACATTGCCATTCTGCATCAACATTGCACCAAGTTCAATACACAATGCATTACAATATATTGTATTTGGCCCTAAACCTGTGGGCAAAACCAACATTGGCACCGTCGTCAAAGCTGTCTTGAGCTTCTGAAAGCCCGTCTCACACTCATACGACCACCTAAACTAGGAACCCTTATGGGTTAACCTAGTCATCGGGGCTACAATAGATGAAAACCCCTCCACAAACGACGGTAATAACCCAAGAAACTCTGTATCTTTGTAGCTGACGTAGGTCTAGGTCAATCCTTGACTGCCGCAATCTTCTTAGGATCCACCTGAATACCCTCTACAGATACAACTTAACACAAGAATGCAACTGAACTCAACCAAAACTTACACTTTGAAAACTTGGCATACAATTGACTATCCCTCAAAGTCTGAAGAATGACACGAAGATGCTACTTGTGCTCCTCCCGGCTGCGAGAATAGATCAAAATATCATAAATGAAGACAATCACGAAGGAATCCAAATAAAGCTTGAACACTCGGTTCATCAAGTCCATGAAAGTTGCTGGGGCATTTGTCAACCTAAATGACATCACTAAGAACTCATAATGCCCGTACCGAGTGCGAAAAGTTGTCTTAGGGACATCGGACGCCCTAATCCTCAACTGATGGTAGCTAGATCTCAAATCAATCTTCGAGAACACCTTGGCACCCTGAAGCTGATCAAACAAATCATCAATTCTCGGCAATGGGTACTTATTCTTGATTGTGACCTTGTTCAACTACCGATAATCTATACACATCCTCATCGATCCATCCTTCTTCTTAACAAACAACACCAGCGCACCCCAAGGCGAGACACTAGGTCTAATAAAGCCCTTGTCAAGCAAGTCTTGCAACTGTTCTTTCAATTCTTTCAACTCTAGCGAGGCCATACGATACGACGGAATAGAACCCAGAGCCAAATCGATGTAAAAGTCAATATCCCTGTCGGGCGCATACCCGGCAGGTCTATAGGAAATACCTATGGAAACTCACGAACAACAGGCACAGAATCCATATAAGGAACCTTGGCATTGAATCACAAACATACGCCAAATAGGACAAACATCCCTAATCAACCATACCCCGAGCCTTCATATATGAGACAACCCTACGGGTGGAATAACTAAGAGTCTCCCTCCACTCTAAACAAGGTAAACCCGGCAAAGCTAAGGTCACAGTCTTGGCATGACAGTCCAAGTTAGTATGGTAAGGTGATAACCAGTCCATCCCCAATATGACATCAAAATTGACCATATCCAAAAGTAACAGATCTACTTGGGTCTCAAAACTTCCACCACAACAAAATCACCCACCGGTGTAGACACATATATAGAAGCACTCAAAGAATCACTAGGTATGACCAGACATGAGGCAAAATAAGATACACATAGGAGTATGTAGACCCTGGATCAAATAGAATTGAAGCATCTCTATGATAGACCAGAACGGTACCTGTGAAAACTACATCGGAGGCCTCATCCTCGGGCCTAGTTGGAAGAGCATAACATCGGGGCTGGGCCCCACCACTCTGAGCTACATACCTGGGACGGCCTCCTGCTGGCTAGCCTCCACCCTTAGTGGCCTAACCTCCACCTCTAATACCTCTACCTCTACCTCTAGAACCTCTACCCTCATCCCTAGCTGGCTGAGCAGGTGGTGGAACACCCGGTGCCTGAACCATGGAACGGGAACCCTGATGTTGCGACTGAACACCTACCCTACTAATCTCGAACAAGCCCTCCGAATATGACCATACTTACTACACTCAAAGTATCCACCTGAGTGTTGCGGCTGAGGGAACTAAGACTGACCCTGGCAGGCCGGCTGACCATGAGAAAAGCTCTGAAGAGGAGGTGCTCTGATAGGAGCTAATGGAGCACGGTAGGACTGCTGATTAGAATACTGCACATAAGAACCACGGCCACCTGGAGCACCATGAGAAGTCTGAAGTGCTGAATGAAACGATGGGAGGATGGCTCCTACCAAAAGAATCCCTGCCTCCAAAGGAGGCACCACTGAACCTGCCTAAATGACGAGGCCTCTTGTCAGACCCCTGACTACTCCCCTGTGATAGAACCATCTCAACCCTCCTAGCTACATTGGCCGCATCCTGAAAAGAAATCTTGCTCCCGGTCTCCTTAGCCATCTGCAATCGAATCGGCTGAGCGAGTCCCTCAATGAACCTCCTCACCCTCTCTCTCTCGATGGGAAGTATAATAAGAGCATGATAGGCCAAAGCAATGAATCTGGTCTCATACTGAGTGACGGTCATAGAACCCTGCTGGAGACACTCAAACTGCCTCCGATAGTCTTCCCTCTAAGTGATAGGAAGAAACTTCTCCTGAAATAGCTGAGAGAACTTATCCCAAGTCAAGGCAGGTGACCCATCTTGCCTAGCAAAACAAAAATCCGTCCACCAAGTCTTGGCGGAACCTGACAGATGAAAAGCAGCAAAGTTGACCCCATTGGTCTCCACTATCCCCATGTTCCGAAGAACCTCATGACAACTATCTAAATAATCCTGGGGATCCTCTAAAGATGTACCACCATAAGTAGTGGTGAACAGCTTGGTGAACCTATCCAATCTCCACAAAGCATCGACAGACATAGCTACTCCATCACCGGTCTGAGCTACTACACCTGGCTAAACTGCTCCAACTGGGTAAGTTGCTGGAGTTTGAAACCGGGGAGCCATCTGCTCCAGAGTGTGGGTAGAGGGAGTCTGTGCTACTCCACCAGCCTGAGAGACGACTGGTGCTACAGGAAGTAAGCCTGCCCGGGTGACACTCTCCATAAGGTCGACTAGACAGACCAGAGCATCTTGGAGTACTCGAGCAATGAAACCCTGCGGGACCTGAGCTGGGCCCACCAGAACTGTCTGGGATGGAACCTCATCATCAAACTCTACCTGAGGCTCCACCGCTGGTGCTGTTTCTCTGGCTGAGGTCTGCCCTTGCCTCGGCCCCAAACACGGCCTTGGCCTAGTCTTCTGCCCCTCGTGGGAACTACTGCTGGGGGCTCGGGCTGCTGGTCAATGGATGAAGAAGTAGTGTTCTCGCCATCTGCGAAAGAACAGATAAGAAATTCAATTAGCATTGAGAAACCCAATCCGCACGATAGAGATGAATAGAAGTGAAATTGTTCCTACTAATCCCTCAGACTCTACCAAGCTTGTCCATGAATTGTGAGACCTAAGTAACCTAGAGCTCTGATACCAACTTGTCACGACCCGAACTTCCCACCCTCGGGAGTCGTGATGGCGCCTACTCATGAAAGCTAGGCAAGTCGAGCATTATAGATTTTATTATCCTTTTTCTTAACCTTTTTACAAGTTTAAATCAACATGTAATCAACAACGGAATAATGATAATAAAAGAAATACGAAAGACGAAGTCTGATAGTTTAACCAAATGCTAGTGCGAAAATCCAAAATACAACTCTGCCCAGAACTGGTGTCACAATATTATGGACCATCTACGAATACTACAAACAGTGGTCTGAAAAGAGAGATACAAGTCTGTCTGTAAAGTAAATGAAAACAGAATATAAAAGATAGAAGGGGACACCAAGGCCTGTGGATGTCTGCAGGACTACCTCGGGTCTCCGCTGGACTGAAGACAACAACCTCGCTATGGTCCAAAAGCTCCAGTACCGAGATCTGCACACAGTGTAGAGTGTAGTATCAGCACAGCCGACCCCATGTGCTGGTAAGTGTCGAGCCTAACCTCGGCAAAGTAATGACGAGGCTAGGAGAAGGCTACCAAATAAATCTGTGCAGTTAAAGCATATACAGTATCTAACAATAACGGGAACTAGCAGTTAAAGATAGGAAGGGGAGCATGTTGTGGGGCATATCAAGTACCAACTGAATCTCAGGAGAAAAACATAAGGAAAATCTTAAATTTCGCATAAGTAAGAATAAGGAAAACAGTAACGAATCAATGTTCACTTTTATTCATTATTGTTGCGGCGTGCAACCCAATCCAAATCATATAACACTGTTGCAGCGTGCAACTCGATCTAAATCATAGAATACTATTGTGGAGTGCAACCCGATCCAAATCATATATCACTGTTGCAGCATGCAACCTGACCCCTCCTGTCCTCCCTTATTACTCCTTGTTGCGGCGTGCAACCCAATCCCATATAATATTGTTGCGGTGTACAACCCGATCTCAATATACAAATCAACACGAATCACAAAAGAATTATGGCAAGGGAACAATAAGGAAACAACAATATCCCGGCAAGGGAATCACCAACAAGAATAAACACACCCCGGCAAGGGAACCAACAGTAAGGATTAAATACATCCTGACAAGGGAATCAGCTATAACCAAACTTGTACCAACAATTAACTTCACAACTGAAACCTCAACTAGAGCCAACGCTCAACAATAAACAAATACCACGAAGATAATCATAATTCTTTCCCAACACGGAGAGTCAACAATTTAGGCATTTGTAGTACTTATTAAGAAACACAACGATTACAATTTAAGACTCACGGGCATGCTTGACAATGACGTATAGATACTCATCACCACACCTATACGTCGTACACTACACTAGCACATAGCAAATAAAGCACAATACTTATTCCCTCAAGCTAAGGTTAGACCAAACACTTACTTCGAACTTCCACGGCCAACTCAAGCCTCAAACACCGCTTTTCCTTTACAATTTGCCTCCAATTTACTTGTATCTAGCCCAAATTAATTTAATAACATCAATAAATGCTAAAGAATTCATACACAATGCTTAATTATAGGTTTTCTATCATTTTCCCCAAAAAGTCAAAAATCGACCCCGGGCCCGCTTGGTCAAAACTCGAGGTTCGACCAAAACTCGATCACCCATTCACCCACGAGACCAAATATGCAATTAGTTTTGAAATCCGATCCCAAAACGAGGTCTAAATTTCAATTATTCAAAAAGCCCTAATTTTATCCAAAACCCCTAATTCTACCATGGAAGAACAATATTTAGGCATAAAAATCTAATGGGTGTTGATGAAAAATGAAGGAAATGAGTTTAAGAACACATACCTATGATTTGGTGTTGGAACGTTTCTTCAAAAATCACCTAAGGTCTGATTTAGGGAAAGAGATATGAAAATATGGCTTATTCCCATTTTTGGTTATGCTTTTAATTCACTGGACAGGTCTTCTTCGCGTTCGCGAGAAACTTGTCGTGTTTAAGAAAGGTTAACCCTCTGACCTTAGCTTTCGCGAGACCTACGTCGCATTCGCGTAGGGTGAAATCCCATTCCCCAGTTCCCTGCCAAATGGCCTTCGCGTCCGCGATAGCCAGGTTGCGTTTGCGAAGGGTAACATCCCCAATGTTTCGCGTTCGCGTCCTGAGCCTCGCGTTCACGTAGAAGAAAATTTCCCTCAGACTAACTTACTCTTTGTGTTCGTGGGAGTTCCTTCGCGGACCCGAAGAACAATACACCAGCACACTAGAAGTGGCAAAACAGCAGAAAATCCTAAGTCCAAAACACCACGAAACCTATCTGAAACTCACCCGAGCTCTCGAGGCTCCAAACCAAACATGCATACTAACTCAAAAACATCATATGGGCTTACTCATGTGATCAAATCGCCAAATTAACATCTTTAACAATGAATTTAGCATCAAAATCAAAGAAAACTCTCAAGAACTCTTAAGTTTTAATTTTAACAATCGAGGGTTCGATTCACGTCATATCAAATCCGTTTCTAACCAAATTTTACAGGCTCAACTTAAATACCATAGAAGACCAGTACCGGATTCTTGGACCAAAATACGGGCCTGATACCATCAAATTCAAACACTTTTAAATTTCCAAAAACTCTTATAATTTCAGTTAAACAATTTTCTTCAAAAATTCATTTCTCGGGCTTGGGACCTTGGAATTCAATTCCGAGTATATACCTAAGTCCCATATTTTTCTACGGACCCTCCGGGACCGTCAAATCATGGGTTCAAGACCATTTACCCAAAATGTTGACCGAAGTCAACTTAAATTTAATTTTAAATTCCAAAATAGCATTTTTATTAAATTTCCACATAAAAGAGTTCCGGATATATGCTCGGACCGTGCATGCAAATCGAGGTGAGATAAAAGGAGGCTTTTAAGGCCTCAGAACACAGAATTTACTTGTAAATCAAGTGTTGACATGAATAGGCATCGAAATGCTCCCGGGTCATCCGAAACCCAATTTGAACATGCGCCCAAGTCCGAAATCATCATAAGAACCTACTGGAACCTTCAAATCCCGAGGTCATTTACTGAACATCCAACCTTAGCCAATTCTTCCAACTTAAACTTCCGAAATGAGAGTTTTCTTTCCAAATCAACTTCGAACTTCCCGAATTTCAATTCAGACCACGCGTACAAGTCATAATACCTGAAATGAAGCTACTCATGGCCCCAAACCACCGAACGACATACTAGGGCTCAAAAGAACTGGTTAGGTCGTTACAGTAGTACACTACGGGCAAGCCTATGGTGACTCTTTTGTGGCATATGAATGTTATTTCTGAGAGTGAGTGAATTCTTTCTATCTTGAGTTCCTAATTATTCTTGAATTTTATTGTGTGTGGAACGACTATCTATTGTTGTGTGAGGGCACTTGATTCATGAAGGAAAGATAATGTCATTGACCTTTATGTTAGAGTAAGTGAGTGAGTTGTGAATAATGCATGGTACTTGAGAGTCAAATATTAAGGTGAAGATGTTACACTCCTATGCTTAGTCTATTTTAAAGATTATTGGTAAGATGAGTTAAGGGAATTAATTAAAAAGGTCATATCTATATAAAGTTTAGTTTGATTGCTCGTCATCGTATCTATATAAAGTTTAGTTTAATTGCTCGAGGCTGAGCAATGGTTGAAGTATGGGTTGTTGATGCTAGGCTATAGTTACGTATTTAGTCGTTTATAATACTCTAATTTGCTACACTTTAATTGAGTTTGAGATTTAATCACTAGTGTTTTACACTAATTACGTGGTTTATGCCTTGTAGGAGTGATTATGAGCTATGTAGATATTATGGAACGAATTAGAGCTATTTGGAGCTTTGAAGTTTGAGTAAAAGTCCAAAGGATTAAGTCGGGATCGTGTTCAGGGGTCGAGGATCAATTATGGATGTCAAAATTCAAGGAAGAAGCAACTACTGAAGAAATGCACTAGTGCGACGCACTGTGCAACGCATTAGAGTAATTTTATGTTAGAAATTTTCAAAGTTCAGAGACTGGTTTTGTTTGGTCTGACAAGAAAAAGCACTAGTGCGACGCACGAGGCGACGTACAGTGCGACGCATGAAAAGCAATAAGTTTACAAGTTTTCCTATTCGGCTAGGAAAGGGAGATTTCATCTTAGCCCAACCCTACTTAATATAAATACATGTAAAAATATTTGGAGGACTTTAGACATATTTTGGACCAAGGGAGAGCACGGAGCCGTCGTGGAGGCCGGAATTCATCAGATTCCATCTTTCTTCCATCAAAATTAGTAATCTTTACGTTTCTTTGGATGAATTGTTATATTGCTACCATGTCTGTGTGGAACTAAACTTTGCGTTCTAGGGTTGTGGTTTTCATGAATTGTCACGACCCGAACTTCCCACCCTCGGGAGTCGTGATGGCGCCTACTCGTGAAAGCTTGGCAAGCCGAGCGTTTTAGATTTTATTATCCTTTTTCTTAACCTTTTAACAATTTTAAATAAACATGCGATCAACAGCAGAATAATAATAATAATAATAATAATAATAATAATAATAATAATAATAATAATAATAATAATAATAAAAGAAATGTGGAAGACGAAGATTGATAGTTTAACGAAATGCTAGTGCGAAAATCCAAAATACAACTCTGCCCAGAACTGGTGTCACAATATCACGGACCATATACGAATACTACAAATAGTGGTCTGAAAAGAAAGATACAAGTCTGTCTATGAAGTAAATGAAAACAGAATATAAAATATTGAAGGGGACGCCAAGGCTTGCAGACATTTGCAGGACTAACTCGGGTTTCCGCTGGACTAAAGACAACAACCACGCTATGGTCCAAAAGCTCCAGTACCGAAATCTATACACAGTGTAGAGTGTAGTATCAGCACAACCGACCCCATGTGCTGGTAAGTGTCGAGCCTAACCTCGGCGAAGTAGTGACGAGGATAGAATAAGGCTACCAAATAAACCTGTACAATTAAAGCATATACGGCAAGTAATAATAACAGAAACTAGTAGTTAAAGATGGGAAGGGGAACATGCTGCGGGGAATATCAAGTACCAACAGAATCTTAGGAGAAAAACATAAGGAACATCTTAAATTTCGCATCAGTAAGAATAAGGAAAACAAAAATGAATCAAGGTCCACTTTTATTTTTTATTGTTGTGGCGCGCAACTCGATCCAAATCATATAACACTATTGCGGCGTGCAACTCGATCTAAATCATAGAATACTATTGTGGCGTGCAACCCGATCCAAATCATATATCACTGTTGCGGCGTGCAACCCGATCCCTGGTAAGGGAACCAACAGTAAGGATTAAATATGTCACGGCAAGGGAATCAGCTATAACCAAACTTGTACCAACAATTAACTTCACAAATGAAACCTCAACTGGAGCCAACGCTCAACAATAAACAAATACCACGAAGATAATCATAATTCTTTCCCAACACGGAGAATCAACAATTTAGGCACTTGTAGTACTTATTAAGAAACACAACAATTACAATTTAAGACTCACGAGCATGCTTGAATGACGTATAGATACTCGTCACCACACCTATACGTCGTACGCTACACTAGCACATAGCAAATAAAGCACAATACATATTCCCTCAAGCTAAGGTTAGACCAAACACTTACCTCGAACTTCCACGACCAAATCAAGCCTCAAACACCACTTTTTCTTTAGAATTTGCCTCCAATTTACTTGTATCTAGCCCAAATTAATTTAACAACATCAATAAATGCTAAACAAATTCATACACAATGCTTAATTATAGGTTTTCTATCATTTTTTCCAAAAAGTTAAAAATCGACCTCGGGCCCGCATAGTCAAAACTCGAGGTTCAGAACAAAATTCTTCACCCATTCACCCATGAGACCGAATATGCAATTAGTTTCGAAATCCGACCCCAAAACGAGGTCTTAATTCCAATTATTCAAAAAGCCCTAATTCTACCCAAAACCCCTAATTCTACCATGGAAGAAAATTAGTTAGGCGTAGAAATATAATGGGTGTTGATAAAAAATGAAGGAGATGAGTTTAAGAACACATACCTATGATTTGGTGTTGGAAGTTTTCTTCAAAAGTCGCCTAAGGTATGATTTTAGAAAAGGAGATATGAAAATATGGCTTATTCTCGTTATTTGTTCTGCTTTTAATTCACTGGATAGGTATTCTTCGCGTTCGCAAGAATCCTGTCACGTTTGCGAAGGGTTAATCCCCCTGACCTTCGCGTTCATAAGACCTACGTCGCATTCGCGTAGGGTATAATAACATTCCCCAGCTCCCTGCCAAATGGCCTTCGCGTACGCAATAGCCAGGTCGCGTTCGCGAAGGGTAACACGCCCAATGCTTCGCGTTCGCGTCCTGAGCCTCGTGTTCGCGTAGAGGAAAATCTCCCTCAGACTAACTTACTCTTCTAGTCCGTGGGATTTCCTTCGCGTTCGCGAACACAAAGAACAATACACCAGCACACTAGAAGCAGCAAAACAGTAGAAAATCCTAAGTCAAAACACCTCGAAACCTATCCGAAACTCACCTGAGCCCTCGGGGCTCCTAACCAAACATGCATACTAACTCAAAAAAATCATATGGACTTACTCATGCGATCAAATCGCCAAATTAACATCTTTAACAACGAATTTAGCATCAAAATCAAAGAAAAATCTCAAGAACTCTTAAGTTTAAATTTTAACAATCGAGGGTCCGATTCACGTCATATCAAGTCCGTTTCTAACCAAATTTTACAGGCTCAACTTAAATACCATATAAGACCTGTACCGGGCTCCGGAACAAAAATACAGTCCCGATACCATAAAATTCAAACACATTTAAATTTCCAAAAACTCTTATAATTTCAGTTAAATAATTTTCTTCAAAAATTTATTTCTCAGGCTTGGGACATCGGAATTCAATTCTGGGCATATGCCCAAGTCCCACATTTTTCTACGAATCCTGCGGGACCATCAAATCATGGGTCTGGGTCCATTTACCCAAAATATTGAGCAAAGTCAACTTAAATTCAATTTTAAAGGCCAAATTAGCATTTTTATTAAACTTCCACATAAAAGCATTCCGGATATATGCCCGAACCATGCACGCAAATTGACGTAAGATAAAAGGAGGCTTTTAAGGCCTCGGAACACAGAATTTACTTGTAAAGTTTATTAAAGTTTTTGGCTTTTGGGTCATCACATGATTATTAAAGTTTATTAATTATATTGCCATTAATTCGAGTTATCATCTTTGGTTGTTTCTCTAATTATGTGCATAATTGCTTAATTGTTTTGCCATCAGTTGAGTTCTATTCATTATCTATGCTACGCTTGGAAAAGCCGTGTTTAGATTAGAGTAGAATTAGAGAGAGCTTTTATTCTGAACCCATGGCTCGGTTAAAGATTTTGCGATTAGGATAGGAATATACCTAATAGTCTTGCTTAGGTGAATATTGTATTATATTCGTTCATGATAGATTCAAGACTATAGGAATATAGGGTTGATATATTATGGATAGACGGATAGTATTGTGGGAACATGCTATTTATATAAATGGTCCGTTCAATTAGCAATCAAAGATAATTTTGATTAATAGGTATAATTACAAACTCAATAGGATTGATAAACCGACCACAACCCTGGAATCTATATCTCTCTTGGTTACGTATTTAATTTCCACAATAGTAGTTTAATAGAAAAACATCACTCTTGATTATCTTGAATAGTTAATTGATTTTAGTTTACTTAGTTAACGATTGATCTAAGTCTCTGTGGGTTCGACATCCGACTTCCGAGTAACTTTATTACTTGATGGCCACGTATACTTGCGTGTACTTGGGGAACCAACAAGATGTCTATCATTACCACATATTCAAGAGGAAAAATATGCTAGGGTTATCTAATATCTAGGGAAAGGGGGGTTGGCCTCTATTTATAAAGAGTGTCTACCCATCACATGTCAATTATTATTGGGCCCCACGGATCCACGCACATAGTATTTAATATTAGGCCTTTTATTTACCCACCGCTTGGGCCAGGTCGATGTCCTTTCAAGCTATAACCAATTAACGTAAGTCCAAATTCTAACATTCTCCCACTTGGACGCCAACATTAATTCAGAACAAGAAAAAAAAATTAAAAATTTTGAATTTTGAGAAAACCATTTTAAAAAGATTTTAGACTCTATATTGGCCGCACTATTCTTAGAGCCAAGGATAGAATGACCCATATAACAATCCATCCAGTCTCAATGGGCATCACACCAATTCAAGGTATGAATTCTCTCTATGATCACATGTGCTAGAATTTCCATCAACATGGATCAAACATGTGTGCTAAGCATGTTATCTTTCTAATCAAGGTGAACAGAGCCACACCTCTTAGAAAGAAATAATCCTCCAAATGATATTATAACCATATCACCTCAGGAGCCTTCAAGTGACACAAAAATCATATCACCTCCGGAGGTTTTTCTTGTGCCTTACCCGGGATAATCAAGGTAACAAGTAGCAAAACTAAAAGATACCATGAGTTTATGCAATATCCAATTGGGAAAAATAAATAAATTATTATGTTAGTCAATAACATAAGCAATAAATGTAGTGGAGGCAGAGTTAGAAATTAGGGTTTCCTCTTTGTAAGGCCCCGTAAAAAAAATTCAAGAACTCGAGGTTTGTGGTGCCAAGGTAGGCCAACATGTAAGGTCTTGTGAATTTCTATTTCTAAATTGAGAAATTTCAAGCTTAGGAATACACTTTAAATTAGACCCAAATCACATGAGAATTACTAGAGTGGATAAAGTTATTTGGATACTTGGGGATAATTCTTTTATTAATATTGAGCGTTGTAATAATGGGGAAACACTTGGATGTTAATTTCAAAGCAATAAGACTAAAGAAAATAGCACAACTATAGCACAGGAGGGAAGCTGAGAATTTTAGCAAAGCAATGAGCTAAAGCCTTATAGCACAAGGATAGCACCAGTTGAAAAATACTGCACCTGATTTTAGTAAACCAGTGAGCCAAAGCGTTATAGCATAGGGATAGCACTAGTTGAAAAATATTGTACCGGGGCCTATTAATACATGAGCGGGGAAAGAGAAAAATAAAAGAATTTCAAGACTACGACTTTTCTCTCCATCACCCATCCGGCCAAGTCTTCCAATACACACTAAAGGTGAGTTTTTAAGTGTATTTTTATGATAATTTCACTTCTCAATTACTAGTTATAACAAGGTTTTAATTTGATTCCATAGAATTTCTTCAAAATCTCAAAAACACCTCAAAATTTGACTTTCAAGATTTGGCCTGCAAGAGGTAATCTTCCACCCTTAAACCTACATGCATGGATTGTTAGTGAATATATGATAAAGAAATAAGTACTCTTACTTATGAGATGGTTATTGGAAGCCATTAATACTTAAACTAGATTATTGGGTGTTGTAGAGATTTTGTAATGAGTTAATTAGTGAAATTTGGTGGATGTGAGTTCATTTGGTTATTATAATGGTGCTAAAGAAGGCAATTAGTAGTCAGAGGATGTTGTATTATATCTTCCTGGTGGGAAGGAAGGATTGTTGAATGAAGGAACACTTTTACTAGAGGTGGTAAAATGCTATGCACTTTAGGTGCTTGATAAAATGCCAACATGACCAAAAACCTGGAAAATTTTACTAACATTGGTCCAATTGAATTATGTTGATATAGATTGAAGCTGTAAGAGTAGTGGGGGGTTTTAATAACACTAAAGAGCTGAATCCAGGTATGTATGGCTAAACTTTCTTCTTCTTAGAATCGAACCCCTGGTGTTCGAGTATTTAGTCTAAGTTCTTAACTTGATCATACTAGAATTGGTTGCCTTAATGTGTTGTGTTAAAAGATTCATGTTCAATAATTATTCTACATGTTTATTGTGTCGTTATGTTGTTTGAGAATGTGTTTGAAATGAGGAATATGTGTTTAGAAAGGTTAAGAATTCATGTCAAGAATCGAAAAAAGCTTGCTAACCTAATTTGTATGAAAAACCTTCGTGTGATTAAGATTTTGTCACGACCCCAACCCGGACCCGGTGGTGATGGCGCTTCTCGTGAAGACAAGGCCAGCCGACACTTCCCATTTTCCAATTATTAACAATTAAGCATTTAAGAAATAGTCTAAACATGAATAAACAAACCAAAGTTTAATCAAATAATAGTATAATATGCGGAATACAGCCCAAACACAACCCGATACTGAGGTGTCACTAGTCATGAGCATCTATAAAACCTAATACAAGTCTGAAAAATCTACAAACTATTACAAATGTCTGATAAGAGATAGAAATGATAAGGAGGGAGAAACACGGGATTGCGAACATCAAGCAGCTACCTCGTGGACTCCGATATCTGCCGGGAGATCTCAACTCGCACTGGCAGGATCTGCAACGGCTGAATCTGCACACGGGGTACAGGGAGTAAAGTGGGTGCTCCAACTCAGTGAGTAACAAATGTAAATAAAGACTAAAAACAAGACATCACGTAAAACACCAAGCATTCTATAATGAAGCAGTAAAACCATTTAAAAATCAGTGAATTAGTGAAAGATAGGAAAAAATCCTTTATATCAAATGCAATTTCATGAAAACACTTTTTCAACAATTAAGTAGGTAATGGACAATTAATTATGAAAATAAACAAAAGAAGGTTCGTCCCTCTAGCACAGTATCCACAATTCCGCCCCTCGGGCAATATCTCAGAACAATACCAGCCCTTCGGGCTCAATCTCACATCACAATGGGTACCCGCGCTCACTAGACAGACTCTTGGAGAGGCCCCTTACGGCCTAAGTGCAATATCAAGCCACCTCCTGGCATCATCACTAGGCCCTCGGCCTTATACAATCAAGCCACCTCGTAGCATACATATCTTAGCCTTCGACCTCATAATCAGTATCAAATGTTTCCTCACAACATAGGCCCTCGGCCTTACTCAGTCAAAATTCTCACAAGCCTCTCGGGCAGTAGTAAAACATGATTCTCAGCCCAAAAATATCATTTAAAAGATTATGTAAGTGTTTAAAACAGAGTAAACATGGCTGAGTACGAAAACAGTGAAATATAACATGACTGAGTTAAGTATAAAGTCAAAAAGTGAGAAAATACCAGTAAAAATCCCAGAAGGGTTCAAATAGTTGGCACGAGGCCCAAATCTGGCATTCTGCCCAAATAATGATGATAGCAAATAGATTTCAGTCAAATACACGGTAAAATCATCAATCGGGACAGACTAAGTCACAATCCCCAGTGCACGACCCCACGCTCGTCATTAAGCGTGTGCCTCACCTCAATATAGCACTATAATGTACAAATACGGGGTTTCAAACCCTCAGAACATCATTTACATTCATTACTCACCTCGAAACGGTCAAATCTCTAGCTCGCGATGCCTTTGCCCCTCGAATCGGCCTCTACTCGCGTCGAATCTATCCAAAATACGAGGACGTCAAAATATGCTAAGGGAATGAAGCCCAAGAGAAAATAATCAAAATACGACACAAATCCCGAAATTACCAAAACCCAACCCTCGGGCCCACATCTCGGAATTCAATAATTTTTATATCAATAGATTCCTTATCTCCCCACGAGTTCATATATATCAAAAGTTCTGAAATCCGACCTCAAATGGTCCTTCAAATCCTCAAGTTTAGGTCTAAGTTTCCAAGCCCTAGTTTCCCCAATTTTCACCCTTACTTTCCATAATTTCTAGCTCTAATCCATGAAATAATAGTATAGGAATGAGTTTCAGGTCCAAATTCCTTACCTCAATGAAGTTCCCTTGAAATCCCTCTTTCAAATCGTCCAAAAAGCTCCAAAGCCGAGATAAAAATGGTGAAATTGGCTAAAATTCGCAAAGGCCACAATTTAAACCTTCTGCCCAAACCTTTGTGCATCTGCGGTCCAATACTCGCTTCTGTGGTACCGCATATGCGGTTCTTCCTTCGCTTCTGCAGAAATCACTTAACGGATCAAAATCGCACCTACGCTCAACATTCCGCACCTGCGGCTCCGCAGGTGCGGTCCCACTACCGTATCTGCGGTTCCTGACAACTCCTTAATAATCCACTTCTGCGGCTCCCCTTCTGCATGTGTGGAGTTGAACCTACGGTCCCAAATCCGCAGGTGCGAAAATACTAGAAGCAGCAAAAGTTCAGCAGTTGCAAACATTCCTCAAACTCTCCGTCAACCATCCGAAATCACCCTGAGGCCCCCGGGACCTCAACCAAAAGTACAAACATATCCTAATACCTTATTCAAACTTGTTCCAATCTTGAAAGTACCTCAAACAACATCAAATCTACCAAAGCACATTGGATTCAAGCCAAACTTTTCAAAATCTTCTGAATTTCGCTTTTGATCAAAAACCCGACCAAACCACGTCTGAATGACCTAAACTTTTGCACACACATCCCAAATGATACCACGGAACTACTGCAACTCTCGAAATTCCATTCCGACCCCTATATCAAAATCTTGCCTACCAACCGAAAATCGCCAAAATATTAACTTCGCCACATCAAGCCAAAATCTACTCCGAACCTTCGAAACTCACTCCGATCACACTCTTAAGTCCCAAATCACCTCTCAAAGCTAACCAAACCATCGGTACTCACATCCGATCCCTCTAATATATAAATCAATATCTGGTTGACTTTTCCGACTTAAGTTTCCTCAAAAGAGCATAAGTGTCTCAAACCTTACCAAAATCATTCCGGATTCGATCTGACCAACCCGATACCACAAAACACGGATAATAAAGTATAAAGAAGCAGAAATAGGGGAAACATAGCAGTAACTCATGAGACAACCGGCTGGGTCACAGATTTTCCAAGCTTTTTTCCTTTATGTATGCAATGCCTTATATGATAGGCCTTATTGATGTGGATAATAGTGTTATTTGAATGTATAAAAAAGGAAAATTTGAATTGTAAGATACGGAAAAGTTCCAAGAGCTACTTAATAAATGAGGCTACTTGTGCCATGTAATGGAAGATGGGAAGGAAATGTGAATTGAGATGAACGATTGAAAGGATGATGTCTCAAGTGAGATGACCTAACCGATCGGGTCGAGATCGGACTCTGTGTAGGAACATGGTGGTATAGTGGATTGTGGCACATGAAACTATGATTATCAATCGTATAAGATGGAAATTGTACCGGAAACTATGTGATCCTTACTTGATATTTTTATATTTGTTTGAAGCTCTTATTGTACATCATGACTGCTTCCTCTTTGTTTCATTGTTCGTTCTATTAAGATTGGTGTTCAGCATTACATACTAGTACTATTCGATAGTACTAATATCTCTTTTGCCAGGGGTTCTACATCTTTAAATGTATATAGGTGGTTCTATAGCAGACAGTGTTAATCGCAGCTAGTGGTGCGCCCTCTTTCCAGCTGACTTGGTGAGCCCCACATCATTTCGGGGTCCTATATCTTTTGTATCTCATGTTCATCTTCTTATCATATTTTGAGGTATAGTCGGGTCCTTGTTGCTGGCACTTTTGTAGCACTTTCTTTTGTATCTACTTAGAGGCTCCGTAGACATTATATGGGTTGTATATGGGTGTTGGGGAAGGTCAATGGATTATGTTGTGCTTTGGATTCCTATTCCACTAAATCGTAAAGTGTATGTAGTTTAAACCTTAACAATGATGTAACTAATAAATTGGCTTAGTAATGTACTTGTATGATCTCCTATTGTCTAATTGATGAAATCATGTCTTCTCTTAATCGTAAGTGAGTAGGGTAGAAAGTGTCCAGCAGGCTTGCTTGGCCGAGTTCACTCGGTTGAGCACTGGTCGCGCTCCCCAAGCTCGGAGCATGACACTCTCTAGCGACAGGCGAAAGGAGAAGACTGAGGCACGCTGCTTCGCGAACACTACCATGGCCACTTCGGCCGGTGACCAGCCTTCTACAACGGCTGGTTTGCCTCCCCAAACCTCCCCCATTGTTTCTAACACCACTACAAATCCTAATAAGCCTTTATATTATTCAAATATATTGAAACCAGCTGTACAAAATTCTCCAATTTCAGCAAACCCTAGTTTGAACACCACTATTGATCCAGTTACTCTTCGACGTGCTACTTTTGTGAGTGGCCAACCATTGGTGAAGTTTTTAGAAGCTAAAATGGAGTGCATGAACGTAATAGAAGGCTTACAATATGTAGTTGTATGTAAGTTTTCATATGGATAGCCTGAGCTTCAGGAATTAAATCGCATTATCCCTGCGCAATGTGGAATTAAAGGTGAATGCAACATTGTTTTTCTTTGGGATATGCATGTATTGATTCATTTGACGTTATGGCAAGATTTCATTAACTTTACGTCAAAAAGTGTGTAATATGTGAAAGCTAAAGATGGTTATGAATATCAGTTGAGAACTCTAATTTATGACTCAAAATTTAAAGTTGGGGAAGATACTCCAAAGGTCATGGCATGGATTTTATTCTCTAATTTGCTGCCTACGTTCTTTGTTAAAGAATCTTTTTTCTCTCTAGCTTCAGTCGTGGGTAAGCCATTACATCTTGATATGGCTACTATTAATAAGACTCGACCAATTTGTGCAAGGGTTAATGTTCTTGTCAATCTTTTGTCAGATTTATCAAAGAAAGTGCGTATGGATATAGAGAGTGAAGCTACTGGGAAATCCGGACAGAATGGGTAAAGATTAATTATGATTATCTACCTAAATATTGTAAGACCTGAAAGCTACAAGGACATGATGAGTTTGAATGTTGGCGTATTCATCCAGAATTAATGGAGAACAAAGGCAATGATAAGCAATCTGATATTGACAAGGATCAAGAGAAAGGCACAAATAAAGCTCCTTTGATGATTCTCACAAGCGAGAAAGTTGTTGGGAATGTAGGGGAACAATGGAAGGAAGTTCGAGATAATCGAGTGAAGAAAGTTGTTCAACAGGAAGAAACACAAGGCAATGTAAGGAAAGAAATTGTTCCAGTTGAAGGTGTTCAAACAACTAATAAATTTGCTGCACTTGAAGAGGATGAAGATGATAAAGAGGATAATAATTAGCTAGTAGTGGTGGCACAAGAGAATGTGGAGCAAAGTTCAAGACCTAACCCTAATGAGGTTGGGAGATCACTAAATCTAGCAGTGCCTGCCTTTGTTCCTACTTTACTTGGGATCAGGACAACAAAAGAAGGAACTACACTTAGAGCAGATATGAATGACAAGAAAAAGGAAAAACAACTGGGAAGGAGTCTACAGCACAGTGGGTTAATCGTACTTTTGGTAATAATAGTATTACAGCTATCCAAACGAAGCAGGAGAGTCTAGTAATGAATAAGAAAGGCAATGATGCAAATAATAATGAAAAGGTTCAATGCGATGATCTAGCTAGGTTTGTAACTACAAACCAATCATATCAACACATACCATCGCTGGCACATGATGACAGTAATGTCCCGGTGGAAAAATTATGGAGTGATCAAGTTGAAGAATTTTCTGAAGAGGAGGAAGGAGAATTTCAGGATGAGGATGAGCAGGATCAAGTGGAAGAAGATGATCAGTCTATTGATCATGATCTAGATAATGTGACAACTGAAGCAGAAGAGGAAGATGATCAAGGTGTTAATGTGAATGCAAAGGCTAAAGAAGGTGTGACGAACACTGGAGATGTGGGTGTACGCATGAAGAAGCAAGGAGAGCAAGAGACTACACCAACCAAAGAAAGAAGTGTGTCAAAACTAAGTGCAGCAGTTTCTAGCCCTAACCCTAACCCTAATTCAATTAAAACCCTAGCTACAGTAATTCTAACTGTAGAGAAAACTAATGATGTTCCTTCAGCTAGGAAAAACCTACCAATTGTGACCAAACCCCCTAATAACCAACCTCTAAAGTTAGCCAAGGAGAATTTGAATAAACTGATGATACCCAAGCCTGTACAAACTAATTAGTGCAGCAACATTTGGCTACACATGAAGAGAATCAGTATGAAGGAAGAGGTAAAGATTTTGATGAAGAGTCTACTACTCAGAACTTTATGAATATGGCCAGACAAGGTGATTTATCTCCACGACATATGGATAAGGTTAAATCTGTTGAAAAAGGTAAGAAGAAGCAACAAAAGGAATCATCTAGTATTCGTAACACTGGAGTTGAAACGAGAAGGTCCATTACTAAATCAAATAATTAGATATGAATTCTATTATTTGGAACATAAGGTCAGTCAATACAAAAAAGGCATTTGAAAGACGTATTACAATGCATAAACAATATGAATTTCAATTCATTGGATTAATGGAGCCTATGCAAAATGCTAGCAAATTGGAGAAATATCGGAGGAAATTAGAAATTCATCATGCTCTTATGAATGTCTCAAATAAAATATAGGTGTTTGTGGAGGAGGAATATGATATTGATGTACTTTTTAATATGGAGCAACAATTAACTATACGACTTTTCAATCCTATCACTCAAAACGATTTTATAGTCACTTTTATCTATGCTAAATGTTATGCGATTGAGAGGATAGAACTGTGGGACGATGTATCCATTAGCAAGTGACATGAATGTTCCTTGGCTTGTGGTGGGTGATTTCAATGTTATTGTTAATGAGTAAGAGAAGTTTCGGGGCGTCATCTATCTATGAATGAAGTTGAAGATTTTAGGCATGTTATAAATACTTGTAACCTATTTGATTTAGGTTTCAAGGGAAGTATATATACATGGTGGAATGGGAGAACAGATGAGGATTGTATATTCAAAAGGCTAGATCGATGTTTGGCCAACTTTGAGTTTCAACAGATGTTTCCTGGGCTCGAGGACACACACCTATCAAAAATTGGTTCAAATCACTATCCTTTGATCATTTCATGTGATAGAAACGCTGCCCCAATCAAGAAATTTTCAAATTCTTGAAGTTTTGGACTGATAATGAAACATTCTTAGATGTTGTCAAGGAAAACTGGAAGGCCGACTTTGTTAGCAATCCTTTCGTGGTTTTCAATCATAAGTTGAAGAAATTGAAGAAAGCTTGGTCGTTATGGAGTAAGGCCACGTTTGGAAACATTTTTTAGAAAATAGCGAGTCTTGAGGAGCTTGTTATAGTGCATGAGACACGATTTGAGCTACATCCTACTCCTTACAATACAGAAAGATCATTGAAGGTGCAAGTTGAGTATATTAGATTTATTCACTTAGAGGAGGAATTTTGGAAGCAAAAATCCGGAATGACATGGTTTCAAGATGGTGATAGAAATACAAAACTCTTCCATACACAACTGAATGGGAGAAGGAAGAGATTATAACTTCAAAGGATCCAAAATAATTTTGGGCAGTGGATGGACAACGTAGAAGACATGGCAGATGAAGCAATCAATTTTTTTCAATCGCAATTCCACGAAGATAGAGTGCCCTCCAATTTTAGCATATTTAATCATGTACCTGCTATGGTAGAGATGGTGCACAATGATGAGCTAATAAAGCAGGCTACGAAAGATGAGGTGAAAAAGGCTTTCGTTGGCCTCAATGGTGACAGATCAGGAGGTCCTGATGGTTTCCATGGCTGCTTCTATCAAACCTGTTAGGAAATTATTGGGGATGATATTTTTGATATGGTGAATGCATTCTTCAATGGACCGGAGCTTCCAAGATTCATCATTCACACAAATTTGGTTTTGTTACCAAAGAAGAAAGAAATTACAACATTTTCGGACATAAGACAAATTAGCCTAAGCAACTTTATCAATAAAGTATTTTCGAGGGTCATTCATGAAAGATTAGTTGAGCTTCTTCCTAATTTGATATCGGATGAGCAAGAAAGATTTGTTAAAGGAAGGAATATTGTGGAGAATGTGCTACTTACATAAGAAATCATCACAGATATAGGGAAGAGAACAAAGGTTGGCCCTAATGTTGTAATCAAGCTCGATATGATGAAGGCGTATGATAGATTATCTTGGTTATTCTTGACTAAAATGCTGAGAAAAATGGGATTCTGTGAGAGGTTCATAGGCTTGATTTATGGTATTTTATCCAACAACTAGTATTCCATTCTTTTGAATGGACAACCATATGGTTTTTTCAAGTCTTCTAAAGGTGTTAAACAAGGCGACCCCCTGTCTCTAACTCTATTTATTCTGGCAGCTGAGGCTTTGTCGAGGGGACTTAATGCACTACATATGAATTTGTATATTTGTGTATTTGGTTTACCTAAATGGAGTCCAAAGATTAATCACTTGGCATATGCAGATGATACGATCAATTTCACGTCTTCAGATGCTACATCACTGCAGCTTATTATGGAAGTTTTGAGTGCATATGAAAGAGCTTCTGGACAACTTATTAACAAAGATAAATCACCACTTGACTACTTTGGAGGTGATCAACAAAGTTCAAAGGATAACTAGTATTGAGAGACAAGAATTTTCTTTCACTTATCTTGGATGCTCTATTTTTTATACTAGGAGAAAGATGGAGTTTTACCAAGGGCTCATGAATAAAGTGCAGGATAAACTTCAAGGTTGGAAGGGCAAAATGTTGTCTAGAGGAGGCCGGGCAGTGCTAATTTCCCATGTCCTCCAAAGTATGCTAATACATTTGCTTTCTGCTATGAACCCTCCCAACTATGTGATTGAGAAGCTTCATAAGATATTTGTGCAATTCTTTTAGAGTAGCTTTGTGGGGAGAAAGAAAAGGAATTGGGCTTCTTGGAGTAATTTGTGTCTTTCAGTGGATGAAGGGGGAGTGGGCTTTAGGTCGATTCATGATGTATCCAAGGCTTTGTTTTGCAAGATTTGGTGGAACTTTAGGACTAAACCAACATTGTGGAGTTCTTTTATGAGCCAAAACTATTGCAAAAAGATGAATGCTATTGTGGTTCCTTGGAGATATGGCTCACATGCGTGAAGAAAGATGCTTGAATGTAGGGATTTGATTGAACACCAAATTCTATGGTAACCAAAGATGGGATCATCATTATTTTGGTTTGATAATTGGACAAGTTTGGGTGCACTATATTTTGTAACACCTCCAAATTTTGTTGTAGATGAAACAGTGGATAATGTGTGTGAAGTGGTGCGATATGGATCCTGGGATGAGGATAGATTGAGGGAGCTCTTACCTGAAGACATTGTATAGCATATTCTAGAGAACATAAAACCTCCAGTTGAGCATGAAGATCTGGATAAACCTCACTGGATGCTAGAGAATAGAGGCGAGTTTAGTGTTAAATCATCTTAGGAGTACTTGAGAAAAAGAAGAGATCCAAACACTACTTATAAGAACATTTGGGTGAAAGGATTACCATTCAAAATATCATTTTTCATGTGGAGGTTATGGAAAGGCAAGCTGCCTTTAGATGACACAATAAGAAGATGTGGATATTTCATGCATCGGGATGCTAGTGTTGTACAAATCCGGAGGAAGAATCGGTGGCACATTATTTTTCAAATCAGTTGCTGCTTCAAGGGTATGGGCCTACTTCTTCTCTTTTGCAGGATTATCAATTGAAGGACTAACCTTTCACCAAACTGTGGTGAAGTATTGGACAGTGACGGTTGTTCCAAGACTTAAACTAATCTTTCAAGCTTTGCCATGTATTATTGTGTGGGAACTGTGGAAGAGAAGAAATAGTATGATGCACGGGGATAGGGTGACTATTAGTAGAGTAATTTTTCAAGTGTCTGCTACAATCCAATTTTAGAATTAGAAAGCCTGGCATTCAGAGGGTTCCTCATCGATGGCCAGGACTGCTTCACATGATGGAGAATTATACTCCAAAGCTGCAAATAATCAAGGTACAATGGGAAATTCCTATGGCTGGGTGGATCAAGATTAATACTGATGGTGCCTCGAGGGGGAACCTTGGTAGGAGCTCTATAGGTTTTTGCATTAGAAATGAGATGGGGGATGTTATATATGGTTGTGGTAAGGAGATACAGGAGACTACAAATCCAGTGGCGGAAGCTAAGGCTATATTGGAGGCTTTGAGGTATGCTTTCCAACACAACCTTAATTACATTTGGTTACAAACGGACTCAGATGTTGCTTAACAGTGTAATTGAAGGATGTTAGAAACCACCTTAGGTGATTGTGGATTATGTGGAAGAAATAAAAGGTTGTTGAATAGGTGTTCTTTCAAGGTGTTGCATATACTTATAGAAGGCAACAAGCTAGCTGACCACCTTGCAAATTATGCTCTAAAAAATGGCAATTTTGAGTGTCAGGGTTACGGGTAACTTGATACACAAGGGAGAGGGATTGTAAATGATGATAAGCTAAAATTTCCATATCTGAGGGTGCAGGTTGCGAGGAACTGAGAGGAGATAAGGAAGAAGATAATTGGAGATAGGAAGTAATGGAGAAAGATTTCATCATCACTCTCAAATCCTTATGGAGGAGAGACTAGTGATTTTTTCAACTAACCATGTTTTCTTTTTTGCAGGAGAAGTCATTTTGTCCATGCCTTTCCATATACTACGAGTTCAATTGGTGGTATTAGAACCTAGTTCTCATTCCCTTGAAGGAGGAGTTATGGTAAGCACAAGCATGGAAATAGAGGAGAAAAGGAAAAAGTTAATGCCTTGCAGTTTGCAATGGTATCTAGGACCTTTCTAATGCAGAGCAAAAAGCAAGAACAACTGGAGGCTCAATCTCAAGGTACTAATGAACTAAAATTGCAAGGGTACTAATCGAAAGCGTAAATTTAGAGTTTTTGAGTTCTTAGGCTTGAATCTGTGGTTGATTCGTCATTTCGATATTGTTTTAGGTTTTCTAAGGATTGGTATAAGTTTGAGCAGTGGTATATGACTTGTTCGTGCTTTTGGTTGAGGTCATGGGGGCCTCGGGATGTTTTCGGGTGGTTAACAGGAAGTTTGGAGTTGAGAGTTTGCAGCTGAAGTTTCAAATCTGTTTTAATAACCGCACCTGCGGCTTGGGGACCGTAGGTGCGAGCCGGCAAAAGTGATAAGGGAAGCCGCAGATGTGGCCAAGAGGAAGATAGGCTGGATCCATGCGACCTTGAATTCGCAGAAGCGGGACCTCAGGTGCGGTCCCATGACCACAGAAGCAGATTAGCTAGGCAGAAACATATAAATTCTTGCCTTCACGAATTTGAGCTATTTTCACCTCTTTTCAAACGGGAAGAAGCCTTGGATAGCAATTTCAAGAGAGATTTTCAAAGGAATTTATTGTGGTAAGGTCTTTGGTACCTAAACTCGTTATTGGGGTGATTTTTAACATTATAAACATGAAAATTTAAGGAAAATCAGTGGTAATTTGGGGGTTAGGGCTTGACTAATTAGAGGCCTTTGAGTGATGATTTGAGAGACCATTTGAGGTTCGATTTTGGTACTTTTGGTATGACTGAACTCGGGGGAGTGTGAGGATTCTAGAAATATAAATTTCACCCGATTCCAAGACGTGGGCCCGAGGGGTTTCGCGCATTAGCTTAGAATTTAATTGTAGAATCAGTTACTTGAAGTGTTATTTACATTATGCAATTGAATTGAATATATTTAGGACATTTGGAGTCGAGTACTCGTGGAAAAGTGTGGTTTCGGATTGATTTGAGTTGGTTCGAGGTAAGTAGCTTGCCTAACCTTGTGTGGGGGACCTTCCCCTTAGGATTTGGTATATTTGATAATTGAAATGCCTTGTACGTGAGGTGACGAATGCGTACTTGAGCTAATTGTTGAAAATCCGGTTTCTTTAAGTACTTTCAATTGTGTTCCGTTTTCCTATTTTATACTACTTGCAATTTAAGCATGTTAGTAGCTTAGAAAATCATGTTTAATTGACTTAATTGCTTATTTGCTTAAACTACCTTAATTGCATTATGTGAATCATGTTAGGTTAGAATTACCTACTTTACTTGGTACGAAATTGAGCTTAATTGAGTATTCCTTGTGTTATTGCCGCGTGTTTTACTTTGGGACTACGGGACGACATCCCAGGAGATCCCATGCACGTATTTGTGATTGAGCTCAGGTGCGGGATACCGAGAGATCCCTAGCACGTATATTGAGGATACCAAGAGATCCTTGAGATACCGAGAGATCCCTAGCACGTATATTGAGGATACCAAGAGATCCTCGGGATACAAAAAAGACCCCTAGCATATATTGAGGATACCGAGAGATCCTCGGGATACTAAAAGATCCCTGGCATATATTGAGGGTTCTAAGAGATCCTTGGTTATTATCCTTGTGAAGAATGGTATCTCCTTGTGATTGTTTTTGCCTCTGTTTCAGTTATAGAGTTCCTTATTTTCCTGTATTAAATTCTTATTGTTAGCTTCAACTGTACTGCTTACCTTTTTCTGTCATACCTTATATTTTTATTTTATCTCAGTGGGGCCCTGACCTTCCTCGTCACTACCCGACCAAGGTTAGGTTTGACACTTACTGAGTACTGCTTTGGTGTACTCATGCCCTTTCTGCGCATGTTTTTCATGTGCAGATCCAGGTACTTCGACTCAGTCCTATCACCCTTGAGGCGAGGCGACTGCTCCAAAGACTTTGAGGTATATCTACCGCGTCCATAGACCGAGGAGTCCCTTTCCATTCTATCTTGTAATGATAGCCCTTCTATCTTTTCTGTTGATGTAGACATTCCGGAGTTAGAGCATTTTTATTATATTCGTAGCTTGTGATTCATGGATTTCCGGGTTTTGGGAAAAGTTGTTCAGTTTGAGAGTTTATATTTGTATATCCCGAGTAGCATTTTGAACCTTCATTTTGTTTATTTTGTAGTCTTTATTGTTTTATTTATTGTTTTTTCCTTTTTTCCGCACTTGTTAGACTTACCTAGTCGTAGAGACTAGGTGCTGTGACGATAGTTCACGGAGGGCGAACTAGGGTTGTGATAATAGATTTTGTGCTAATATGTTCAATATATATATAACATTCTTTTACCATGTCTCTAACCATAAGAAACTTAAGGTAACATGCTTAGAGCCTCTTGTTCTCTTTTATTATTAGAGAAGGACACGGATGCATTATTGTCACAGAAAATAGTCACTGGCTTAGATATAAAATTCACAATTTGCAATTTAGTAAGAAAATTCTTCATCCAGACAGCATGTGAAGCAGTCTCAAAACAAGCAATAAACATAGCTTCCATTGTGGATATACCAGTGATACTCTGTTTCCCACTTTTCCAAGAAAAAAAACCTCTATCCAACAAAAAATACACCCAGAAGTTGATTTCATAGTGCCTTGACAACCTGCCAAATCAGCATCTGAATATACCAGCAGGTCCAGGTTATCAACTTTTTTGTATACAAGCATGAAGTCTTTGGTGCATTGTAAATATCTCATCACTTTCTTTTAAGCCATCTAATGTGCCCGCTAAGGATTAGAAGAAAATCATCCCAACACATTAACAGCAAATGGTATATCAGGCCTTGTACAAACCTATATATATACATCAAGTAGCCAACAACACTTGCATATGGCACATCTTTCATAGTTCTCTTTTCAACATCATTTTCGGGCATTGATCCTTGGTAAGTTTGTCCCCTTTTACAACAGGTGCAATACCAGGTCTACAATATTGCATATTGAAAGTTTTAAGAACACTCTAATATAAGAACGTTGTGATAAACCTAACAAACCACCTGACCTATCGCTTTTAATTTCTATTCCAAGAACAAAAAAGGCTTCATCAAGATCTTTCATATCAAAAGACCTAGACAAAAATTGCTTGGTCTCATTCATCAAGCCCAAATCATTTGTGGCAAGCAGGATGTCATCAACATAGAGAACCACAATCATAGAATTGATAGTTATTTCATGATAAACACATTCATCAAGCTTATTTCCATAAATCGAAATTTTGTAATAATTTCATCAAATTTCAAGTACCACTTCTTGGAGGCTTGTTTAAGCCTATATATAGATTTGTTATGATTGCACACTAGATGTTCTTTACCAGCTTCTTTAAACCCTTCAGGTTGAACCATGTAAACTTCTTTAAGTAGACTCCCATTCAGGAAAGCGGTTTTAACATCCATCTGATGCAACTCTAAATCAAAACATCACGACTCTAAATGCATCCTTAGATGAAACTGGAGAAAATATTTCTTTATAATCAATACCTTCTTTCTGAGTGTAACTCTTAGCAACCAACCTTGCTTTATAACGGTCTATATTTTCCTCATAGTCTTTCTTAGTTTTAAACACCCATTAGCAACCAATAGGCCTAAAACCTACACGCAATTCAGCTAACTCCCACACTCTATTGTGTTCCATTGAACACATTTCATCTTCCATTGCCTCACGCCATTTATCAACATATGGAGAGAAAATAGCTTGAGCATAAGATAAAGGATCAATTAACTCTCCAGTATCACTAAGATTTTCAGTTATATATACGATAAATCATCAGAAATGGCAAATTTTATTTCTCTTTTTGGCCTACGGAGTGGTTCATTGTGTTCATTTTGCTCAGGGGACATGGGATCTGCATCATTGTTCCCTTGATTCTCCCCAGGTGAATAGGTTGGTTTACCATCTTTTCATGTACAAA
Source organism: Nicotiana sylvestris (assembly GCF_000393655.2). Lineage (NCBI taxonomy): Eukaryota > Viridiplantae > Streptophyta > Magnoliopsida > Solanales > Solanaceae > Nicotiana > Nicotiana sylvestris. The sequence goes on along the minus strand of NC_091057.1, from coordinate 51,479,302 downwards.
AGGTACATGGACAATGACTTCCTTCTCTTTGAACACAATTTCCTTCCCACATGAACAATCACAATCACAAACATCATGCTCAAGCAATTTTGTATTAATAGATTCGAGGATTCTAGTGCCATGCCCAGGACAAAAAAACCTAAAACCTTTAGAGTGATCAAGATAGCCTATGAAGATACAACTGGTAATTTTAGGATCAGTTTTCTTTTCTATTGGTGGATAAATAAGAACTTCAGCTAGACACCCCCAAATGTGAAAATGACTAAAGCTAGATTTTCGGGTTGTCCATAGTTCAAAGAAAGTTTTCAAAACAAATTTTGTATGAACACTATTTAGGATATAGCTAGTTGTTTTTAAGGCTTCACCCCAAAGAGACTCAGATAGGCTAGTCCTTGACATCATACTTCTCACTATTAACATGAGAGTACGATTTTGTCTTTCAGCCACACCATTATACTCAGGAGTACGGGGCATGGTATACTATGCTACTATCCCACATTCTTGCAAAAATAAAGCAAAAGGCCTCATACATTGATTAGACTCATCATATTTTTCATAGTACCCACCACCACGGTCAGACCTCACTATCTATCACGAACTAAAAATTGACTCGGTCATGATGGAGCCAATCATGAACTAGGCCAGCCAACTTATTTCCAAATACTCCATATTTCATTGAAAACTTAAGTAAAACCATATTTTTTAACAGAAAGACGAAAAAAGGTATAAAATAAAAATCAACACAAAGCAGAAAATACAAGCCCGACCTCGGGTGTCACTAAGTCATGAGCAAAATACTACAACTGTTCGAAATAAACAAGACTAATATAGTCTGAGGATAGCCAACAAGTACACTAAGCGGAAGATAAGGAAGGAGAAGGCGGGATTACGATCGCCAGGCATCTACCTCGCTATCTCCAAAGAAAGTCCACAACTGGAATGATCAGCAACCGCTACCGTGGCCCAAGATACCTAGATCTGCACACAAGGTATAGGGGGTAACGTGGGTACACCAACTCAGTAAGTAACAAGTCCAAACTATGGACTGACAGGTAGTGACGAACCAACCTCAACAGGTAATACCATTTAACTGTACAGAAAAGTAGGCATGCTTGCAGTTCAAATAAAAACTCAACAGTAAATAAATGCAGTCTAAATAGTACGGAGTATAAAACTCAAGAATTCTCTATGTACCAATGCATAGCTAGCATGATCAATGTTCCATGTACCTCCACTCACAAGTGCTCAACCACTCGGTACGGTATATGGCCATCCGGCCAAGGAAGGCCATTCCAGCCCTATGGAGAAGATCCATCCCCATGTATAAATACTTCGAACAAGATCCATGTCCAGGGAAGATCCATCCCTCAATATCATGAACTGTGGTCACTAGGATGTGTTACAGACTCTGGAGGGGCTCCTACAACCCAAGCGCTATCATGAACATAATTCTGCGGTGCGCAGCCCGATCCCATATACTATCACTCACAATAAGGCTCTCGGCCTCACTCAGTCATCACTCTCCGGTCTCACACACACGGACTCACAATGTCATGATACTAGCCCAAACAATGATATGATGTGTCAAATAACAATAATCGGACTGAGGTATGATATATAATGCATGAACAGGATTGAGTACAGAATATCAATGAAGATAATGATATGACAAAAGAAACGATCTCTCGGGTCTCAATAGTATCGGCATGAAATCCTAACAGGATATGTAGCATGTTTTCACAGCACATTTACTTAATCACATGATAGAAACACAGATATTAACAAGAAAGAGTCACTAAGCGGTGCCATGGAATGATCCAGGCCGCATTTCTCACGGTGCACGCCCACACGCCCGTTACATGGCATTTGTGACACCTTAATAGTAATCATAGAACATATAGTTCGGGGTTTCGAACACTCAGAACCATGTTTGGAAGCGTTACTTACCTCAAGCCAAGCCAAACTCTAGCCCGTGACTCCCTTGCCTCTCGATTCGGCCTCCAAAGAACCCGAATCTAACCAAAATCATTATATGACCATCAATATACGCTAAAGGAATGAAACTCATACGAAAACTATCAAATTAACTCAAAAACCCGAAATTGGCCAAACCCAGCCCCTTGGCCCACGTCTCTGAATTCAATAAAAATTACATCACAAGAATCCTCATCCTCCCACGAGTCCATACATACCAAGAACATAAACATCGGACCTCAAATGGCCCTTCAAATCCCAATTAATACTCTCCAAATTCCAAGCCTTAATTCTCCAATTTAGCCTTTAAATCCCACAAATTTCATGTCTAATTAGTTATAAATTACCATAGAATCGAGTATTGAGTTCAAAAACCTTACATCCAAGTGTTTCCCTTAAAATCCCTCTTCAATCCCTCTCAAAAAGCTTCAAAACCGTCTCAAAAATGGAGGAAATAAGCTGAAAATCGCGAAGGTGACCTTTTACACTTTCTGCGGTTTTTCACTTAAGGGCCAAACATCTGCACCTAAGCCCCGAGCTTCACACCTGCGGGCTCGCAGGTGTAGTGAATCTTCCTCTACTATGGCTACCTCCATGCACCTGCGATCATCGCACCTGCGGTCCCCAATCCGCAGGTGCAGAAACAACAGAAGCAACAATTTCTACAACATAACTCCAAGTCCAAATTTTCCGACAACCATCCAAAACCATCCCGAAGAACTCGGGACCTCAACCAAACATTCCAACAAGTCACTTATCACCATTCAAACTCATACCAACCATAGTAACACTCAAAACAACGCCGAAACACCAAATCACCCTCGGATTCAAGCCTAAGGATCCCAAAACTTTCAAATTCCGCAATCGATCAAAACGTCTATCAAACCTCATCCGAATGATCTGAAATTTTACACACACGTTCCAAATGACACAACTGACCTACTCCAATTTCCGGAATTCCATTCCGATCCCGATATCAAAATTTTCACTGACAACCGGAAAGCGCCAAAATTCCTATTTCGCTAATTCAAGCCTAAATCTACCACGGACCTCCAAAATACATTCCGATCACGCTCCTAAGTCCAAATCACCTCACAAAGTTATTCAAACCATAAAACCCAAGTTCCGAGATTATTTGCTCACAAGTCAACTTCCGGTTGACTTTTCCAACTAAAGCTTCCTAAAAGAGACTAAGTGTCTCATACCCCTCCAAAACCACTCCGAACCCAAACCAACCAACCCGATACTACATAATACAGTTGAACAAGACATAAAGAAGCAGAAATGGGGGAAACGGAGTGGTAATTCATGAAACGACCAGCCGGGTCGTTACATCCTCCCCCTCTTAAAAAAACGTTCATCCTCGAACGTGTCAAAAAATATACCTGAAGCCTCAAATAGGTGAGGATATCTACTTCGCATCTCCCGCTCAGTCTCCCAGGTAGCCTTCTCCACGGGCCGACCTCTCCACTGCACTTTCACTAAAGCTATATCCTTTGATCTCAACTTTCGGACCTGCCGCTCCAAAATAGCCACAGGCTCCACATCATAAGTCAGATCACCATCTAACTGAACTGTGCTGAAATCCAAAACATGAGACGGATCGCCAATATACATCCGGATCATAAAAACATGAAATACCGGATGCACACTCATCAAGCTGGGTGGCAAAACAACTCATACGCCACCTCCCCAATCCTCCGAAGCACCTCAAAAGGCTTAATGAACCGAGGACTCAATTTATCCTTCTTCCGAAATCTTATAACACCCTTCATGGGTGAAACCTTTCGTAGAAACTTCGCCCCAACCATCTAAGACACATCACGGACCTTCCTGTCAGCATAACTATTTTGTCTCGACTGCGTTGTATGAAGTCGCTCCTAAATCACCTTCACCTTGTCCAAAGCACCCTGCACCAAGCCTGTACCCAAAAGCCTAGCCTCACCTGGCTCAAACCAAAAAACTGGAGATCTATACCGTCTCCTATATAAAGCCTCATATGGAGCCATCTGAATACTCGACTGATAACTGTTGTTATATGCAAACTCTGTGAGCTTTAGAAATTGATCCCATGACCCTCCAAAATCAATGACACAAGCACGCAATATGTCCTTCAATATCTGAATAGTGCGCTCGGACTACCCATCCATCTGAGGGTGAAAAGTTGTGCTTAAATTACAATTTGTATGATGTAGAATAGATCTAGTTATGCCGAGTCTGCCCTCTAGGTGTCTTACAGTTTCAGATTTTCCAGTGCTCGGCGATTGGCGACAGTCTCCGAGTCATCGAGTTTGTTTAAGCTTGAAGATCGCTTCTCGTAAACTTGGAGTTGCTTGTGAGGGCTTTGTGAGCGCGGGGTTCTAACCCTGGGATCATGTGGACGTTGAACCGTTTAAGTATCCAAGTATCTCGGGACTGATAGTGCCTGAGTCGAACACTAAGCTGGAAGGGCACTGAGAGACAAGTGATATGCATCACCTCTTCATCAGGAAAATAAGTCCTCAGTGGCTCATACTCTTCATCGACCGGGTTCTCGGCCAAATGATCGGCCAATGCTTGGGCTTTCATCCCAGTCCGAGTCACATAGATTATGTCAAACTCTGTGAGCAAAATCTGCCATTTTGCAAGTCTTCCTGTCGGCATAGGCTTTTGAAAGATATAGTTCAACGGATCCAAACGCGAAATGAGGTAGGTAGTGTAGGATGACAAGTAATGTTTCAATTTCTGTGCCACCCAAGTTAGGGCGCAACATGTTCTTTCCAGGTGAGTATACTTAACCTCATAAGCTGTGAACTTCTTGCTAAGATAATAGATGGCTTGTTCTTTCCTGCCGGTGATGTCATGCTGCCCCAGTACACAACCAAATGAATTTTCCAAGACTGTCAAGTTGAGAACTGTGGCCAGATGATCCACCACGGTGGCCCGAATGAGCTGGCTGAGCATGTCTGAATGGATGGCCTCTACCGTGCTAAAACTGACCTCCCAAAGGAACACCACCAAAACTACCAGATCCTCGAGGCCTCTTGGCCTCTCTCTCAAGTCGATCCTGGCGGTGAACTTACTCTATCTCTCGAGCAATGCCAACTACCTCCTCAAAAGAAGCACCAGATACCCTCTCTTTGGTCATAAGAATTTGTAACTAATAAGCGAGGCCATCCACGAATCTTCTAATCCGCTCCCTGTCTGTAGGAACCAACCAAATAGCATGACGGGCTAACTCAGAGAACCTCATCTCGTACTGCATCACAGCCATATCATCCTGATGCAACTGCTCGAACTACCTGCGTAGCTCCTCTCTGTGGGACGGCGGCACATACTTCTCTAGGAAGAGAGCGGAGAACTGCTGCCAGGTAAGGGGCATTGCACCAACAGGCCTACGCCTCTCATAAGTTTCCCACCAAGTAAAGGCAGCTCCAGAAAACTAAAAAGTAGTAAATGAGACCCCACTAGTCTCTAGAATACCTGATGTACGTAATATCCTCTGACACTTGTCTAAGAAGCCCTGGGCATCCTCGCCCTCTACACACTAAAAGTCGAATGCTGAAGTCTACCAAACCTTTCCAATCGACGTTGCTCGTCATCAGGTATAACTGGAACTACATAATCCTGAGCAGGTGCAACCGGCTGGGCTAGTGGTGTCTTCGGTGTCTGCAGTCCCTGAACAATTGGTTCGGGTTTAAGGGCGGCAAGAGTCTGAGTGCCTCCCCCGGCCTGAGAAGTAGCTACTATAGTAGTAACTGCGACATCCTGAGCAAGACTGGTGCACATGGTCAGAATCTAAGCCAAGGTCTCCTGGAGACCCAGAATAACAATAGGCACACTCGGTGCCTGAGCTGGTGTTGTTGGAGCATCCCCCGCAAGAGCCTTATCATGAACTGGGGCGGCGGGTGGATTTGTAGGTGCTGCCCTAGCTGCTATACGGGCTACACCCCTTCCCCTAACACGGCCTCGACCGCGTCCTCGGCCTCTAGTGGCCCCAACTGGTGGTACTGGTGGTCGTCCGTCCTGACTGGTAGCACGTGTCCTCACTATCTATGGGAGAATAGAATAGCAGAAGTTTAATACCAGAATTAACAGATTCGCACGACAAGAATTCAAGAATGAGAAATTTTCCTAAAGGTTCTGCAGCCTCCTGAGGATAAGTACAGACGTCTCCGTACCGATCCGTGAGACTCTAATAAACCTGCTCATGACTCGTGAGACCTATGTAACCTAGGCTCTAATACCAACATGTTACAACCCAAAAACCAACTCGGTCATAATGGCACCTATCGTGAAACTAGGCCAGCCAACGTATTTCCAAATACTCCATATTTCATTTAAAACTTAAGTAAAGCCATGTTTTTTAACGGAAAGCCGGAAAAAAAGGTATAAAATAAAAATCAACATAAAACGGAAAATACAAGCCCGACCTCGGGTGTCACTAAGTCATAAGCAAAACACTATAACTGTTCAAAATAAACAAGACTAACATAGTTTGGGGATAGCCAACAAGTACACTAAGAGGAATATAAGGAAGGAGAAGGCGGGACTACGATCACCAAGCAACTACCTCACTATCTCCAAAGAAAGTCCACGACTAGAATGATCAGCAACCGCTACGGTGGCCCGAAATACCTGGATCTACACACAAGGTGCAGGGGGTAACGTGAGTATACTAACTCAGTAACTAACAAGTCCAAACTATGGGCTGACGGGTAGTGACGAACCAAACCTCAATAGGTAATACCATTTAACTGTACAGAAAAGTAGGCATGCTTGCAGTTCAAATCAACAGTAAATAAATGCAGTATGAACAGTACGGAGTATAAATCTCAGGAATTCTCTATGTACCAATGCACAACTAGCATGATCAATGTTCCATGTAACTCCATTCACAAGTGCTCAACCACTCGGTACGGTATATGGCCATTTGGCCCAGGGAAGATCCATCCCAGAATATATATATATCACTGATCGCAGTCATCCAGTACCAAGGAAGGCCATCCCAGCCCTATGGAGAAAATCCATCTCTAGTTTAAATACTTCGGACAAGATCCATATCCAGGGAAGATCCATCCCTCAATATCATCAACTGTGCTCACTAGGCTGTGTTACAGACTCCGGAGGGGCTTCTACAACCCAAGAGCTATCATAATCATCAACATAATCGCTGCGGCGCGCAGCCCGATCCTATATACTGTCACTCACAATCAGGCTCTCGGCCTCACTCAGTCATCACTCTTCAATCTTACACACACGGGCTCACAATGTCATGATACTAGCCCGAATATCGTTATGATGTGCCAAATAACAATAATCAGGACTGAGGCATGATATATAATGCATGAACAAGACTGAGTATAGAATATCAATGAAGATAATGATATGACAGCAAGAAACAACCTCTCGAGTCTCAACAGTATCGGCGTGAAGCCCTAACAGGATATCTAGCATGTTTTTACAACACATTTACTTAATCACATGATAGAAACACAGATATCAATAAGAAATAGTCACTAAGCGGTACCATGGAATGATCCAGGCCGTGTTTATCACGGTGCACGCCTACAGACCCGTCACTTGGTATTTGCGTCACCTCAATAGTAATCATAGAACACATAGTTCGGGGTTTTGAACCCTCAAAACCAAGTTTGGAAGCATTACTTACCTCAAGCCAAGTCAAACTCTAGCACGTGACGCCCTTGCCTCTCGATTCGGCCTTCAAATGCCCTGAATCTAACCAAAATCTGTATATAACCATCAATATATGCTAAAGGAATGGAACCCATACGAAAATTATCATATTAACTCGAAATCTAGAAATTGGCCAAACCCGGCCCCCGGGCCCACGTCTCGAAATTCGATAAAAATCAAATCACAAGAATCCTCATCCTCCCACGAGTCCATACATACCAAGAACATCAACATCAGACCTCAAATGGCCCCTCAAATCCCAATTTAAACTCTCCAAATTCCAAGCCCTAATTTCCCAATTTTAGCCTTTAAATCCCACAAATTTCATGTCTAATTAGTTAGAAATTACCATATAATCGAGTATTGAGTTCAAAAACCTTACCTCCAAGTGTTTCCCTTCAAATCCCTCTTCAATCCCTCTCAAAAAGATTCAAAACCGTCTCAAAAATAGAGAAAATAAGCTGAAAATCGCGAAGGTGACCTTTTATACTTTCTGCCCTGGCATCACGCACCTGCGGCTCCACTTCCGCATCTGCGGACCGCTTCTGCGATAAAATAGCTGCACCTGCAATTTTTCACTTAAGGGCCAAACATTCGCACATGCGCCCCAGGCTTCCCGCAGGTGCGGCAAATCTTCTACTCCTACAGCTTAATCCATTCTTGTGGATGGCTCCACGCACCTGCGATCATCGCACCTACGGTCTCCAATCTGCAAATACGGAAACAACAGAAGCAGCAATTTCTGCAGCACAACTCCAACTCCAAACTTTCCGACAACCATCCAAAACCATCCCGAGTCCCTCGAGACCTCACCCAAACACGCCAACAAGTCACTTATCACTATTCAAACTCATACCAACCCTCGTAACACTCTAAACAATGCTGAAATACCAAATCACCCACGGATTCAAGCCTAAGGATCCCAAAACTTCCGAATTTCGCAATCGATTAAAAGGTCTATCAAACCTCATCCGAATGATTTGAAATTTTGCACACATGTCCCAAATGACACAACGAACCTACTACAATTTTCGGAATTCCATTCCGACCCTGATATCAAAATTTTCACTACCAACCGGAAAACGCCAAAATTCCTATTTTGCCAATTCAAGCCTAAATCTACCAGTGACCTCCAAAATACATTCCGATCACGCTCCTAAGTCCTAAATCACCTCACGAAGCTATCTGAACCATAAAAACTAAGTTCCAAGATAATTTACTCACAAGTCAACTTCTTGTTGACTTTTCCAACTAAAGCTTCCCAAAAAGAAACTAAGTGTCTCATACCTCTCCAAAACCACTCCGAACCCGAACCAACCAACCCGATACTATATAATACAGCTGAACAGACATAAAGAAGCAATAATGGGGGAAATGGAACGGTAATTCATAAAATGACCGGTCGGGTCATTACACTATCTTAATGTACTTCCCAAGTTGTTTTCCAACTTCAATCTTGTAAATTTTAAACTTATCAAGTGCTTTAGAATAGCTTATAAACCGATCAAACCCAAGATTTCATCAAATTTTTGAATTGAACATCAAATAATGAGTCAAGAAGACAACAAAAGAAATCAGGAAGAACCTGAAATTGAAGACTGAACTGACCCCAGAACTAAAATCGACCAAAAACAAACAGCAGCTGAAAATCAACCCTCGAGCAGCAACAGACTTGAACTTCTCAAATAACTTCCATTTTTACCCAAAAATCCAGAATCGAAATGAAGAAACTATATTATTTCGAAATGCTAAATAATACTGACATCAAGTGAAATTATGGAACATTCATAATATATTTTTTGTTCTGATATGAAAAAGAAAAAGAACAACGGAAAGGAAGAAGAAGACTTTGAACACTAGTTTTAATTTTCTTCCGAAATCTCTCTCAATCCTCTCCGAAATCTTCTCTGAAGAAAACTTTTTTTGTCCAGTCCCTTTAAAAAAAATCCACCTTCTCAAAATCAGATCCGACCCTTATAAAACGAACCCCTGATGAATGTGGGGCTTGGATTGAATGAAATCAATCCAACGCCTCACACTCATCCAACGAATCGTCTCTAGGACCTTCCAATCGCGTGCCTTATCTCAAAATTGAGCGAGTGAAAGGAAGGAGAATCTTCGATGTCAGAAACCATTAGAAATGGTGATGAGGATAGAAGGAGGAACGCGTGGGTTAAGGATTTGGGATTCACTCGCCCGAATTTGGACTGGATTTGGGGCTTGGTTCGAGTGTCTTCTTGGAGAAGAAGAACACTGTGCGTTGATGGGGTGTTAGAGATTAGGGTTCTGGGTCAAGTTTTTTTGTGTTATAATTGGAGCGGGTCGGGTTTGGTTGGGCGGGTCATGTATGGGTTTAAGTAGAAAGGAGAGGTATTGGGCTAGGATGATTGGAGTGAAAGAATTGGGCTTCAGAATTTCAACTTGGCCCAATTTCGAATTTTTAAGAATTGACCCCTTTTTTATTAATAGAAATTCTTAAATTAAATTTCTAAATTAATTTAAATTGTAAAATTAAGCTAATTGTCTAACTATAAAAATTATAAAAGTTACTCAATCCTAAATTAAAAGAGAGAAATCAATAATCTAAAAATTAAAAGGAAGAAAAATGTAAAATGAGCTATTTTTGTGATTTTCAGTTTTTATAAAACAAGTAATTACTAATTAATTCCAAAAAAAATTAAAAATCAAATCTAAATTCAATTCATGGTATTTTTGGTATATTTTTTATTTTTAATGGAAATTAAATATGCACAAGAATGCACATAATTAGTAAAATTCTACAAAAATCCTATAAAATTGCAAAGAAAAAAAAAGAAATTATTTTTCTTGTATTTTATGGGAATAATTCATATAGGGCAAAAATCATGTGCTCACATAAGCAGTGGCACAAGAAGTTATCAATTGCTTTATTGGGGTATCGCACCACAGTCCGCACATCAACCGGGGCGACTCCCTTTATGCTGGTTTATGGTACAGAGGCGGTCATTCCTGCCGAGGTAGAAATTCCTTCCTTGAGGATCATACAGGAAGCAGAACTCGACAATGCAGAATGGGTGAAAATTCGTTATGAGCAGCTAGCTCTTATAGATGGAAAAAGAATGAACGCAGTTTGCCATGGTCAGCTTTATCAGAACAGAATGTCCAGAGCCTTCAACAAAAGAGTCAAGCGGAGACAGTTTACACCAGGGCAGCTACTGTTAAAGAAGATTTTCCCGCATCAGGATGAGGCCAAAGGGAAGTTCTCTCCCAACTGGCAGGGTCCGTACATGGTCCACTGGGTTCTAATAGGAGGAGCCCTCATACTTGCAGAAATGGATGGAGAAGTTTGGCCGAAGCCGATCAATTCAGATGCAGTGAAGCGATACTATATGTAACCTTTATGTTTTCCTTTATGATGTAACTTGAACTACGTCTGACCTGATTCCCGTTTAAGAGGGGATACGTAGGCAGCCCTATGGGTTCTGTCACAATGCAATAAAATTTTCATTTCTTCGCTATTGGAAATTGGGGCAGAATTTTGAGGAGGACCCTTAAAATTCCAAAGTCGATTCCAGCCACTTATCATTAACAGCCGTCAGAAGAAGCAACCCGGTAAACTGGGGTAGAATTTTAAGGAGGACCCTCAAAATTCTGGAGCAAGAGAAGTTGTAATGTCTTGAACCACGTTGCAGTCGTAGGTTCATCTAAGGAAAACTATTCTCGATTATGTATTTATGTTATATTTTTTTTTACTAAATCAAGCATGTCTGTTACCAAAGTTGCTTTGTTTAGCAATGCTACCCCAATGATATGCACAGTATCACCGGAACAGAGTCGAGCAAGTCAAGCAGAGCCAGCAGGAATACAAACTAACCTCCCCCCTTTACAAAACTCACGATTTTCTTTGGATGCAGGCACTTGAGTTGCAAAATCATCAAATATACTATACACTCACAAGACTCACATTACTTGAAAATACTACTCTCAGAACCGTTGCACTTACTCATAGTTGTTATTCATACGTAGTGTCCCCAGCAGACACAGTATCCCCAGCAGTCGCAATATCGCAATCCGCTATCAGCTAAGAAAACTCTATTGCTATCTGCCATTTTACTTCCTGCATAAGGCTACTATTCTACCTTCCGAGACTAAGCTCTATCTCCATCTGCATTCTCTGCATTGTATAAGGCTACCATTCTACCTTCCGAGACTAAGCTCTATCTGTATCTGCATTCTCTGCAATTCATAAGGCTACCATTCTGCCTTCCAAGGTTAAGCTCTACCTCCATCTGCATTCTCTGCATTGCATAAGGCTACCATTCTGCCTTCCGAGACTAAGATCTGTCTCCATTTGTATTCTCTACATTGCATAAGGCTACCATTCTGCCTTCCGAGGTTAAGCTCTACCTCCATCTGTATTCTCTGCATTGCATAAGGCTATCATTCTGCCTTCCGAGACTAAGCTATGTCTCCATCTGCATTCTCTGCATTGCATAAGGCTACCATTCTGCCTTTCGAGGTTAAGCTCTACCTCCATCTGCATTCTCTGCATTGCATAAGGCTACCAATATGCCTTTCGAGGTTAAGCTCTACCTCCATCTGCATGGCTGAAATATCGCCACTGAATACCTCCCTCTCTCAAACTCACTCGAAAGTTCTTGAAACCCTAATCATTTCTTACTGTCTTCTACCTTCAGCTCACATGAATCCATGGCCTCTCAGGCCATGGATGGCTTAAACTCATCTCCCTCTGCTCTGAAACACTTGGTGTTCGAAGTTTCGAGGTCTGACCTCAATTGTGTCCGTTCAGATCCTCTCCGATTCAAGGTTCTATGGCCTCCCCGGCCTTGCTCCGGCATATCCAAGCATTCTGAGCCTATTTCTGACTTATCCGACTCAGATCGGACCTTTTCCAAGCCTTTCTCGCTTTAGGGTTCCTCTGAAACCCTATCTATTCGAGGTTTTCTCTTATTGTTTTCTTAAATCTGTTCTATATCTGTGCTCTACTTGAGTTTTTAAATGTTTCCCTAATTTTTCTTTCAAAAATTACTTCTTTCCGATTTAGGATTTTTCTAAAAAGCTTAAAATGTTTCTCTGACTTTTCTTCTTCTTTTCTTTGTGTGTATTTGTCTATACTATGTTCTTATGTTTTCTTTTCTACCACGCATGTTCTTCTACTGTGTTCTTATGTTTTCCTTTACCATGCATGTTCTTATGTACTTTGTTTTTCTACTGTGTTTTATGCCATGCTCGCATGTTTATCTTGCTGTATTTTTCTATATGATCTTTTGCTATACTTTTCCGGTATTTTTGTGTTCTTCTACTGTATGTATTTCCTACTGAGTTCTTAAGTTTTGTTTGCCTTCTACTGAACTATGTTTAAGTCCCTTCTAAAAGGTTTTCTTAAGCACGTTTCTTTTACTGTCATGACTATTCTCTCATTATTCTCCTTCGCTCTGTCTGCTTTGAATATTATTTGTATTTGCTGGTCTTCTCATGAGATTCTGAAAGGAAATCTCTGAGCATGTTGCCTCCTCATCTTTGTATTTGACTCGAGTCGGAAACCCTAGAATTTGGGGGTTTCCTCCGAGTTTGGTCATATGATCAAACTAGGGTTCTGTTTGAGGACCCTTGACTCTTTCAGACTTATTTCTAGGTCTATGAACTAAGTGTGAACTTCTTTTGATTGCACACAATTTTGATTCTCTTACACTAGACTCTTCTATTGAATAGCATGACAAATTTCTTCATGTTTAACGTGTCTGTGTGCTTTTATATATGAAGAATATTTCTTCAAAATGGTTTTCTAACGTGTGATTGATTCAGAATTCCTTTTAATAAGTTTAATTGATTGGTACTGATTTTCCTTAAGTCGAAATCCTTCCCATCTTTCTGACCTGGTTCATTCATACGAAATCCTCAATTTCTGATTTACTAGCTGTTAACTAATTTCCTTTCCTTATTTGCACAAACCGTGTACTATCAAGACTTTGTCCTTAAATAAACCTCTATGTATTTACCCCTCTTGTACTGCTCTGGAAAAGTGTTTGATTGACCTCTTTCCTTAATTATTTTGCCCGTTTGAAATCAGAATCCCTTAATTAAAGGGAGACCTTGTGTAATTGATTTCCAAACTATTTTTCTTACCTATTTCTACTTGCTTTCTGCACTATAAAAGGGCACGACTCTTCTGCACTTTAGGACACCTTCAATTCAATACTTCTACACTTCACACTTCACAATTCTCTTCTAAACTCATAGCATTCTGATTGCTCGTTTGCACTTTGGCTTTACAAGACTACTACTTTCTCTTTGTTTGTTTTCTCTGAAACTGGTATGTCCTAATTTTAGTTTCAGCATCACCCCAATGTGTTTACTTAAAGTTTTTATATCCATGGTTACCTTACTGCTTATGTAAAGTTCAATATTTAACTTAATATGCCTATGTTCTACTGCATATTTCTACTATGAATCTTTGCTCCCTACCCCATTACCCCTATATGTTTGTAAGTGGTGACTTAGGGCATGGCAACATGAGTTGTTGCCCATGACTTGAGTTCTGAACCAGTGAGGTCCTAACCTCTAACAAGCTGGAGGGTGTGCCAGCATATCCCATTGCTGAGTATGCCCATCAGCCTGCTTCTCTTGTGTTCTTGCAAATTCCATCCTCCTCTATACCCCTAGATGCACTGATTTTTAAGTTGTTCCCTTTTCCCCCCTTTCCCCTTTCAGAATTTCATTTCCGCACTTGCACTCTCTCCTAGCTTCTAGGTTCTGCCCCCTCTTATGAGCCTTGCCTTGGGACCTTGAGTTCCCTCTAAACTTGGACACTTGAGGGCTGGCCCTTCCACACTGTACTATGTTCTTAATCTTGTAACATTTGGGTGTGAGCACTTCCCGGAGTCCATATGAGGCTCTTAGGGAACTCTGACACATCCAAAGATGAGAGAAAGGCTTTGGATCATGATCTTTAGAGTTGGTTCATCTCATATTTCAGACATGGAGTCTGAATTAGGTTCCCCTTGGTTGTACTTTTAATTTTTCTTTTCTTATTTCATTCCGGGCTATAATAACTTGTAATAACTATTGGGGATGGCTAGTGAAAAAGGGAGGGAATCATGCCTGCAAAGGGGTAGATATCATGTTCGTAGGGAATCATTATACTTCTGCACTTCTGCATTTTATATAGATATCATGTTAATAGGGAATCATTATACTTCTGCACTTCTGCATTTCATATAGATATCATGTTCATAGGGAATTATTATACTTCTGCACTTCTGTATTTCATATAGATACTATGTCTATAGGTTTCTGCACTTCTGCATTATATAGAGACCATGTCTATAGGTTTATGCACTTCTGTATTATATAGAGACCATGTCCATAAGTCATTTTTGAAATTCTGCATATCATATAGATAATATTCCTATAGTACTTCCTGCAATTTGCATGTGCGTCTATCATTAGACAAACCTGTTTATAGGAGTTAAATAACTAACTGCATATAGATGACTTGCCTATAGGATTTCTGCATGTCAATAACAATGTTTTTAAAGTCAACAACACCTAGAAAGCATGCCTATAGGAATTAACAACCTAGTATGAAACATTTTCGTTCACCTATAAGTCTAAAATCGGCAATATCATTATCCAACATCTGCATAATCTTTTTTCAAAACTCGTCTTCCCTGAATAACTGACGACCTGTTCTAAAATCAGTACACTTCATCTTTTCTGAAACCAGTAGATATCATCCCTATAGGTTTCGTCTAACACTTAGGCAAGCCTTACGATAAAAGTTATGACTGCACCAGTTTTTTTTGTTAATTACGACCAGCGGGTAGGTCTAATTCAGACTTCTTATCTGAAAATATGTGATAAAGCAGCCTGTTTTACCCTTTTAAGTTTTAATCAGACCCTAATCAGAATATGCAAGACATGCTAAACTAGATGCTTTTCTTTGATTTGAGGAGGTTTATTTGATCCATACCTATTTATGTGTTTTCCCAATACTTGCTATACGTGTTTTGTTTGTCGTCTTAGTATTTTTACCTTTTGAAACCACAAATAAGCCAACTTTTCCAACATTATAGGATTAGTAGTCCCAAGCACCTCCGGGGCTGATAGAATTGGGGTGGGTAATAGCATTTAATAAGTAAACGAGACTATTTCGCGCTTTAACACCTTAACCGGGTGGGAAAGGGTAGATATGGATGTGATGACCACGCGATAATGTCACGTGTAACCCCTTGTTGAGGAGCGATTACCGGATATTGTGTGGGGTGATCCATATTATTTATAAACTTAGGACCCCCCCCCCCCCTTTTCCTTTACTTGTTTATTTCATTGTTTACCTTTCAAAAATTTAAACCGTTTTTTTCAAATTTCAGCTTGCATTTCACTTCTTTTAATTTTATCTATTTTCAACCCTTATGTGAAAAACCCCTCATATTTGAAACTCTTATTTGCTTACTTAAAGTCACAATTATAGTATGGTCGGGAACCACACTAGTGGATCCTGGGGGGTGCCTAACACCTTCCCTTCGGGATAATTTTAAGCCCTTACTCGATCTCTGGTTTTCCTAAATCAAACTCTTCTTAGTGTCCTAATGCACTTTAATTATTAGGTGGCGACTCTTCTCTTTTAATACCCACTAAAAGAGTTCTCAATGTCATAAACCCTATTTCGCGAGAAAAAAAGGGGGCGCGACAAGGACCATGGAAAGATGTCTCCATATTCTTTTAGGAATCTAATGTATTCTTCCTTTTCTAACTGTGATAGATGAATGCTTATACGTGTTTCCTTGACCGTTTTGGAATTCCCTAAGTTAACAGCCTCAGTTTCCTCCAAATTAGACTTTGGTTTGTTTTCAAAGTTCTCTACTTCTCTAACAATTTCCTCAGGTATTATATCATCTTCCAGATCCTCTGAATCACTATCCTTATGTTGCGTTGTCTCATTACAAGTTACAGTCATAGGTTTATCAAGATATGTAATAATTATGCTGAAAAGAAATGTAAAAAGATAATAATAAATATAAAAAGCAATAATGCATTAATAAAACTTTTAAAATGTCAACAAGTGTAGCTCGATGGATCGAGTAATTATTTCAAAAAAAATACCGAAAAATGACTCAAATGCTCAAAACTATTTAAAATAATTCATGCTAATTTACCAGTCTACCTAGGAACTCGACGGGCCCGGGATGGTGCAACGGTCCAATTCTTGAGAACAGCTCCTTCCTCCATGGTATGAATGGTAAGGTTTTCCTTCTCCTCCTCCTCAACTATCGCACTGCAGTCCATGTCTTCTTCATCTAGGAACAGCTTCCTTATGCCAACAAAAACCTCATCTTCCTCAGATCCCCACATATGTCAACTTGATGAAATGTCTCGTGTAGAGGTGGTACCGGTTGTTCCAGTGGATAATAAGGAGCATGTCATGGTGGTAACCAATCCTGGTATTCTTGCCATGTGTATTCGTATCTGAGTCCAAAAGTCGTACAATGGTATTGTGGTTGTACGGGTTTGGTGATCCCTTGAAGATTTTTGTCGAGACCCTTGCTGGGTTAATACCCCGCCCATAACAGTATGCTTTCTATCTTGTTGCTCCACCATCGATCCTTTTCAATTATGTTGACTCGTTCAATGCAATTGTATGCTTCTCCACCTAGCTTCTTTCTATTTTCGATGACCGGCACAGTCTAATTAGTGTAGATGGGATTACTTCCATCTCCATGGATGATCACCTCCTGATGATTCCACTCAAATGTCACAGCCTGATGCAGAGTTGAAGCCACTGCCCCGGAAACATGTATCTAGGGTCGTCCCAACAATAGATTGTAGGTAGCAGATATGTCTAGCACTTGGAACTCGACATCAAACCAAGTCAGACCCATTTGTAGAATGAGGTTGATTTCTTCAATGGTGGATCTTTGAGATCCATCAAATGCCTTCACATTCATGCTTCCTATCTGTACCTCGTGCAGGCCTTTACTTAGCCTCTTCAAAGTAGTCAATGGACATATGTTGAGACTTAAACCTCCATCTATCAAGACCCTGGAAATGAACTTATCTTCAAATTGCACCGTGATGTGTAGCGCCCTGTTGTGACTCAACCCTTCTGGTGGTAATTTATCTTCATGAAAAGTGATTTTATAGCTCTGCAATACCTATCCGACCATGTTAGCCATCTCCTAACTAGTGATGTTGGTGGGTACATAAGCTTCACTTAACACCTTCATAAAAGCATTCTTATGAGCATCCGAGTTTTGCAGCAGTGATAAGATGGATATTTGGGCAGGAGTTTTGTTCAGGTGGTCAACAATAGAGTACTCTCTCGCTTGTACCTTTCTCCAAAGATCATTAGTGTCGGTCTCGACAACATGCGTCTTAGGTGCAGCTTACTTGCTTGTTCCTCCCAAATTCTCAGGTGTATAAACTCTGCCAGTTCTAGTCATTCCTTGCATCGCACCTATTTCCTCTATTTTTTCTTTTCCCTGTCTACTTGCTTCTGCAATATAGTCCCATAGGATGGCATCAGACTTGTAAGATGGTGTGGGAGCTACCATCACAATGAAGGGTGTAGTTACCTCGACTTCAAATGGCACCTAGGTCTGTACCATAACTAGAGTGAGGGTGACAGGAGATGTTTTAGGAGCATCTCCCTCTCGAATGAGTCCTATAGATCCTTCTTGATTCCATTTTTCGTCAGTCTCTATCACATTTACTCCTTCACCTATATGATCTGGGAGAGGATTGTTACGAACATTTGGTGCAGCTTCCTTTACCTGTATGACCTTAGCGTCGATCAGCATCTGAACCTTGTCTTTCAACGTGCGACACTCCTCAATTGTATGGCCTATCATGCCTGAATGATAAGCACATGTTTTGTTGGGGTTAATCCATTGGGAGGAATTTTCCATAACAACGGCAGGAATGGGAGCAGCATAACCAGCATCCTTTAGTCTCTCATACAGTTGGTCTATGGGTTTAGCAATTGGGGTGTATTGTCTAAGAGGTTTACGATCGAAATTTGGACGTGGCTTCTAGTAATTTTGGGGGGCGAGTGGTGGTGAATGGTAGTATGTAGGTTGAGTATTATAGGTATGGTAGGTGGAAGTAGGTTGTTGGTATCTCGGGGGTGAGGGTTGATATGTGGGTGGAGGTGCTTGGTATGTGAGAGGAGACTTAGGGCCATGGGCTACCATCACGACACCTACTTCTTTCTTCTTTGAAATACTTCCTGATTGCAAAGCTTTATTCCTCGCCTATTGTACCTCGAAATTGGTCACCATCCCATTTTTAATTCTTTCTTCTATTCTTTCTCCTAACTTGATGATGTCGGAGAACTTGTGATCTTCAATAACCATCAACCTTTCATAATTTTGCAAATCTTACGATCTGACAAAGAACTTGTTCATTTGTTCTTCTTCAACTGCCGGCCTTACCTTCGCGGTCTCTGATCTCCAACGAGTAACATACTCGTGGAAGGTCTCTGTCGGCTACCTTTTGAGGTTTTGAATGTAGAAAACATCTGGCGCATTTTCCATGTTGAGCCTGAATCTATCCATGAAGTTTGACGCTATGCTCACGCCACTAACCCACTTCTTTGGGTTTTAACTGATACACCAAGACAAGGCGTCTCCTCTAAGGCTTCGTATGAACAATTTCATGTGGATTTGTTCCTTTTTTCCTACTCCTACAAGCTTGTCACAATATGTTCTCAGATGCACTTTCGGATCACTAGTTCCATCGAACCTTTCGAATTTGGGAGGTTTGTAACCCTCCGGTAGTTCCACATCTAGCTGAATGCACTGGTCGTCATAGTTTTGACCTTCAATGCCTTTACCACCCTCAACACTCTAAACTCTACCAGTGAGCCTTTTGAGTTCCTTCGTCATGTTTTTAATTAGCAGGTCCTTCTAGATCGATTCGGGTATGTATAGGGTTTTCTACGGGGTGTAGGGTAAAGTTTCCACATATATCGGATTATTTTGTTAGATTCCTGGAACTTGGGTATAAGGGTGGTCATGGTCATGTTTTGGGGTCGGTAGTAGGTTGTGGCGCATTCTGGGGAGTGTGATAAGTAGTGGTTTGTGGGCATTGAGTTGGATGATGGTGGTGTTGTTGAGTGGTCGATACTGGTGGTAGGTTAAGGTTTTGGGAAGGTGCGGGATACTATTATGATGCGGGAGGATTTAATTTGGTGGAGGGTTTTGGCGTTGTGTGTTTTGTAGTGGTGTTTGGTTCTGGGTAGTCGGGTTTTGCTGGTTAATGTCAGGCATATTGAGAGTGAGGGAGAGGTTTGCCAAATTTCGGACCTGCTCGAGCTCGCCTTGTAGTTCCAGGATTTTCTACTCCAGATGTAAGACCAACTCATTTTGTGTCGGAGTACTTTGGCCATCTAAAGTTTCAAAGTTCCACCATAATAGCGCTGTCTTTCCTTATACCACTCAAATAATCCATTTTCCCTTTTCCTTTGCTTTTGCCTTTGGGATCACTTGGTGGAGGAGGATGTGGAGGACCTCTGAAGCTGGTGTGATATGTTGTTGATGCCAGTATGCACGAACTAACCTTTTGGGAATGGGAATATTCAAAAAGAAAAGAAAAGGCAAAAGGTAACCAAGTATAAAAGAGTGTTTGCATAAATATATTTCACAAAGTCATGAAATGATTCGCGTCCTAATTTGGGGACCTCATTGCGCCAGAGATAGGCCTAAGCGACACGTAGACTTGGAGAATATTGATGCCAACATTTGCGTCATTTCACTAATGCGAAAAATGAGTCACCTTTACTAAATTAACAATAATAATAAAAATGCTAATGGCATTTAGCCTTATTACAATCGAAATCTAAAGCTAAGCTAGAAAGTAGTAAAGAACATCATTTCCTAGTCTACTTGGTCCCTGAAGGACCTTCTCCATGCTTGGCTCTTTTGACCCCATCAATTAGGTTCCATAGATCGCACATATCCAACAGTAAGTAAGCTTTTGCTAGATGTAAAATTGGGTAATAATGCAAAATGATATTTTGAAAGTATATATACTATTTGAAAAAATATGAGAGTAAAATTGGGTATCAACAACTGGTGTACTAGCAGTTGTAATGTCATCTTCAGTACCAATCGCCATTATTGACCGCAACTTTGGAGAAAATTGCAAACCCTAGCTTCAATTTGAGATCACTCTAAGACAATTCTGCACCTAATTCTGTAGAACTGAAGTAATCTAGAAGCAGAGAAGAGAATCGAAGGATGACCTAGATCATTGCTGGTGACTCTGATACCATGTTAGCTGCTATGGACAATTGATCTAAAACTTGAGTAGAGAGAAGACTAGGCTCAGCAAGAGAGAAGAGAAACGAGTACTATTTCATTGCAAATAGCTGAAGAAGCAAAAATGAAATCTACTAACAAACTAAGAGTATAGATATTTATGTGTACCTCTAACTAACAACTAACTACCTTTATTAATAAACTAACCAACCTAGTTAGTTATTACTATAACAGTTAACTATAGTTAAGTATCAGCTTGTTGATTCAATCCTTCAACAAAAGCGATCACGTTTGCAAGAACTACTTGCAATTTTGGAAAAAACATTGAGGCGTGATTAGATGAAATTCCAAAGTTTGTACATACTTGCAATAGCTCATGTTGATATGATAGGTCAAGAAGTCAGAGCTATATATATTATTAGTAAATCACTTATGTTGTTTAAGATTCTCTTCTTTAGCTTCTTTATCCTAAGCCTTGCTATAAATTATTTATGATCGGTAGCAGTAAATAGAGAAGAGTCTCGGACGGTTGATGCTGGGTCGGCCCCTAGGGCATTATTCTCCTTGGGAATGGTTCGGCATTAAGTTACTTTTGAAGTAGGGGACCAGACTGGTGACTGCTGCGATTGTTATCTGCAGGATATGTGACACCCCACAAAGTCGTAAATGACGACGCGAAGCTACAGGTTCAGTCAAATTATCATTTTGTCCTCAAAAATTAAATTTCGAGGTTTCGGATCGTCATAAAGAACATGATAAGAATAAATGATGAATCCAAAGAGTGACATGGTAGATGAAGAACAAAATTCTGTTTAGTAATTCCAGTTTTTCATAGTGTATATATACTTATATGTCTTGCATTTATTGGTTTGATGTACATAACTAATGTGACACGGGATATGGGCAAGTTTATTTAGGTTATACCTTGTTGTGTTCAGTCACAAGTTAAAGCCAACTGATGATGAAACCACCAAAGGATGTAGTGCAGTGGATGAGGTTGCTCGACCTTTAACCAAAGGTCTCGATTTCGAGCTATGGGAATGGAGAAATCCTTGTTAGGTTTGAGCAGGACGGCAGTTAGTCTTCCTCGTCTCTTTTGGGTGGGCGGCGGGAATAGCTCTTCTAGCATTAGTATGGATTGACCAGAGACTAGGAGTAGTCGCCTTCTTTTTCCATAGTAGTCATCTAGCAAGAAAGGAAAAGACCACTTAGCACAGTGGAATAGGAAAGAGAGCGTCGAGCACAACTTTCGTGTCACCAGAAATTCTTTTTCGTCTATTGGGAGGTTAAAAGAAAAAGGCTCTGTCAAGCAGGCATGATTATCACGTCAATCGACAGTTGAGAAATATTATTTTCGGAGCCCTCACTTTAAGCTATCTTTCACAGTTGACAGACAACGTGCCAGCTACGCTTCTTCTTCTAGAACCTAGTCTGATTCCCCCTTCCGAAAGTGTCATATCTTCTTCTATCACAACCCCTGTAATTTTACTGTATTTTAAAGAAATAATTTTTTTGGGTTTCCTGGTAGGTGTTTGATACCTACTTTGTGATTAATCTGAACTCGAAGAAGTCCCACTTTGGGTAAAACGCTTTCTATCCGAGACGACTTCATACCTAGATCTCGAAAACATGATCAAGCATACTTTTATTGTATTTTATGGAAGTGATTTTTTTTCCTCATCCGGTGCTCGGTACCTACTTTTTTATAAATTTGGATTCGCAACAAGAAGTCCGATGTGGTGGGTGGGTGGGGGGGGGGTAAACAACGCCATACTCAATGCTCAAATTTGAAATATTTGGAAGAGCACTTACAACTAAACCACAACTTTTGGTGGTATGGAAGTGATGGCTTGCAATGGCTTAATAATCAACAAGGACTTCGACAAGCTAGTGAACAATTATATTATCTCTGGCATACACCAATCTAAGAATACAATCAGCAAACTGTATATCGATAGGTCTGCCAACTTAGGCTCTTTTACCGTGCTATGTTCGGCCGGCAACTTACATGAATTTTCTTGTTCGATTTTTTTGTTTTTATTTTTTAAATTCTACTATGTTAAAAGATCAGAGGAGGACAGAGGAAAGAAAAACCGGTGAGAGCTGGAATAGGACTTAATGTGTGTGTCTTCCTCTGTACAGATCTGCACGATTTTGCATTAGTGTTCAGTTCAAAATCATTTTCAGTTGACTGCTAGCGAAGGGTTTATCAACTTTTACTAGCTATCGTTAAACTGGAATTACATGGATAAAACTTTTCGGAGATGTGTTTATTTCTCATATGCTACTGCCTTTTTATCGATGATGGATCAACTCGAATCACACATCAAAAGTCCAAAATTCATATAGTTTCAGTCATTGTTGCCAGTTTAACTTTTCCTACACCATACGTATTAACTATGTGGAAAACAAAAAGAAATTCATTTTTGGGCATCTCAAGGTATTTCTAGTTATTAATGGGTTGAAGATATACGAAGTTAAGAAATGAGCAGGAAATATTAGACCAACCCAAATGACATTCCGACAGCTCCAGCAAGGTGCTTCCAGGTTACAAAACTATTAGTAATTCTTTATTGAAATATTCTTTTTCATTATGAATTCCATCTACATACATCCACCATTTTCACAAACTAGTTAGGTTGACAGCTAAAAAAAGATGCAATGTTAATATGCTGAAGATACAGTAAGCTCCTAAACAGTTACAATATAGCAAAAAAGCCAGACAAAATCCTTGTTAAGCACGTCGAAGATACCCAATGGTAAGACAAATCAATGCAACTATGCAAAGGAATAACGGGGGAAAACCGACTTGAGCTCTCCTTCCAACACTCTTCGTCCTTAGTAATGCCTGTAAGAAATGACAGGTTCAAAATTTTAGAATTAGACACAGCCTTGAGGTCAATGTGATCCCAAGTTCGTATGCAGAAGAATTAGGTGAAACTATTTCGTTTCATAATAAAGAAACAGCACAGCAAAAGTCTGATTATTTCAATGGGGCTTCAACCTGTTATGAAGTCACTTTAGCTACATGTAATATTTATCAAAAACATTCCAATCATCATTGTTAGTACCTGAGAAAGTGATTATCCTAGACATATGCAGCATCTAGTTGCATGGTAGCAGAATAGCCAACGAGTTTTATCGTTTCATTAGGAGGAAACTAATTTATGGTCTACAAAATCAATTGTCTCTACAAAGTTCTTCATTGCGAATGATTGGAAAAATTTGTTCTTTCTGAGGACATAAACTACCCCTCAACTCAGAAAGCAAGGCATAAAATGTAGAACTTAAGGCGAAATTCTTCTCTGATTAGGCTTGAAATGGATAAGTGCTGAATTTCTTTGAGATTCGAGAGACAACAAACTCTAGCAGGACTCTACTCCATTGTAATAGAAAGGAGCATACTTTCGATTTTCTAAAGAACAAAGCCAACATACCCTTAAATAGCATAAAATGGATCTAAAACTCTTCAAGAGAAGTTGCACTTCTGCCTGAAGCACAAGATTGACATCGCCTCAGATTCTAAAGCAACTCCGGTAGGACCATTCATTTCTTTGTTAACATGTACATAGGATCAGCATCCAAACTGCTTCATCAAACTTCTTTATCCACGTAAATGGCCTTGATTAAACTTATCACTCAACACATTCTTGATTATTAATAATTGAGTTTAGGAGGTGAAAAAGTTTTGTAGTTCCCAATAATGGTCAGTTAGCAGTAAGAAAATTAACAACAATGAACTCCTCATTAACTTGGTAACACCCTTTTAACTGTAAAGAAATCAAACCAATAGGAATTATTACCCGTTCAACTTGATTATTTAAATATTGAGTCTAGGAGGTGAAAATGTTCTGCAGTTGTTGTCAGTTAGAAGTAAGAAAATCAACAACAATGAACTCCTCATTAACCTGGTAACACCCTTTTAACTATAAAGAAAACAAACTGGTAGGAATTATTACTCGTTTAACTTGATTATTAAACAATTTAGTTTTAGGAGGTGAAAAAGTTCTGCAGTCTCCAATTCATGTCAGTTAGCAGTAAGAAAATCAACAACATGAACTCATTAATCTGGTAACACCCTTTTTAACTGAAAAAAAAAAAAAAATCAAAGCGATAGAAATTATTACTCGTTCAACCTGAAAGAAGGCTCATTATCTTGCTTTCCTTAAAGAGATGTTAGGATAATCGCAGAACAATTTGTTAGAGAAAAGCACAAGATACACCACTAAGAGTACAAAGCAAGAGAGACAGCATAGAGAGATACAGTCACTAACCAATTCTTGTTTCAGAATTTCCATGTCTTTGATGGTACTTCGCTTCTCTTCTTTAAACTTCGCAATTATGTGTTCAGCCTGTAAGGAAATTTTCATCAAGTTCCAACTCTTTGTTTCATAAAGAAATTCTAGGCCACAAGATTGCTAGAGTATCATTGTTATTCAGCACCAATGTTTTGGGGAAGGGAATTCTGCAGGCTACTTCAAGAGTTGCTTACTGACAAGTCAATACCAGTCCAATAGATATTGAAGGATGTGGTGTTAGTGCATAACCAAATACTCGAGTAGTAGAGTACCAGAATCTAGTACAAGAAGACTAACCTCAATTAGATGAGATTCCAGTGAATTTATCTTAGACTTTAGCTCTTCAACATCTTTGGATAGTGACAATTTTGTTGTCTCCATGTTCAGATGTTTTGATTTGACAACCTCATTGGACTCCCTATTCTTAGGAGAATTCAACTCGACATCTTCCACAGACTTTAGCTCCTCGACATCTTTGGATAGTGACAATTTTGTTGTCTCCATGTTCAGATGTCTTGATTTGACGACCTCATTGGTATTGGACTCCCTATTCTTAGGAGAATTCAACTTGATGTCTTCCACAGTCTTTGCCAATTTTGGCTCCTCTTCTTCTGCAACAAAATCCGCACCTTTGCTATTCTCAACCACCTGCATTGAGAAGCGATTGTCTCTAATAAATCGCCGTAGTTCAAAAAGTTGTCATTATACAAACGTCTTTCACACATACTTGACATATTGTTGTTTCAACAAACCTCATCAGTATTGGACTCTGTATTTTTTGCAGAGCTCAAACCTAAGTCCAAAACCTCTATTTCTTCCTCAAATTTAATATCCTTCTTGTTCTTACTGACCTGCATTTGGAAAGAAAACTTTTACTACTGCATTAACACAGTTTCAGAAAAGGAAATGTCTCATGATAATATGTTTTTTCTCTTGATGATGCCAATGACCAATGAACAACCGCACCAAAAATTAATGTCACCAAAGTTTATTAGCTGGCCAAAAGTAACGGAAATATGCAGGGCATTGCAAACCAGTAATTCATTAGTTG
Source organism: Nicotiana sylvestris (assembly GCF_000393655.2). NCBI lineage: Eukaryota > Viridiplantae > Streptophyta > Magnoliopsida > Solanales > Solanaceae > Nicotiana > Nicotiana sylvestris. The sequence goes on along the minus strand of NC_091057.1, from coordinate 51,453,044 downwards.
ACATTCTCCATGGTTTTTATCAGATAATTAAATACTGAATTCCTGGAAGGCACTTCCATACAGGAGAGTAAAACAGTGATGATAATGCAACTTACAGTTTGAGCCGGAGGAAGATTTTCAACACCACTTGGAAATTTTTCCTGTTGCATTGAAGTCTCAATAGGTGCACCTTGCTTGGAAATTCCATTAGCGGGCTGCAGAACTGGAGACTTGGGTGGGCTAACCAGAACAACCCTTAATTTGCACTCTTCAATATATTTTCTATTATCTTTGTTGAACTGGCAAAAGTACAAAACGAAAATGAGAAAGTATAAAATCATTGATTCAGATGAGGCATTGTAACTTTTACCATGCTGGGTGTAATTTCCTCTTCACTAGTTCCAAAAGGGACAACTGTGCCCTGAATCAAAAATTTATCCTTGCATTGCATATCGGATGGAGCGGTCCTCTGAGCTTGCATTGTAACTGCATCTCAAGATAACGTCAGGATTAGAAACTGAAGAATGTTCTTTTGACCGGGGTCTTAATCAACCAGCACAGATACAAAGTTCGACACATCTTTGCTTGGTTGGACTAATTTTGCTATAGAGTATTTGAATTCAAGCTCAATTATGAGATAACTACTATTCAGGGTCAAATCTGACTTGACAATATCTTGTAAAGTCATCTTGATAGGTCAAATTACCAGACCTCAAACTGCAGAAATCAAGCATGAGCATTGAAAGGAGAAAATTAGTTGAATGAAACTTCCTTTCATGTGTTGCTGATCTCCACACATTGACGTTTAGATTACTAAAAAGATTCAGTAAGCAGGAGCACTAACAGAAGCTACATCTACTTTGCTGCAATGTCTTTGCTCCCCAACTCGTAGATGACTACTCACTTGAAGAAGCATGCTTAGCAATGCAAGGATAATTAACTTTATGGCTGTCAATGAATAAGAACCAGAAAGAGAAATTATATATACCTGTGAAGTCATATGTCGATTTTGGTTTGATAACACCTATATTTGGCCGGACACAATATTTCTTAGGTGAAGTGGTCTTCACCTGTAAAACAAAAAGTACAGAGTTGGATGGCCTTTTGCTCAATCTCAACAAGGGGCAGCTGCGCATGTATCTTATTTTCTTAAGAGTTTATATGAATGCCTTTTCGACAAAATTACCATACCTTGAAAGCTACATATTGGTCTGTGATATTAACTAGGTGAACTGCACATGAACTTTGTTTCTTCACCTCAACTAAAAGCAAAGATAAGAGTTAGAAGCGCATCCTTTAATCCAAAAGAAGTACAAAATGATCTCTGAAGCCTAACACAAGAATAAGCAAACATCTTTGATGTATCCCAATTTGCCAGTCTCAAAAGGTTAACTCTTTATTGAACTGTCTTCCTCCTGAACCAAGAAGGTGTTTATAAGAACATTTCTTATTTGGCTAAATGTCAAATAGTGATAAATGATAGATAAGATAGTTACCATCCAGTAGTTACCTTTTTTATCTTTCAACCCAAATAGGGCATTAAGCAAATTAAATAACCTCTTAAATAATTTTTTCCTTTTCAGTACCTCTGAATATCATTACAAGCGACACACATCTATTAATTCAAGAAGAATATGAAACCAAAACAGGCTTCCTCAGCTTTAGTGTAGTCGAAAAGCAGTCACTACCACTCAGAATAGTACATGACAAAGCCAACTCTGTACAGTGATTTCATTAAATAGCAAGTATTCTTGGGTTTAGCAGATGTTGATGCTTTCATATAGTTAGCTCAAAATTTTAGTACTCAATGCAATTGAAGGACATCAAGAGTACTTGCCAGAAAATGTCAAGCTCACCCCATATTTCCATTCTATTTTTCATTCCATGTCAATTTTGCGAGGAAGCAAATGCAAAGTTTCAAGAACTTACATGTGAACTTGAGCTCATGAGGTTGAATCTCCATTAGTTGTGTGTTTGTCATTGTTCTTCACCTGCAATCATAGTAATACAATAAACATGATTTAACCCAGGAGAAACCATAAACTACTAAATAAAGCAAAACAGAAACAACATAGAACAATAATGAGAAAGAAGGGACGAGGAGGGATGGCCTATGGAAAACATAAACAGATGCTTATAGTCAGAGGTGGATCGACAATATGGGTTCACGTGAATCCAGTAGCTTTTGTCCAAACCCTATATATGTATTAAGAAATCCATTAAATATCTATAAATAATTGACTGAGAACCCAGTTATTATTATTTTATAGTATTAAAGTTGAAGATTTGAGGTCACTTTAGGAACCCATAAATTTCAAATCATGAATTTACCTCTTATAGTACATACATTCAACTTAACTGATCAGAATCAACTAATCTCACTGCCGACTTATTTGAGTGCAAAATAAATTTCTACATAAAACTAATCTCACTGCCGGCTTATCTGAGTGCAAAATAAATTTGTACATAAAACTAATCTCACTGCCGGCTTATCGTCACATATGTATTTTAAGGCTTTAAGCTAGAAAACAGCAGGAAATTTTTGAACAAAATGAATCGCGGTAGTGCAAAATGTAAATATCCAGTATCAGATGCAAATACTCCAATGACAAGTGATCAAGCAATCAAACAAGGAATCAACAAAATGATTTTTTTTATAAATAAAAGCATAATAACAAGGAACACCTAAGCCAGTGCTTACTTAGAGAGAAACAATCAACAAAAAGAAATTATATAATTTGCTTCCGTTTGGTGACAACAGGCCGTGGAATGTTAGTAGGTGTAGGAGCAAACTAAGGCGGATCTCTCTCTCTCTCTCTCTCTCTCTCTCTCTCTCACACACACACACACACACACACACTCACGCGCGCACCATATGTATATGACTGTGCATCAACTGATTTCAAATTGAGGATGCACTGTGGTAGAAGTTAATTGTAAGCTTGGAATCAGAGAAAAAACAATCGTAGAAAATCGTCAACTAATCCAATTCAGATTGAAAAAAAAAAACATTAACAAAAGTTATCAAGTAATTGAAAGGACAAATCAACAACGAAAAACGACTAATTAAGTGAAATGAAATGCAATGATTACTTACAGAAATTCAATATCAGGAAATGCTCCTCTTCTTCTGGTGAAAGGCAATTGTGAGGGACGGCGTTGATTATATACTTATATAGAGAGATAGAAAGTAGGTGATCTGAAACACTCGTAGTGAAGACTTGAAGCGAAAGAATGAGGGAATGGGGCGGTTGCGCGCTCTCTCTCTCTCACACACACTGTTAACGCCTAACGGAGTTATGATTAGTTACCACTGCGCTCCATGCTGCTGCCTTTTAAAAAGAAAAATTAAGTATTACTACTATTTGGTAAAATATGTACTTTACCCGTTCACCTTGCGCTCAAATCTCTTTTACACACTTATTAAACACGAAAATAGTACACTAAAAGTCTGTCAATTACACACCTTTTTTACCATGTGTCAAACGTGTGTATTACACATAAAAAAGGCGCGTGAAAACTAAAAAATCATCTGAAATTAAGTTTTTTTATTTGTTTTTTTTTATTTTATTTTTTAACTATTTCCTTTTTAAATTAAAGAAAAAAAACATAAATCCATGTCTTCTTCCTCAACCCAAATCCCAGCGCTTTCCCCCTCCTGTTCGTCTTCTTCCCCAACCCCCATTCTAGTTTTATCTACCTCTCATGTTTTGCCTCTCCAACTCTCATGACTAAGAAGAAAAAGAAAAAGAAAAAGAAAAGCGGAGCTATTGGGTCTTGTAAAAATCACAATTATTAACCTTTTAAAAAGCTTAAAAATTTAATTTTGGTATTCCATGACCTAGAAAATTAATTTGATTATTGTTGAGTAAAAGTTTACTAAAAATATGCTGAAAATTTAGTGATTAATTTTGATAAAATTCAAAAAACATCATTAACAAATTTGAAGCTTTGGATTTGAACTTGAATTTGAAATTTGTATAAGAATTTGTGATGAATGTTATTAAAGCTTGTTAAAAATCGGCAAAGAATTAAATAGGTATGTAAGGGGTAGGCACGTAAAACCAAGAAGAATGTAAAATATGACAGAATTAAAAATGAAAATGATGACATTTCATTCAGCATAATTGTAGACTGACATACAGGAAATAAATAGCAAAATGACTCTAACAAATTAGACACCTAGCAACATATAACAATGCCAGTTTTTAGGGACTATATAATAAATAAGAAAAGACTAAGCTGACAACTATTAAACTTAAGGACTCCAATACATAATAAAGAACTAAGAGTAATAATGTTCTTCTTTCTCTTTCGTAACATTCTATTTCCCATTGAAAAACCTTGACATCATTGTCAAGGTTGAAACTCTGGAAACTGAGAACAGAGAAAATTGTAGTCCTCCCAAGTTGCTTCTTCTGGAGATAGATTTGCCCATTGCACCAACACCTTCACAGCTGCCTTATTCTTCTTTTTCACCATCCTCCGATCCAAAATTGCCACAGGTTCCACCAAAATCTGTCCATCATTGTAACAAATTTGGGGTTCCATGGATGGCAGCACTTGATTTCCAACTTTTTTCTTCAACTGTAAGACATGAAAAATTGGATGAATCTTGGACCCGACAGGTAGCTTCAGCTCATACGCAACATGCTCGATTTTCTTGACAATTTGGTAAGGCCCGTAGTATTTTGAAGCCAATTTCAAATTTCTACGAACAGCCATAGAAACTTGTCGATATGGCCTGAGTTTAAGAAACACCCAATCGCCTTCTTGAAAATATCTTTTTGTTCTCTTTGCATCGGCATACAACTTCATTCTCTCTTGAGCCTTCCTTAAATTTTCTTGTAAAACTCGACTCATTATCTGCCTTTCTCGCAGCAATTCATCAACTGAGTTCACCTTGGATTGAGCCACAAGCTCAAATGTAGGCTGGGGAGGATCATAGCCATATAACGCCTTGAAGGGGGACATTTGAATTGCGAAATGAAAAGCTGTATTGTATCAGAACTCTACCAAGCTTAACCATTTGCTCCAAGTTGCAGGCTAGTGACCAGTTATGCATCGAAGGTAACCTTCCAAACACTTGTTAAGCCTTTCCATTTGCCCATTCGTCTGTGGATGGTATGCTGAGCTGAGCTTAATTTGTACCCCCAATCCTTTAAACAACTCTTTCCAAACAGGCTTGTAAAAATCGGGTCTCTATCAGAAGTAATAGAAATTGGATTGCCATGTAATTTACAGATATTGTCAAGGAACAATTGAGCAATTTTCAATGCCGTATAAGGATGGGATAAGGCTATAAAATGAGCATATTTGGTAAAACAATCCACTGCCACAAATATTACTTTTTTCCCCCGGATTTTGGTAATCCTTCAATGAAATCCATTGTAATGTGTTCCCATGCCCTTGAGGGGACAGGAAGAGGCTGAAGTAATCCTGGATAAGCCACATTTTCTCCCTTGTTCCTTTGGCAAGTGTCACATTCTGATACCATCTGGTTCACATCCTCTGAGAGATTGGGCCAGTAAAAAAGAGATTTCAATCTTTGCAAGGTGGCATGAACCCCTGAATGTTTGCCCCAAGTTGTGATGTGCATAGCTTCAATTAATTGTTGTCTCTTCTGCCCAGTACTTTCTGCCCAAATTTGACCCTTATGCCTCAATAAGCCCTGCTGCAAGGATACATTAGGAATAACATTAGGATCTAGTACAAGTTTAGCCATAGCTGCCATGATTACGGAGTCCCCTTCATAGCTAGCAAAGACTTCCTGAACCCATAAAGGTTGCACTACTGAAATACTTTTGCATTCTGCCTCTTCTTCAAATCTACGTGACAATGCATCAGTAGCAACATTTTCTACTCCTTTTCTGAATTGAATTTTGTAACTAAGCCCCAAAAGCTTAGTTATACCTTTATGTTGAAGAGAGGTTGTCACCCTTTGATCTTTCAAAAACATCAAGCTGAAGTGGTCTATTTTAATGATAAAATGAGATGGTTGTAGATAGTGTCGCCACTTTTCAATGGCTAACAGTAGTGCCACCAGTTCTTTTTCATAGGTAGATAAGCCCAGATGCTTTGAGCTTAAAGCTTGGCTAAGGAAAGCCAAAGGTCTAGCTTGCTGCATCAGAACAGCCCCCACTCCTATTCCACAAGCATCCACTTCTACGACAAAAGGCTGAGAGAAATTAGGTAGGGCCAGTACAAGTGCTTGGACCATTGCTTGTTTTAGGGCCTCAAATGCTTGCATAGCCTCCTCACTCCAAACAAAAGTCCCTTTCTTTAGTAAATTAGTAAGAGGTCTGTTGATGATTGCACAATATTTTATGAACCTCCTATAGTAACCTGTTAGACCCAAAAATCCTCTAAGCCCTTTAATATTACTAGGCTTGTCCCAATTGAGCATTGCTTCGACTTTAGACTCATCTATACTAACCCCTCCACTAGAAATTATATGGCCGAGATACTCAATCCTATCACGCCCAAAACTACATTTAGAGTGCTTAGCAAAGAGCTGATTAGCTTGTAATACTTCAAAAACCTTCTCAAGATGAATCAAATGTTCTGAGGCAGAAGCACTATAGACAAGAATGTCGTTGAGGAACACTAACACGAAATTGCGAAGATAAGGCCCAAAAATCTTGTGCATTAAGGCCTGAAACGTGGCTGGAGCATTTGTAAGCCTAAAAGGCATTACTTTGAATTGCCATAGCCCATGGTGAGTTCGAAATGTTATTTTGAACTCGTCCCCCTCCTTCATGCGCTTTGATGATAACTAGACCACAGGTCAAGCTTTGAAAATAAGAAAGCTCTATTCAATTCGTCTAACAAATCTTCCACTACCGGAATTGGATATTTATTCTTCACCGTAATATCATTTAACTTGCAGTAGTCAACACGCATGCGCCAAGTAGAGTCCTTTTTCTTCACTAATATCACAGGTGAAGCAAAAAAGAAAAGAGCTGGGAACCAGAGTATTCTGTTGTAGCATGTCTTGGACTATTTTTTTGATAACGTTCTTTTGTTCAAACGAGTATCGATATGGCCTTTGGTTAACTGTAATAGCACCAGGAACCAAATCAATTGCATGATCACATCCACGCTTAGGAGGAAGACCACTTGGTTCTTTGAATAAGTCCTCGAATTTGGACAGTAGTTGTTCCATTTGGGTTTGATTAGGAAAGGTCTCAGCTACTTCTTCCAAGTCATTGAATTGGGCTTGAGCTAAAAAGCTACAGTAACTGCTCTTAAGCAATTTCTGAATGGATTTGGCCTTGGCAGGAGCTATTTTTATAGCGTCTCTGCTGGCAATCAATGTTAAAAAGTGACCATCCTTCATAAAAGAGATACTATGTGGTTTAGTATGCAAAATCAAAGGTGCAACTGAATTGATCCAATCCATTCCCAACACAATATCACAACCCTTCACTTGCAGCCACCTTAAATCAAAATGAAATTGATTATTCCCCATTTCCCACATGAATGATGGGCTAAAATGACTGCAAAATAGCTCGTGCCCATTAGCAACTCTCACTCTCAAGAGACCCTTAATGGGCACACCTATTTGGCCCAAATTTTTAGCCACTTGAGGATCAATAAAACTATGGGTAGAACCACTATCGATTAAAATAACCAATGGGATTTGTTTGATGTTACCCACAATTTTAATAGTATTCGGTGTGTAATCCAGGCCCAGCAACACGTTTAATGAAATTTCTGCTTGTTCACCTTGCTCATGGGCCTGTAACTCCCCTTCAACCACAGTTTCTTCTTCTTGGGCCTCCTTTGCTACCCCTGAGCATTTTCCCACCTCCATTTCACCAGTCATCAACTGCAACTTGGTTTTACATTGATGGCCCGAAAAATATTTGTTGTGATACTTGAAACACAAATTAAGGTCATGCAGTGTATCCAAAGAGACATTTTTAGATAAAGGATTTTTAATGGTAACACCAGGGAGTGCCCTTGGTGCCGAAGCTGGGGAAGTAAGGGTCTTGGGTATTGAGCTATCACTTTTGGCTATTGGACTATCATTTTTGGGGTAGGTAACATAGTACTTGGGCTGGATATTTTTGTAGATGGCCGCAAGGGTCTTTTCATGCAACTTAGCCACTTCCAAGGCATCAAGCAGTGTTTGAGGATTAAAAGCCCTGACCATCGATTGTAAATCAGATCTAAGGCCACCAATAAAACAAGTAACAAAGTATGCTTCGTTCAAAGATGAATTAATGAGCAACACGTAGAAACGCAACTCATCAAAACTTACCTGATAACTATCAACATCTCCTTTTTGTTCCAATCGATTAAACTCGTTAACGACGTCTAATGGTCGAATGTTCCCATAACGACGGCAAACATCCAAACAAAATATTTCCCAGGAGACATTGTAAGCACGTGATTTTTGACCCTCCCCGAGATTTTTTTCACATTTCTAGCATGAATATGTGAAATTGGGTCTAGAATAGCTATTTTAACTATTTTTACTTCATTTCGTTTCAAAAAATATATATATAAATTTTAGTTTATGTATTTCTCATAAACTTGAAAAATACAAAAATTGCACTTTATTTTTGTACCTTATATAATTTCGAAAAAATACAAAAATAATAATTCTATTAAAGTTTTATAGGAATTTTTAACTTTGAAAAAATACAAAAATATTACCTCATATTTTATCTTAATATTTTAAAACGAAAATTACAAAAAAAAAAAATAGTTTTATTAATATTTTGTAGCTATTTTAAACCTTGAAAAATATTTAAAAAGATATAGTTTTGTTTAAATACTAGTCTTATTTTTGGTAGTTATTTTGCTTACATAGGACTAGTTAAGCAACGTGTTCCTATTTCTCGGGTCCGGGCAAAAGAATAATATTCGGGTTTAAACTACCCGGTTTTAGGCCTAATTTTCGGACCTAGCCCATAATAAACAGTGTCCAGGACACATGGGGAACCCCACCACGCGTGGGGAACATATGCCTCGAACCCCACCACGCGTGGGGCTCATTTTCATGGGCAAAGCATTACAAAACACGGACTTTTGAAAATTGAAGGGGGGACCACTGTTCCGGTTTCTTCTCCAAAAAGGAGGAAGAAAAAACCTACAAAAAGAAAAAAAGGAACGGACAGGAGGGGGGGGGGGGAAAAGTTTGAAAGGAAAATATACTACTGTTCCTCTTTCTTCTTCAAAGAAGAAAGAAAAAAAAAAAAACCCACGACTCCCTAACCGGAAAACTCCATTGCCGGACCACCCCCCACGTCCGAACCCCAGCAGCACCCCGACTCCCTCGTCGTCCCTGTCCAACCAACGACCCAAAACCCTATTGCGTCGTCAGCTGAACCAGTCACAACCCCCACGTACCACCATCGTCTCCCTCCACCTCCGTCAACTGCTCAAACGACCATAACCATCGCCGAAACCACCATTTCCGATTTCTTCAAGTCAAACGACCCCCACGTCCGCTGCTATCACGCAGCAGCTGCTGTTGCTTCCTCGTCGGAACAGCTGCAGCATCAACGACCCACCACCACTGATCCATCTTTTCTGTCCAAGCAGCCCGCCACTAGCAACCTCCATTACCGCCATTGTCGCCGCTACCAGCTCCCTCCACCTCGTCCAGCTCCGCCAGTCCGTCACTCATAACCATCATCATTCCTCCTCCTCCTAGCTCCCCCATCGTGTTCCCCACCTCCAAACACACTTGATACAACCTCAAACCACCAGCAAAAACAGTTCCGAAACCAGCTGAAACGTCAACCAAAAACCAGCCGAAACGCAACACCAAACCACCCCAAAAATAGTAGTCGTCGCACCATGTTTGCCGATGAACAGAGGTTCATTTTAACTGTGTAAGAACACCCAAGTTCAGTCGATTTTTTTTGAGTTGGGTTCAAGGTTTCCGGTGCCGACGCGGGTCTCGATCGGATCGTTGTTCGTTTGTTGCTATTTCGCTTCATTCGTAACCGAATTTGCGGCTGTTCTTAACTTTTATTTGGACTTGCTGAGTTTGATTCTTGCTGTTGAGGTATGTAGTTCAGTTTAGACAACGTAATTGTTACAAATGATTAATTGAATATCATGATATTATTTAAGTTGTTCACTTTGTGTCTGTATGTGTGAGTTTAGTTTACTTGTGTACTTGATGACTTTAAATTACTGCAACTTTGGTTTGGGAAATGTTAGCCTGTTAAGTTTTAAATGGATGATGAAAAATAGATTAATGACATAGCAAGTTGAGTTTAGCTATGGTAATATAAGGCTGATGTTATGCTATTGATGAGCCGTTCTAGTATGCTCTCTTTGCGAGCTTCATCGAACTGCATTTTTGTATTTGGTTTGCACTTCCTTGCTGTTCCTAATTTCTACAAACACTACTTAATGTTGAATTTTAAAGAAGCAACTTCTGCCAGTTATTAAGTCTTTTTTCTTATTTTTTTTTGTAAGGTCAATGATGGCATGAATTAGCCCTTTAATTCTGGATACTCAGACTTCGATTTTGAGGCTATTACATAGTTATTTGCTTAATTGTTCATGGTCGTGCAAATCTCAAATTTTAGGATAACAGAATCATGACATTGTAGTTTGCTTTAGGAACAATTAATAAATAGTACATTATCGTGATTATGGGTATGGTTACCGTGGCATAGTCATGATATCTAACTCCCAAATTCGGGTGTGCATTTCATGTAGCGTGGCTTGCGTTATACTTTAATAACCTTGAATTAACTCTTTAAATAAATAAAGTAAAACGTAGTTACTTTAAGCTTACCCTTTTAAAATAAAAATGAGACGAGCCTCGCCAAATAAAAATGCACAAGCCGCGGGGCCCTCTAAATGTATATATTAAATACTTAGATTTCGGGACGGGCCGTTTAGCAAGTTTCATGGCCCTACCCAAAAATAATAATGCGCTAGTTGCTTTAGGCGCGCCTTTAATAATGTTATCTCCCTAAACTCGGGTGCACATTTATGTGACCCAAATCCAAATCTCAACGGAGTCGAAATATGTCTTTAGTCACGGGCGCATTGATTGTGGCGTGGCCCGAGATGCATTTTCATGACGTTGCAAATTCTTTAAAAAAAAAATAAGAATGAGATGAGCCTCGCCAAATAAAAATACAAATTGCGGGGCCCTCAGTAAATACTTGTTTTAAATTACTTAGAATTCAGGAGGGCCGCTTAGTGAATTTCGTGGCCTTCCCAAAATAATAACGCGATAGTCTCTTTAGGCGCGTGTTTAATAATTTACTTTCTTAAGCTCGGGTGTGCATTTCATGCGACCCAAATCCAAATCTCAAAACATCAAATAAAATGCGTTCCGGATTGTGGGTGCATTTCATGTGACGCAGCCCAAAGACGTGTTTTAAGCGATGTTCACATTCTTGTAAAAATAACAATAATAAAGCGGTAAAAAGTTAAAATTGGCACATTGGTTCATATTGTATTTAAAATCAGATAATCAAGCCAAATATAACAGTTGAGCGACCGTGCTAGAACCACGGAACTCGGGAATGCCTAACACCTTCTCCCGGGTTAACAGAATTCCTTATCCGGATTTCTGGTACGCAGACTATAATATGGAGTCATTCTTTTCCTCGATTCAGGATTAAAATTGGTGACTTGGGACACCCTAAATCTCCCAAGTGGCGACTCTGAAATAAACAAACCAATCCCGTTTCGATTGTCCTTTAATTGGAAAAAACTCCCCCTGCGCCCTCGGGCGCGGAAAAAGGAGGTGTGACAGCTCTGGCGACTCTGCTGGGGACTTTACACCCAGAACCACTGGTTCAGGGTTAAGAATTCGAGCTTAGAATAATTGTTATTATTTGGCTTTATTTATTATCTGATTATTACATGTTTTGAGCCTAATGTGCTAAATGCTGCTTTTACCGCTTTGATATTATTTTAACTGTATATAAATTGTGCCGAAACCTTTCTCTTCTTACCTCCGGGGATGTGCTTACTGGTTGAGACTCCCTATTCTGTTAGTGTCATACCCTGAATAAAAGAGGCTCGGAAAGTTTCTAAGCCGGCTGGCCTTTTGGTTCCCGGAAAGGAGCTCCTTCCTCAGCTCGAGTTGTCCGCTCGGGTACACTGTCTAGAACACCGACCCAGGTTTTTGAACCTAGTATAACAAAGCCACATGCCGGATCCCTAGTAGGAACGTTTATTTGCATCATGTGCATTTGACTTAGGGGACTCAACATAGGGGTTGGGTCCGTCTAGGACAAGCAACCTGAAAATAATAGACAATCTTTCGGCATCCTATGTGCTACATGTTGTATTTAAAGGGCGTATGTGTCATTTGGTCATTTCCAGCATGATGTTATTTTAATCGAAGCATGGGGAACATTTGTGGAATCCAAGAAAGCCTTGGAATTCCCTATGTCCCCCACGCTTGCTTTTTGGGAAAGCACATGGGGAACATTTGTGGAATCCAAGAAGTCTTGGAATTCCCATATGTCCCCCACGCTTCATATGTTGGGAAAAGCGCATGGGGAGCATTTGCGGAATCCAAGAAGTCTTGGAAATCATTATGTCTCCCATGCCACATTTTTTTTAAAGAAATAATAAATATAATAAAATAAAAATACAAATAAAAACAAAGCATGAAAATTCAAAAAGATTTTGTATGTTGTCATCATTTTCCACATATAAGAAAATCGTGAAAAAAGGAGAAAATAACAGCATAGAAGTCCGAGTAGAGTCGAAACTCTGCCGAAATTTTGAAAATGAAAAATGTCTTGTTAGTTTGTTATATTAAAAGCAAAGGAAAAATAAAAAAAAATCATCATTGTTCTGCCTGGTTTTTTTTTAAAAAAAAATATTAAAGAAAATAGTTTGTTTTGCCATTAAACGAAAATGAAAAAGAGTCTGTTTTTTTTTTTAAAAAAAAAATGTTTTATTTGATCTTACTTTGGTTTGTCTATGAAAATGCCAGAAATAAAAATAAAAAGAGTCCGGCGTTGAATGTGATTTTATTATTTGTTCCAAAATAAGTATATATATAATCCAAAAAAAAATTTCAAAAGAAAGTTCAAAATTCAAAAAGATAAAATAGATAAATCCGAAAATATTTTGATTCTTCGTTAGAAAATTCAAAATTCAAAAAAAAACATTTTAGAAGCATTTCTTATATTGAAGGTAAAATTCCGAAAAATATTTTCTTCTTTTCTTTTTAAAAAAAAATATATATAAAGAAAAACGAAAATTCAAAAATATTAGTCTTTCTTTTAAAAAGAAAATCAATCAAAAAATAATATTTCCTCGCTTCTTTTAAAGTAGTTCTTTTAAACGAAAATTCAAAAAAATTAGTTCATCTGCTTATTATTATTTGCCTACTTATTCTTATTTGACCGAACTACGCGGGTTTGATTCTCACCGGATGTGAGATACGTAGGCAACCCTCATCGGGTCCAACCCCCACCTTCTCAAAAAGAAGGAATGTTTTATGTTTTTCGTTAATTCGTTTGTTTGTTATAAATGAAAATAATAGAATAATAGTCTATTTGATTGTTGTGAAAATAATAATAATAAAAAAAAGAATAGAAAATGGAAAAGGGTTTTCTCAATAATAGTTTATTTGCCCGAACTACGCGGGTTTGATTCTCACCGGATGTGAGATACGTAGGCAACCCTCATCGGGTCCAACCCCACCTTTTGCTAAAAAAGCCAAAAACGAATATAAAATAAAAAAAAAAAAATGTGTCAAAGATTTTTAATTTTGTCGTAAATAAGTCTAGTGATGTAACTTCCCCCTTTTTACAAAAAAAAATAGCAAAAAACAAATATGTCAAATTTTAGGAGTCATAAATAAGCCAGGTGATTCTGCTTTGTCATAAATAGCCAAATGTTCCCGAAAGGGACGCCGGAAGGCTGACTTTGCATAAACAGTCACCTTTGGGTCATGTTTAGGATTTTGGTCCAGTTGACCCACACAGCCTTAAAAAAGCTTCGCCCCCGAGACGCTGAAGGGCCGTGTTTTGCAACACCAAGTTTTATCATAATTTAAAAAAACAAAGAGTCAACGGTCGGGTGAATGCCGTTTGGATGTTTAGTCAAAAAAAAAATGAAAAAAAATAGCCGAGCCAGCTTCGGCCGCGTCTTAAACCGTTCTTGCTGAAATAGCCTTAGAGTATCTTTCAGTTGTCGAAAGGTTATTTTCGTAAAAGAATGGACAAGTTTGTAAAGTGTCAAAATAATCCTCCCCGGCCTCAAAATTCATGTGAAATTCGGAAGGGGCCACATTCGCAAAAATAACCATTTGGTTAAAATTAGCAAATGGAAGAAGGAAGTTGGCCATTTGTTTTGAAGTTTGTAAACCTTTTGATTAAAATAGGTGGGTTGTTTGATTTTCAAGTTTGTAGGTCATCTTTAAACCTTTGAAACCCAGTTTGTTTTAATATGAAAGTGAAAAGAAAAAATGTTCATTATTGTTTATTTTTATTGGTCCGAACTACGCAAGGTCTGATTCATGCAGGGACATGATACGTAGGCAATCTCCATAAGATTCGACCACCACTAAAATAAAAAAATAAAAAAAATATATAATAATAAATAAATAAAAGAGAGTGTGGAAGATTTTTAGGGGGCACAATTGTCTAACTGCTTAGGTACATTGTATCTCTGATATATGATTGTCTGTCCAATGCCCTAACACTAACGTGATGACTTCCCTTTGATGTGTCCATATAAAGAGAGTGGTTGGTTGTGGTAACTCCTCCTTGCAAAGCAAAATCAAAGGACAATGGCTCAGAACCGCAGAACCGAGTGGGTCAGTACTGATGACCGACAACAATTGGTCGAACTGAACAACGGGTTGGTAGAAGAAGTGAAAATGCTGAGACAGCATGTGGCAGACATGTATCAGGCATGGATAACAGGAAAAGCACCACCCCCTCCACCGCCAAGTCTCTTGAACTCGGTCAATTCCCAAGCACCCAACACCATAATGGAAGATCCCCCATACTCTCCATCCCAACCCACTTATGGCAGCCTTCCCAGCTACCCGAGTAGCTCCATCGCTCCCCAATGCTTCTCCGCTCCCCAACACCACTTCTTTCCCCGCCATACTTCACTTTCCAGGCACCCGGCTCCACAAAATGCCTACCCACCTACACAAGCCTACCAAAAGCCACCTGGATCAGGTTTCCGGCCCTGTCAACATGCAAGAATGAAGAGGTTGCTGAAACGAGGAAATGCTCTCGCCCCCATCGGGTTATCTTATGCCAGTCTGTTTGAAAGGCTAAGGCATGCTGGTTCGATTGAGCCACTCCCCGCATGTACTATAAATCCGCTTGCAAGGAGCTTTGATCCGGCAGCACGATGCTCCTACCACTCCAATGTCATAGGGCACAACATTGAGAGCTGTCATAGCTGGAGAAAGGAAGTAGAGAAAATGATCCGAGAAGGGCGGGTTGCAATTAATAACAGTGACATGGGGCACTCGAACCTCCTCGAGAATTCTCCGACGGAGGTTGATGAGGTTGAAGCTGGTAATGGTCTCGGCAATATTGATGCAAAGCTCAGTGGCTAAAATGCCAATTCTGATAAAGTGGGAGGACGTTTTTGTTCCTGGGTCAGCAAGAGAGAAGCTTGTGGTGGCTCATTTTGTTGTCATTTCTGTTGTTCGGATTATTAGGGTGATGAGTCGGATGATGTCTTGTCCAGTTGGTTTTTAGGATTTTGTTCTGGATTGTTTTGTTTATTTTGTTATTTAAACCATTTCACCGGTAGTCTAATACCAAGTCCGGTCTTTTATTATTTCCAGTCATCTTTTTGTTTAGTCCTTTTACCATCTTTTGTTCGATGCCGATTCTAGGGACATAACATGCGCACCCAGTTTGGGCCTAATCTTAAAAGTTAATCCAAACCCTGGAGAGGTGATCAGAATAGTTAAAGGAAAATAAGAACGGTTGAGATCATACAGAGCTCGAGTCATGTGGAACTGGGGCAAGTTAAACGCAAAGAAATCCATTAAAGAAAGATTCGCCTAAATTGGCATGAGGGTCGTTCACAATAATGAGAATGAGAGTGGCGCCCAACGGTGTCTTAGAAGTGACAAATGAACAAACAGAGGTTAAATATAATTGTCAAGTCCGGCACCATCGGAAAAGACTATAAATCTATTGTTTAATTGTGTTGTTTGCACTTGGCATGTGTTGAAGACTGGAATGACGAAGGCATTTTGTTCTACTATCCAAACACTTTATCCTTCGTTAACCCCTTTGGAGCCTTATTTATTTTCTTTCGTACCCCTCGTTCGGAATTAGTAGCAACGAATAAAATTCGCAAGCATGGTGGGTAAGAGAAAAGAAAGAAAAGAAAACAACAAAATGGGAAAAGAAGAATGAAAGAAAAAGAGAGAAAAAAAAACGACAATAGAAAATGAGAAAAGAAAAAGAGAAAAGAAAAATGATAACAAAAAGCAAAAAAGGGAAAGTCAAATGAAAAGAGGAATTGGGAACTACGTTTGACCTGATTCCTCAAAGAGGATACGTAGGCGCTTCACGGCTCGGTCATAGTTTTGAAAAATGAAAAAAAATCAATTAAAATATCCCCAAGCAAGAAACTGGGGCAAAAGTTGCGTTTGTTGTAAATAAATCTAATTCCGAAGGTTGTAATTAATAACCCAAAATTAATGCATTTTTTGAGCCTTTTATACCCTTTCTTTCTAGCCCTATCCAAAACCCACATTACGGTCCAAAGAAAGACCTTCTGACCAGCCTTCAAAAGATGCCAAGTCAGACAAATGAAGAGTCTTACCGGCGAACATAACATTCTATTCCACAGCATAAGGGACTCTAATCTCCAGCAGAAAGAGTCATGCCGACGACACTCCAAATCCCCAGCTGGAAAATGATACAAATGAGAGAGTCTTATCGGTGAAAACCTTCACAGGCACCATAAGGCGATGAAAGCTGAGAGAAAACCAAAATGAGAGAGGCTTGATAGTGAAAACCCTTCGGGCACTGCAAGTCGAATAAGATTGGGAATCAGATGGGGAATCGCCAATTGAGGATCTTGAAAGATGATTGGCGGTAAAGGATAGGCCACATACGCATGTCATGGCCATTAGAGTCGGTATCTGCATTTGATAGGGTTTTTATTTATAGTTTCTTTTGTTAAAGAGTCATGTTTTTTCCTTTGTCTTTTTATTCTGTTCCCTTTTATCTTTTTCCTTTCATAGAAAAATCCCAAATAGAGTCTGTCTGGTCAGAACAAGTATGAAGTGACTTCGAATAGGCCATCAGCTTTCCAAAAATGAGATCTGACTAGTACATCCAAGGGATATTAGTCAGCAGGGAACAAACGCGAGGCCAGTGTCAATACAGATATCCCCAGCAAAAGGGAATTGACAGAAGGATTGACAAGCGTTATAAACCTCAAGGCCAAGGCCCATGGACAAAGCAAGGAAAGCAGTGAGCATGATTTGGCGAAATCCATACTAAACTAAAAGGTCGGGAAAATGCCAGTTTCCGAGCTATGCCACAAAAGAAGATGGATATCCCCAGCAGGAAGGGATTATCCCCAGCACATAATATCATCCCCAACAAGTTGTGGAACACAGAGCAAGGAGGGAGAAAGGGGACACCATCCCAGTAGGAGTATCACAGCCAACCACCATGTTTTAAACTAACAAATTTTGTTTGATTGGAAACAGGTAAAGGAAATGGCGTTGAGGCAGAAACGCATGCCACAAGGGATATTATCAAACTGGGGCAGAAAATTTTTTGGAAGTCAGGTACCCCCAGCTGATAACATTTTACCCCCAACAGGTAAGTAAATCAAGGGAGGTAGTCTTTGAAGGAAGAAGTTATGCAAAAACAAAAAAAAAAAAAAAAAAAAAAAACAAAAAATATATATATATATATAAAAAAGAATAATAATAAAATGGGGAAGGTAGAAAATGAAAATTAATCCCAATCCCCAGCAAGTATTCGAGGTAAGACATTTTCAAGTCTTAAAGATATGTTGGGTTCATCCGCCCTCAAATAGGATATGTTGGGTTCATCCGCCCTCAAATAGGATATGTTGGGTTCATCCGCCCTCAAATAGGATCTGTTGGGTTCATCCGCCCTCAAATAGGATATGTTGGGTTCATCCGCCCTCAAATAGGATCTGTTGGGTTCATCCGCCCTCAAATAGGATATGTTGGGTTCATCCGCCCTCAAATAGGATATGTTGGTTTCACTCTTTACTTTTAAGTGTTGAAATTGGGAGCCCGCCCAGATAACAGAGGCATAAATTCAGTCTTTTTATTTTAAAGTGTCGAAGTTGGGAGCCCGCCTAGATAATAGAGGCATACATTCAGTCCTTTTATTTCAAGTGTTGAAGTTGGGAGCCCGCCCAGATAATAGAGGCATACATTCAGTCTTTTTATTTCAAGTGTCGAAATTGGGAGCCCGCCTAGATAATAGAGGCATACATTCCACGTCTTTACCCATAGGAGATGCATTTCCTCCTAAGTTTTAGTTTTACCCATAGGAGATGCATTTCCTCCTAGGTTTGTTTCAGTTTCACCCATAGGAGATGCATTTCCTCCTAAGTTCAGTTTTACCATAGGAGACGCACTTCCTAAAAGTTTATATGTTTCACCATAGGAGACGCACCTCCTAAGTTCAGTTTTACCCATAGGAGATGCATTTCCTCCTAAGTTCAGTTTCACCATAGGAGACGCACTTCCTAAAGCAAGTTTTATCAGTAGGAGACGCACTTCCTAAAAATATTTCACCAGTAGGAGACGCACTTCCTAAGCAAGTTTCACCAATAGGAGACGCACTTCCTAAGTTCAGTTTCACCAATAGGAGACGCACTTCCTAAGTCCATTGTACCAATAGGAGACGCACTTCCTAACCTAAGTTTCACAAGTAGGAGACGCACTTCCTAAAAAGTTTCACAAGTAGGAGACGCACTTCCTAAAAAGTTTCACCAGTAGGAGACGCACTTCCTAAGTTCAGTTTTCACCAATAGGAGACGCACTTCCTAAGTTCAGTTTCACCAATAGGAGACGCACTTCCTAAGTCCATTGTACCAATAGGAGACGCACTTCCTAACCTAAGTTTCACAAGTAGGAGACGCACTTCCTAAAAAGTTTCACAAGTAGGAGACGCACTTCCTAAAAAGTTTCACCAGTAGGAGACGCACTTCCTAAGCCAGTTCCACCATAGGAGACGCACTTCCTAAAGTCCAGTTTCACCATAGGAGACGCACTTCCTAAGTTCATTTCACCCATAGGAGACGCACTTCCTAAGTTTAGTTCTACCAATAGGAGACGCACTTCCTAAGTTCAGCTTTACCATTAGGAGACGCACTTCCTAAGAACAAGTTTTACCGGTAGGAGACGCACTTCCTAAGAATAGTTCACCAATAGGAGACGCACTTCCTCAAGTTTAGTTTTACCCAAAGGAGACGCATTTCCTCCTAAGTTTAAGTTTTACCCATAGGAGACGCATTTCCTCCTAAGTTTAAGTTTTACCCCCTAGGAGACGCATTTCCTCCTAAGTTCATTTTAGTTTCACCCGTAGGAGATGCATTTCCTCCTAATTGGTTGTTAGTTTCACCCGTAGGAGATGCATTTCCTCCTAATTGGTTGTTAAAGAAAAAAAAAACAACAAAAACAAAAAAAAAAAAAAAAAAAAAAACCTAGTCTGATGAACCTTCTCCTAGGATCAAAATCTTAGTCTGACGAATTTTTCTCCTAAGATAGAGACCTAGTCTGACGAACCTTCTCCTAGGATCAAAATCTCAGTCTGATGAATCTTTCTCCTGAGATACCAAAAACAAAAAATGACCTAGTCTGACGAACCTTCTCCTAGGATCAAAATCTCAGTCTGATGAATCTTTCTCCTGAGATACCAAAAATAAAAGACCTAGTCTGATGAACCTTCTCCTAGGATCCAAATCTTAGTCTGATGAATCTTTCTCCTAAGATACCAAAAACAAAAATGACCTAGTCTGATGAATCTTTCTCCTAGGATCAAAATCTTAGTCCGATGAATCTTTCTCCTAAGATAACAAACAAAAAATGACCTAGTCCGATGAACTTTCTCCTAGGATCAAAATCTTAGTCTGACGAATTTTTCTCCTAAGATAGAGACCTAGTCTGACGAACCTTCTCCTAGGATCCAAA
Organism: Nicotiana sylvestris; assembly: GCF_000393655.2. NCBI lineage: Eukaryota > Viridiplantae > Streptophyta > Magnoliopsida > Solanales > Solanaceae > Nicotiana > Nicotiana sylvestris. The sequence goes on along the minus strand of NC_091057.1, from coordinate 51,432,934 downwards.
TCTTAGTCTGATGAATCTTTCTCCTAAGATACCAAAAACAAAAAATGACCTAGTCTGATGAATCTTTCTCCTAGGATCAAAATCTTAGTCCGATGAATCTTTCTCCTAAGATACCAAAAACAAAAAATGACCTAGTCTGATGAATCTTTCTCCTAGGATCAAAATCTTAGTCCGATGAATCTTTCTCCTAAGATAACAAACAAAAAATGACCTAGTCTGATGAATCTTTCTCCTAGGATCAAATCTCAGTCTGATGAATCTTTCTCCTGAGATACCAAAAAAAAGAGACCTAGTCTGATGAACCTTCTCCTAGGATCAAAATCTTAGTCTGACGAATTTTTCTCCTAAGATAGAGACCTAGTCTGACGAATCTTCTCATAGGATCAAAATCTTAGTCCGATGAATCTTTCTCCTAAGATGCTAAAAAAAAACATTTTGAAAAAAAAAACATTTTGAAAAAAAAGAAGAGGGAATACATCCTAATCTAGTGTTTAGTTCACTCTCAGCACTGCATCAGTAGTATCAGTGGGCTACGATTTTGCTAACGACTCACAAACCTTCCCAGTGAAAACTGGGTTAGGAAATTTTGTTTGTTTTGTTTGTTTTGATTGTCAGGGGCCTGCCTGTAGAGCAAAAGATTGTTATATGTCAAAGATTGAAGAAGTTAGGGGTCCGCCTGCAGAACAGCGGGATCGTTCAAAGTCAGGCCGTAACCCATTGGAAGGCAGAAAGCCACAACAAAAATCCCCAGCACTCAATCCAAGATATAAGAACAAGAATCTCGCCCCAAGAATGCGAGTCAACAGTCTGAGAGGGTCAACAAAAGCTAGTCACAAAAACAAAAAGAAAAAAAGAAGAAAAAGGAAAAAGAGAAAAATGAATGAATCCGAAGCACGGATGAGGAGAACAAATGTGATCTGCTCAAGAACTAGCGCCTACAACTAGCAAGTATCAAGGTTCAAATCCAAAGTCTGTATGAAGCACCATTCAAGACTCAAGACCAAGTTTCAGAAGACTTAAAGATAGGAATCCTTGTAACTAGTAGCTGATAGACTTAGTTAGTCTTTTTCAGTTTTCATTTTTGTTGTAATGACAGGACCGCGGACCGGAACCTCAACGGAACGGAACCTCGATCGGCTCTTCACCTCGGTACACTCTACCATCTCTCTCATTCCCGAACTACACGTGGCCTGATTCCTGTATAACCAAGGATATGTAGGCAGCTCAGATACCAGGGCTCGGTCACACTCCCTCCCTTTCCTTAAGTGTAGTCCGTCCAAGTAATGGTCGGGTCAAAAACACGGCTAGTCGTTCTTTGTCGGAAAACTCTTCGTGTTTCCAGTCAAAGAGGGGCAGCTGTAAGCACGTGATTTTTGACCCTCCCCGAGATTTTTTTCACATTTCTAGCATGAATATGTGAAATTGGGTCTAGAATAGCTATTTTAACTATTTTTACTTCATTTCGTTTCAAAAAATATATATATAAATTTTAGTTTATGTATTTCTCATAAACTTGAAAAATACAAAAATTGCACTTTATTTTTGTACCTTATATAATTTCGAAAAAATACAAAAATAATAATTCTATTAAAGTTTTATAGGCATTTTTAACTTTGAAAAAATACAAAAATATTACCTCATATTTTATCTTAATATTTTAAAACGAAAATTACAAAAAAACAAAATAGTTTTATTAATATTTTGTAGCTATTTTAAACCTTGAAAAATATTTAAAAAGATATAGTTTTGTTTAAATACTAGTCTTATTTTTGGTAGTTATTTTGCTTACATAGGACTAGTTAAGCAACGTGTTCCTATTTCTCGGGTCCGGGCAAAAGAATAATATTCGGGTTTAAACTACCCGGTTTTAGGCCTAATTTTCGGACCTAGCCCATAATAAACAGTGTCCAGGACACATGGGGAACCCCACCACGCGTGGGGAACATATGCCTCGAACCCCACCACGCGTGGGGCTCATTTTCATGGGCAAAGCATTACAAAACACGGACTTTTGAAAATTGAAGGGGGGACCACTGTTCCGGTTTCTTCTCCAAAAAGGAGGAAGAAAAAACCTACAAAAAGAAAAAAAGGAACGGACAGGAGGGGGGGGGGAAAGTTTGAAAGGAAAATATACTACTGTTCCTCTTTCTTCTTCAAAGAAGAAAGAAAAAAAAAAAAAACCCACGACTCCTTAACCGGAAAACTCCATTGCCGGACCACCCCCCACGTCCGAACCCCAGCAGCACCCCGACTCCCTCGTCGTCCCTGTCCAACCAACGACCCAAAACCCTACTGCGTCGTCAGCTGAACCAGTCACAACCCCCACGTACCACCATCGTCTCCCTCCACCTCCGTCAACTGCTCAAACGACCATAACCATCGCCGAAACCACCATTTCCGATTTCTTCAAGTCAAACGACCCCCACGTCCGCTGCTATCACGCAGCAGCTGCTGTTGCTTCCTCGTCGGAACAGCTGCAGCATCAACGACCCACCACCACTGATCCATCTTTTCTGTCCAAGCAGCCCGCCACTAGCAACCTCCATTACCGCCATTGTCGCCGCTACCAGCTCCCTCCACCTCGTCCAGCTCCGCCAGTCCGTCACTCATAACCATCATCATTCCTCCTCCTCCTAGCTCCCCCATCGTGTTCCCCACCTCCAAACACACTTGATACAACCTCAAACCACCAGCAAAAACAGTTCCGAAACCAGCTGAAACGTCAACCAAAAACCAGCCGAAACGCAACACCAAACCACCCCAAAAATAGTAGTCGTCGCACCATGTTTGCCGATGAACAGAGGTTCATTTTAACTGTGTAAGAACACCCAAGTTCAGTCGATTTTTTTTGAGTTGGGTTCAAGGTTTCCGGTGCCGACGCGGGTCTCGATCGGATCGTTGTTCGTTTGTTGCTATTTCGCTTCATTCGTAACCGAATTTGCGGCTGTTCTTAACTTTTATTTGGACTTGCTGAGTTTGATTCTTGCTGTTGAGGTATGTAGTTCAGTTTAGACAACGTAATTGTTACAAATGATTAATTGAATATCATGATATTATTTAAGTTGTTCACTTTGTGTCTGTATGTGTGAGTTTAGTTTACTTGTGTACTTGATGACTTTAAATTACTGCAACTTTGGTTTGGGAAATGTTAGCCTGTTAAGTTTTAAATGGATGATGAAAAATAGATTAATGACATAGCAAGTTGAGTTTAGCTATGGTAATATAAGGCTGATGTTATGCTATTGATGAGCCGTTCTAGTATGCTCTCTTTGCGAGCTTCATCGAACTGCATTTTTGTATTTGGTTTGCACTTCCTTGCTGTTCCTAATTTCTACAAACACTACTTAATGTTGAATTTTAAAGAAGCAACTTCTGCCAGTTATTAAGTCTTTTTTCTTATTTTTTTTTGTAAGGTCAATGATGGCATGAATTAGCCCTTTAATTCTGGATACTCAGACTTCGATTTTGAGGCTATTACATAGTTATTTGCTTAATTGTTCATGGTCGTGCAAATCTCAAATTTTAGGATAACAGAATCATGACATTGTAGTTTGCTTTAGGAACAATTAATAAATAGTACATTATCGTGATTATGGGTATGGTTACCGTGGCATAGTCATGATATCTAACTCCCAAATTCGGGTGTGCATTTCATGTAGCGTGGCTTGCGTTATACTTTAATAACCTTGAATTAACTCTTTAAATAAATAAAGTAAAACGTAGTTACTTTAAGCTTACCCTTTTAAAATAAAAATGAGACGAGCCTCGCCAAATAAAAATGCACAAGCCGCGGGGCCCTCTAAATGTATATATTAAATACTTAGATTTCGGGACGGGCCGTTTAGCAAGTTTCATGGCCCTACCCAAAAATAATAATGCGCTAGTTGCTTTAGGCGCGCCTTTAATAATGTTATCTCCCTAAACTCGGGTGCACATTTATGTGACCCAAATCCAAATCTCAACGGAGTCGAAATATGTCTTTAGTCACGGGCGCATTGATTGTGGCGTGGCCCGAGATGCATTTTCATGACGTTGCAAATTCTTTAAAAAAAAAATAAGAATGAGATGAGCCTCGCCAAATAAAAACACAAATTGCGGGGCCCTCAGTAAATACTTGTTTTAAATTACTTAGAATTCAGGAGGGCCGCTTAGTGAATTTCGTGGCCTTCCCAAAATAATAACGCGATAGTCTCTTTAGGCGCGTGTTTAATAATTTACTTTCTTAAGCTCGGGTGTGCATTTCATGCGACCCAAATCCAAATCTCAAAACATCAAATAAAATGCGTTCCGGATTGTGGGTGCATTTCATGTGACGCAGCCCAAAGACGTGTTTTAAGCGATGTTCACATTCTTGTAAAAATAACAATAATAAAGCGGTAAAAAGTTAAAATTGGCACATTGGTTCATATTGTATTTAAAATCAGATAATCAAGCCAAATATAACAGTTGAGCGACCGTGCTAGAACCACGGAACTCGGGAATGCCTAACACCTTCTCCCGGGTTAACAGAATTCCTTATCCGGATTTCTGGTACGCAGACTATAATATGGAGTCATTCTTTTCCTCGATTCAGGATTAAAATTGGTGACTTGGGACACCCTAAATCTCCCAAGTGGCGACTCTGAAATAAACAAACCAATCCCGTTTCGATTGTCCTTTAATTGGAAAAAACTCCCCCTGCGCCCTCGGGCGCGGAAAAAGGAGGTGTGACAGACATTTCTACCTTTGTCTATCATATAAACATCAAACCATATGTCAATTTTATCTTTGATGTGCACTGCCACATAACTCATCCATGACTCTTGTGGAATCTGATAAAGGTGGAAAATTTTTTGACACCTACGTATCCATCCCCTAGGATTATTAATGTCGAACTCAGGAAATGATAGTTTATATTTTGAGGAAGTGATTTAGTTATCTATGACTGCAGGTGTTTGAAAACTAGGCTGAGACATCATATTTTGGGCTGGTAAACTGTTGTTGGGCTGGGTAAAAGAGGTAATCAGTGGTGGAGGCATTATCGTTGGGTTAGGCCTAAAAGAGAAGTGATAAGGTTGATGTGAAAGATAGTTCATGGGTGAGAAACTGGTGGTAGAAATGGTAGTAAGAGGGGTCGACGAAGTGTAGGGATAGGAAGCGAAGTTGGTGATGCTAGGGTAAAAGAGAGGGTGAGTTATAAAGGTTGGTTGCAAAGCTTCAGTACGAGCAACAGTAGATGAAATAGGAATAGTGGTGGACATAGGGACATTTGGAGAAACAGTGACAGTGGTAGATCTAGGATTGAAGGGAGCTGGAGTAAATGTCATACCTCTACCAATCTGAGAAAAATTAAGAGTAGCAGCAGGTGTAAGAGGGGAAACCGATGCCGCTGACCAGAGGTTACACCCAACGGAGGAATCACCCTGTTCAACATATGGCCCTCCTTGTAAGAGAAGTGCATGAGCTCGAGTTGCCGCGTTTGACTCTGCCCGCCGGTCAGATTCCATTTGAGCTAACAATGCCTCAAACCTCCGATTACTCTCCTCATGTCGTTGAGCGTGTACTTCCTCCATCCTAGCCATCCTCTGCTGAGTATCCACCATATACGCCTGAAGTTGGGTTTCAAATTTCTTCCACCCATCATCAGTTTCTTTCATTTTCTGAGACTCTACCATCGCCAGAAAACACCAGGTCGGCACCGCTCTAATACCAATATGTAACGGGTAGGCACGCAAAACCAAGAAGAATGTAAAATAGGACATAATTAAAATGAAAAAGATGATATTTCATTCAGCATAATTGTAGACTCTGACGTACAGGGAATAAATAACAAAATGACTCTAACAAACTAGACACCTGACAACATATAACAATGCCAGCTTTTAGGGACTATATAATAAATAAGAAAAGACTAAACTGACAACTATTAAACTTAAGGACTCCAATACATAATAAATAACTAAGAGTAATAATGTTCTTCTTTCTCTTTCGTAACTCGGTAGTTTGGGAAGAAGGTGCTTGTGGTGGAAGGGTTGGTAGTAGTATGGTGGTGGTGGAGAAGATGATAGGGTTGGGAAGATGAGGAGAGGGGGTTTCTTTTCTGTTTTTTTTGGAAGATGAGGAGGGGGCTTTTTCAATTTTTCTTTTTTTTCTCGATTTATGACACGTATCAGATGCTGATTGACGCGTGTAATAGAAATCTTTAAGAAGATGTGGTCAAACACCGAAGTGGTGTGTAATTGACACACTTTTAAAAGTTTTGGTGGGTAATACTATTCCCGCATTTAACATCCGTCCAGACGCGGTGCCCTTTCTCATTATCATCTACCGCCCTTTCTTTCCTCCCGGCTATTCACGCATGAAGATCGTCGTATGTATGCTCGACTTCGGTTGCCGGTGCTATAATAGGTAGAAGTACATTATGGCAGGATCAGTCACCCGGGCAAACAACCCTCCTCCAAGAAGAATTGTGCTATGCCCCCCCGATCCCTATAGAGCGAAAGAGCTGCCTGGTGATCCCTAGGTTGCAGCACGTCCGGTCGTTAACTCCTCGCGCCGCTGCCGCCGTTTCTAGGACCGACCGACGCCTCACCTGCACAGGTACCTACGTAGTGTAGTCTCGGTCGCACATTCAACATAGCGTTCGGACTCATGTGCCTTCCAGAACCAGGGGTATTCGAGCCTGCTGCGTACGATTAGCCAGCCTTGCGGCGGCAAAAGGATTAGACGTCCCCCCATGCTACGGTTCCCTGCGGTCCAAACCCGGTGCCGCTTTAGGTTAGGGAGCTGGACGATAATAGCTCCTCCGCATCCCAAAGCGCGCTGCCCTCCTAGGCGCGCAACACTAAGTAATCCAAGCCAACCCACATTACTGACTAACGGTGGATAATCATATTTCTTAGAGGTACTAAATACAACTCCATGAATGAGCAAAATGAAGGTTGCATTAATGATAAAGATCTCTGGGGAAACCGCTAAAAAAAGATTGAACATGTGGGAGGATCCGAACGAATTCTGCTTTCATTTCCCCCGTATGGAGCACTGAGTTACTTACGTTACGGTCTTCAGCAGGCAGGCTGCACTCTAGGCGGCTAGGAAGGCTCGCTAGACCAGCAGCCAGACCAAGAATGAATGTGTAATGATGGTGATTCCACACCAGGCTCAATAAAAAATTGAATGTAGAAAGGGGATCCTAAACTAAAAAGGAGTCCATGACCCCTTTTTAGAGCGTATAAGGGGAGGTCGAATTCCAAACCTTTTCTCTCGAGTATACCCATTACCAAAAAATATACGTCACTTTGGGACACATGCGCATAGCCGCCGCGCGTGGCTAAAGGTCAACCAAAAAAAAGAGCTCAAACTCTTTTTTTTTTTTTAGTTCCACTGAGAAAGTCTTTTCTTATAAAAGACGCCACTCTACGAGGGAAGATGCAGATAAAAGGCCAATAGCCTGATGTCAGCTTCTACGGCATAAGCTTTAGATCTATCAACGAATAATAAACATTTTATAAGAAAAGATAAATTTTTTGTTGAAATCTCAAAGAAAGGTATAGGTGAAATTTGGAATAGTCATTTCAATCTTTTTCTTCCAATTCTAAGAAAGAAAAATCCCGAAAAATCCGTCAATAAATGACGAACTCCATTATACAGATGATAGGACAGGGCTAAGGCAGTAATCTCGACGGAGATTAGGATGAGCTTTGATGAATAAAAGAAGAATTGGTAGAAATTCTCATAGGTGAAGCAAATCAAACCAATTTTCAGACAAAGAAGATAAAAAAAGAAAACTATAGTGGCTAGGAAAGCTCCGGAGATTCTATGGGAAATTGAAAACGTCGAAGTAAGCTGTGGCTTATAAATAGGAAGATGAGGAGATAAGGGGCGAAGGATATTCATGATATTCAGAAAGATTTATGTTCATTCGCTCTGCTCGCAGAGCGGTATACCGAAAAAAAGAAGCGACTACCTTACTTAAGCAATTCTTCTTATTCTTATTCTTTCTTAGTTGAAGTTCCTATATTGGTTTTTTCTTTCTTTTATGAATGTTATAACTCCTAATTCTTTGGTAGCGGACCTCTTTGATAGTTCGACCCTTATCCCCCGTCTAACTCAACTATTCGACTGTACGGCTATTGTGATTGCGAGAGAAAGGAGGGATGGCGCCTTCCTTTACCATCTGGCGGTTGAAAACAAAAGTGCTTCCAGGTACACGGCTGTTAGGCTCATCCAAGGCGTATTTACGGAAGTAGCAGGGAACTTGACCGTCAAGTTTGAAAAAAGCTGGCCAAGCCTGTGTCACTTTCTTACGTCAGGAGAAAGGGAGATCAAAGAAGTATGGGGCCGATACGCGAAGGATCAAATCATAGAGATAGCGGATCTTAAGAGGCGGAAGAAAAGGAACCTCGGCGACCCAGAGATCGCGGAGTCCGCGCCCGTGCCGAAAGTGAAGAAGCTTTCCTCTCCTTTCAGTCGAGCATGCCCGCCCTTTAGCACTTCCCTTCCCGAAGTGGGAGTAGGAGAAAGGAAAGCGCACTCGATCAATTACCATGCCGTGTCGTAAGACAAAAAGTCACCCGCAGGTGCTTTTGACCTTGACCGAGTCTTTTCTAGTACGGACCTGGCGGAGTGCTTTAACATAGGCGGATGTGGGACACAGAAAGAATAGATTCAGGTGCTCCTGAGTCAAGAGATTCTTCTCCCTAAGTAGCATTCTTGTAAGTACAGAAGGAATTCTCCTGTCTCTGAAAAGATAAAGCTAAAAGCAATCTCTGGTATAGATATTGATATTGACCCGCCTCTACGGGAGGTGGGTGGGGATCAAGAGAAGCAAGGCCGGGCACATCATACTCTTCAGGGATTGTGTCATGTCAATTTTCATAGTGAATTTCTTGCGTATCCACCCTGAAAGCGAGAGCTCGAGGCGGTGGGAAAGGAGAATCAACAAGATAGGATGCTCTGTCCCAACTAACAAGAGTAGGAAGATTCCAGCTTTGAATCTTGTGCTTGACGGTGATCATTTCTGCCACGTCGTAACAGTCTTTAGTGCTTTCTGTTTCAATGGTTTGGAACCCTTCTTACTTTCTTTATTATATCGGGGAATTTTTGCTCTTGGTCCGCTAACTCCATAAAGGGCTGGTGGGTGGGGGTAGAGCCTCTAGCGCCAATGTCGATGAATCAAAGGTGTCTGTTTATGGTATGGAATAGGAAGAGCAAGAATGGAACCGCTATCGCTTGTCCTATCATCCGCGATGAGCTTCTTTCATTCGTCAGTATGGGGTAGGTAGAGTCCTTTGCTCGTATGCTTGGCATTACTATAGTCGCACCAGTCTTCCTTCCTTTTTAGTGCACATGAAACGGAAACCCTAATAGAGACTACCCACACGGTGATCAAAACTCTTCCTTCTCTGCTTCACTGTCAATTGATTGGCGCATGAACGAAGCTGTAACGGAGCATGTACGCGACGATCAAACACGGCTTTGCCAGCTGCCTGTGATAGGAAAAAGAAAACTTGATCAGATAGTTCGTGCGGGGCATTTCCCACCTCGCCTTTGATGGACATTCAAAAGGATCTGCTAGGCTGTCTTACATGTCCCAAAAAGCAAGCAAAGGGGCTCCTTTCCTTCCCCATGTGGAAGAAGTGTACACACAGGGGGCCTACAACCTCGACCTCAGTATGAAAAGCATGACGGAATCGACGGTGGTCAATCTTCCTTCTTCTTTGGCATCTCGACTGGGGAGCATGAAAACAAGACTGGAAGAGGGCTCAGGTATCAACGTCCTTAGCCCGCATTGATCAATATCAATAAGAATAGCAGTCGTATAGGTATAGGTTAGCGCTTCCTTGCTTGCATCCTTTCCTCTCTTTCTTAATGAAATAAATATAGATGTCTCGACTGCCGAATCCTTATCCTGCAAACAACTCGATTCTGTTGATTCACTGTCCATTTGTCCTTAAACCGGATGTTTGGTCAACGACTTTGATATTCCTTCACACAAGGTTTTTAATCCTTCTCCCCCGCTTAGGACAGAAAGGGGAAGTAGCGAGATTACGATTCATTCGATTGGCAGGTCCAATCGAAGGAAGTCGCTCCAGCAGCTTTAGTACTTAGTACTTAGTTAAGGCCCCAGCCCTTCGCCCGGTTCTTCTCCGGCTCCACCAGCAGCCTTTATCAGCTGCTATGGTTCCCTTCCCGCAATGCGAATCTATATCTCTTTGCGGCTACAGCCTATTCTAATAGGACCCATATTCAATCTCTTAAGTGACTTCTGAACACTAGCTAGCTCTGGACCTACCTATATTAGCCATGAGCGATCACCAAGCGGAGTTGAAAGAAAAGAGACTTGACATGCCAAAACTTCGCTCGCGAGCTCGGAACGAACGGAGCGGAAGGGATCAAAAGTTCCAGGGAGAAAAAAAAGACGAGCACTTTGGGCCACGGAGCCAACGTTTAAGACAAGGCTAAAGGAGGCCATACGTGTAGTAAACTCCTCTCGTTGTGAAGAGAGTGAGTCTATAGAGCCTACGAGCCGGCCGATCCACTGTAGTGGAATCTTGTGAGCTAGCGGACGGTCCCGCGCGGTTTGCATTAGAGGGGCCCGCTTTCATCATCCTTACCCAGATCTCTTCTATTCTGTGATCTGGGATGATTAGATGAGGTTTCCATGTGTGTGTCTTCGGGAGCATCTTCTCCTGTGGGATCATAGCCAGTTTTTCACTGCGAGTGGTTATCTAAAGTAAAGGTAAACGAGGGTGACAGATCGATGAGGGCGCTCCTGCTTATCGGTTATACCCTTCGACCCCTGTTTTAGCAGCTAGCGAAAAGGCTTCGTTCTGCTGTTCCCCGTGAGTGGTCTAAATCAGCTGCGGTAGTTAAGGTTTGGAACAAATGAGCCTAAGGGAACGAAGTTGTGAGCCTTTAGTAATATATGAATAAGAGATATTAGAAATAATAAAACCTGATGGTTCCTGTCCTGAAACGAAGGATGCGAAGAAAGTACTGCCGCCTGTCATCATGCTCAATCAGTAATAAGTTGGCTTCACCTCCGGGGATCAGTCCAGCCTTGTGAAGGGAGAGGACTCTGTGGGCGGAAGCTACTCTGTTATCTTGCTTTCCTCATTCGCATGAGAGACAGACACATTGTGCACTCAAGATGATGAATGCCACAAGAGAGATAGAAGAAAGAAGATCTGTCTCGATTCTATCTCTATCTTTCGACATCTCATCTCTATAATAGAGATAATAATGGGTGGAGAATCCTTGTGTATTCTACTGGTATAGAATCTTTGTGGAAGGCGGGAAACTTCCGTCTAGCGGTCATGGGAAAGCCAAAACTTGTATATAATAAGTCAATACTGGGTCGGTCGAGACTCTTTCTTAGTGAAGTGGGAAGACAGCACCGAATCAGACGGGCACAGAAGAAGAAGTGGTTTCATCCGACCGGCGAGATAATTCGATTTCTAGTCAGCTAACTGAGAATCCAATAGAGAAAATAGCTTTTCTAATGATTTCTCGATAGAACGATTTCTTGTGAGCCACGAAACAGATAATCCAAGTCGTAAGTACGAACCACTCAATGGAGAATCTCAGGCCAATAAGCTACGACTACGAAACGAATTGGATCGGGTTCAGCGCTTGAAAGCTATCGAAGAAGAGTCAATTCAATGCTCAAGTCAAAGGGGGGAGTCCACTTATTCAATAGAAGAGAAGCCTATATCTGCCGACCCTACTTCACTTCCTTATAGTCCCTTGCCTACTGTCTTTGAATAATGCTTCATTAGATTTGGGTACAAGGTCGATGGGTAAAATATGTATTTTGCCCTACTATTTTTTAATGCTGCGCTACTTGGGATGGACATTCGACTAGTTCGGATTAAATATAAAATTTCGGTTTGGATTTTTGATTTTCGGATTGAAGAAATGATAATCCAAATCCAATCCAAATAAGTTCGGATTAGATCAGATTTTTTAAGTTTGGTTTCGGATTAATCGGGTTGGATATTTTGAATTTTCGGTTTTGAGCTTATAAGTTGAGATATTTCTTCTTTTTACAAAAATGAATATCTAAATGAAGTACTCATATTAAATTGCCTGAAAAGTTACTCATTCCGAGCGCAATCATCCAAATAAAGTATTCAAGTAATGAAATTACTATCAAGAAAATGCAACAGAGACATTAATACGACCGATAAGGAGTAGCAATAATAAAATTATGTCCAAATAGAAAGTATTTTGACAGTAACTTAGTAATTAATATTGTATATATGAAATAATATATAATGGATAGGGTATTGAACTTATTATTATTAGCATATAGATAATGGACTAAATATAATGTATAAAATTTTCGGATTTTCGGATATCCAAAAATCCAAAGTACCAAATCCAACATCCAATCCAAAATCCAAAATATTTCAAAATTAAATCTAAAATCCAATCCGTAATCCGAAAATCCAAACCAAAAATCTAAAAAATTCGAATTTCGGTTTGGATTTTGGATTTGCTCAACCTATACCCACCCCTACATGCTGCTACTTTGAAAGTTTGAATTTATTAAAGTCTTTTTGGCCGAATTGATCTTTTTTTTTCCTTCTTTCTAATATATATATACACACTCTTTTAGACTTTGGTAAAATAAAAAATTTAGACTCTTATATTAATAATTATTTTTTTCTATTTAAATTGTAAATAATTATTCCTCCTTTCACCAGCTAAGGTGGGTGGTAATATTTTTTTCCTTTCCACGAAGATGACATCAGTATGTGCATAATAGTCAACACTTTTAGGGCTCGTTTAATTGGAATAAGGTTTATGCCGGTATAAGTTATATTGGTATAAGTTATGCCGGAATTAGTTATGCAGGGATTGTTGTTTATTCACTGTTTGGTATGTTGTATTAAGAATGACAATTGCATAATTTCTAAGAAGAAGGTATAAGTTATACCGGTGCTAATTACCCCACTCTCTATAAGGTATAAGTTATCCCGGTGTTAAAATTAACACGGGGATAACTTATACTTGGTTTGCTCACCAAACAGAGTATTAATGTGGTATTAAATTTGTATATCACCTCTATACCTCCTTATACCTCATACCAAATGACCCCTTAGAGATCGTTTGGTAGAGTGCATTAGAGAAAATAATGCATGCATTAGCTTTGCGTATTAGTAATATTTTATTTGGTACACTTTTTCAACCTATATATAATTAATACAAGCATTAGTTATACACCTTATTTGATATTATCATATGTATAACTAATGCATAGCAAACCATGGTATTAGTAATACCAAGACTATTAATGCATGCATTAGCATGATTAAAGACAAAATTACCCTTAAAGCTAAAGAATATAGAGGACATTTTTGTAAACAACTAATTTTAAAAAAAATTATGTAATGCATTTTAATTTTAATACACCACACCAAAAAAAATAATGCACCTTATTGAGTTGAGTACAACCTTCCATCCTCATACGGACGGACAGTCCGAGTGCACTATTCAGATATTTGAGGATATGTTGCGTGCTTGTGTCATAGATTTCGGGAGTTCTTGGGGTCAGATTCTGCCGCTCACAGAGTTTTACCAATCCAGCATTCAGATGGCTCCGTATGGGCTTTGTATGGGAGACGGTGTCGGTCTCCGATGGGATGGTTTGAGCCGGATGATGCTAGGCTGCTGGGTACTGACTTAGTTCAAGATGCCTTGGACCAATGTTTGCATTACTAACACATGCATTATTAATCCCTGCATTACTAGTACACTTTATTCAACATTATTCTTATACCGCCTATCAAACGGCCCCTTAGCTTCTTAATATTTTTGAGATGTCAAAAATTGCGACTTATAATATCTTAGTATATACGTTTGACTATGTATTTGTTTTTAGTGGGTTTTAGGTTTTTATGGCTTTTTACAATGTTGAATTTAAGAAAATATCTTTTTTTAATTTTTTACGTGTAAAAGATAGATTTTTCATGTGTAAAAGCATATCTCCCATGTGTAAAAAAAGAGATGAGATCATAAAATTAAATATAAATCTGTAATGGGCCACAAAACCAATTGACCCGTTTATAGTCTTTTTAGAAAGGTAAATTAATTCGGTCTAATTTAGCTCTCAAATGAGTCAAATGACTGCCAATAAGGGAAATCTGCTCAAATAAATGTGGATTGGTGGAGTATTTGCTAGATTAATTCGTTAATGTTAGATGTTGTTCTGGAACTGTTTGTACTTCCCTTGAGTAGTATGAAAGTAGCACTGGTTATTATTAAATGAGAAACTTTCAGAAATCACTGTATTTTAGTTGTTATTTGTCATGACCCAAGTTTTTTTTCAAAAGAGTCGTGATGGCATATAGTCTCTAAATTAGGTAAACCTAACATTTTCTGTAACAATATGAATATTCACTAACTTTAAATTAAATTACTCTGAACAAATTATAATTCCCAAAACCGGTGGTACTAGTCATAAGCATTTCTAAGAATAATTATAATAAATAGATACACCACTATTCCGAAACAAAAAGAACATATGGAATAAGTACAATTGAAGGTAACTCCGAGGCATGCGAACGCTATAGCAGGTTTACCTTGAGTCTCCACCGCAACGACTCGCATAGCTGCTACCGATCAAATACCTGGATCTGTACACAAAAATGTACAGAAGTGTAGTATGAGCACATCATAGCGGTGCCCAGTAAGTATCAAGACTAACCTCGGTGGAGTAGTGGCGAGGTACAATCAAGACATTCACTGGTCTAACAACCTGTGTAATATAACATACAATAATAATAGGGAGCAAATAATAATGATGGCAACAATAATCAACCAGTGATATAAACAGCAGGGCAACAAAAATACCATAAATATTACTCAATGAATAATGTGTTACACCCCGCAATATTACATCAATATCACGTCCCACAGTACTACATTACGACGATGTTGTACCCTGTAGTGTTGTACGTTGAATTCCTCTTAAGGTAACAGACATCAGTCCAAGGAAAAGATTATTTGGAGATTATAAAGATTATTCTATTTCAAACAAATAATAAGTAAATTCGTAAAGGTGAAAGGGGAAGCAAGTCAAAGAAAACGAGTTTTGTTGAAAATGGACAATTTGGAATAAAATACGGCCTGAGCTCAATACCCGTTATTTATGGACTAGTATCATACAAGATACCACATGTCCATGATATTAAGGTGTATAAGGTATATTAAAAGTGGGTATTATTTTAAGTAAGTGAAGATAGGTCTTAGTTTGTGGTTAATTATTGGGTAATGAAATATTACCTAGTTAATTAATAATTGTGGTTGATTTATTAAAGTATTTGGATAAGTACCTAATGACCTAACGTGGCAGCCATGCCTTGAAGGAAGGGTGACTATTTTGGTCTTGAAATTAGGTGGCAATGTAAGGCAATACTAGATTAAGACTAAAATATGTGGCCATATACATCACCATATAAACGAGCAAGCCACCAAACGAATAAAAGGGCTAATTCGTTATAGTTTCCTTTTCATTGCTACGTCTGGTAGAGTCTATGAGACAACTTTCACCTTATCCTACCATTATTTCAAGAATTTTATGTTTCCTTCTTTCATGTTTATTTGCTATTTTGTTCCTTTTAGACAAGAAAATAGTATTACGTCAAAGTCTTGCACACAAGACATTGCTATTCAAAACAATTGAAGCAGAAGCGAGATTAAGTTTAAAAAGAAAGCTTCATAGATCAAAAGCAGTATTTCGATCATATTTCACAGAAGCAGAAGCTTCATTTCGTTCAATAATTCAAGGAACAAGTATGTTAAGGCTATCCCTTCTTTCTTTTGTCATGATCCATACGATACGAACGAAACGTGTAAATGCACAAATTTCATGAATGACTTTATACATAGAAGTATTAGAGATATCTATGTTCTTGAATTTCCGTGTATCATAATATTTTATCATCTATTCATGGATCTCAGAAAAATACGAAAGTTAAAAAGAGTTTACTTTATGATATTACTCAAAGGCAAAATGGTCTTATGAGATTTCGAAAGATTTTATTAACGTACTTTTCATGCATTGCATTCATGTGCATTGACTCATGACCAGATGGCGTTATATACGCGTATATATGTAAATATATGTATATGGGATATGGGAAAAGGTTACGACGTTATATACGCACCACCACCTGATCAGCTGGTATATGACGATGATGTTGCCCACAGTGGCTGAAATATGATTCAAACGGCGTCATATATGCATATATATATGTATGTACTCAAATGGCGTTATATACGCATATATATGTATGCATATGGGATATGGGAAAGGTTATGGCGTTATATACGTACCACCACCTGATCAGCTGGTATACGATGATAATTTTGCCCACAGTGGCCGATATGATATGATGGGATGCCCTCAGAGGCTGATGATGTTATGAAGCATGTACCTATGCACGACATGACATTCATACGCACATGCATGACGCTAAAAGTAATTTATGATTTACAAAGTTATTCAGACTTGTAGGTTGAGTCATTTACTCTATATTTCTTCCATGTCTCTGATGTACTTACTTATGTGCCTTACATACTCGGTACATTATTCGTACTGATGTCCCTTTTGCTAGGGGCCGCTGCGTTTCATGCCCGCAGGTCCCGATAGACAGGATGAGAGCCCTCCAAGTAGGCTATCAGCTCAACGGAAGATGTTGGTGTGCTCCATTTGCTTCGGAGTTGCTTGTTTGGTTAGTATGATTTAGACGTGTAATGTTTGGTATGGCAGGACTCTATCCCGGCCTCTATGATATTTATGTATTATTAAAGGCTTGTAAGACATATGTCTTGTACGTGAAAGATTATACGGCCTTGTCGGCCTATATTTTGAGTTGATAATGATTATGTTGGCCTATTAGGCCCGTATGTCACGTGTATATGATGATGTAATAATAAAGATACGTTACATTGATACTCGATTGAGTAAGGTACCGGGTACCCGTCGCGGCCCATCGGTTTGGGTCGTGATATAATGTATACAAGTGCAATCAATTAATCAAGTCCTTCAACTATAAATATCTTTCAAATATATTTCCTTCAAACAAGCATCTTTCGAATATAATTCTTTCGAGTAAAGGTCACCTTGTGACGCCTCATTTTATAATCATAAATAATATAACTCTCAGCCCACTTTCATATTTTTACGACATATCGTGCCCATATTTCTATAAAAGTCGCACGGGCAACTCACATGCCATTAAATAAAATAAAAAATCATAATATTTTCCCCGGCACCTTGTACCCACATATTTTTGTCTCACATTGCTCCACAACGTTCTCAGGTTACTCAGTTCATAGGGTCCATAACCTAATACAATTAAGAATGTTCACGGAGCCTCATTTACTTAACATGAAGTAGAGTACAACTTCTAAACCCATTTGGAACTCATCAAGGAAAGATGAAGTTATTTTTAGAAATCATTTGAATAAAGAAAGTACCATGTTTCAATTAGAATACAACATCGAATGAATTATTACTTTTACCAAGGGATTTGATAAATTAACTTAGTAGAAATTCCTTCTTAAGTAAAGTACAACCTCAAACGGCTTAAGGAAAATTTTGTTGAGAAATCAATTGAGTTCAAAATGTAACAATTGTTGAAATTTGAAGTATTGCAATATATGTAAAAAAATAATAAGGCGAGGTATTGTAAACACTATGGATTCCAACACAAAGGATCACAGCCGTAAAGGAATCTAAACCGTTAAAACACTTGAATTGATAGCAACAATTACAACATAGACAAAATAATCACGGAAGAAGTACAGCTTAGCATAGAGATAACAACCGGGGATCTCCCAGGATACCGTCCTGTAATCCCCAAATATAAATATCCAGTGGATCTCCCGGGTGCAATCCCGTAGTCCAACTCATAATGCACGGGGATCTACCGGAATCCCGATCCATAGTCCCAAATGTAAATACCTAGTACTGAGGGAATCTATCGGGTGCATTCTCGTAGTTCCATATAACTGTGCAGGGGGATCTACTGGAATCTCACATCCGTAGTCTCAAATAAATAGACAAGGGGGATCTACCGGAATCGCACATCCGTAGTCCCAAATAAATACACAACTCAACCAACAGAATCAACAGTTACATCACAACAGAAGGATCGAACATCACCGCAATACATATAACAACAACAAATGACAATAATACAAGGTAAGACAAGTAAATCAACTCAGGGGCTATAAATCACGAGAAAATGGTAAAACCAGCTGAAAGGAATAACCACATAAAAGAATACTGGCATAAAGGGAACAGTTTAACAACGGAAAAACTAACATGTAGCAATGATCTCACAATATACAAGTCAATAATAAGGAAATCAACACGAGTCAAGTAGTTATAAAAATATAACATGACAATAGGAGAGGCAAAACTCTTCAGTTAAGTCAATTAGGAGTCAATTAGGTAATAAGAGCGAATCGTGAAACAATTAGTTTCAATTAAGCATGTAGAGACGAAACTAATAAGTAGGAACTCAGTCATATCAAGAATAACTCCATCCCTAGTGAATATAAGAACCTAAGAACCCTAAAATTCCAATTCTTCATAATTAAGTCTGAGTATGCACTCGTCACCTCGCGTACACGAGCTACAATCAACACAAAAAACTCAAATCCTAAGGGGAAGTCCCCCACACAAGATTAGGCAAGATACTTACTTCAATCCGGCCAATTCAATACTCAATTTAGCTTTTCCTGTGTCCAGTTCATCAATGCTTGGCTCAATCTAGCCAAAAAAAACTTGAATACATCTAACAATGCAAGAGAAAATAATTTCAATTAACAAAGCTATGATTCTTATACAATTTGTGAAAAGTCAACTCCTCGGGCCTGCACCTCGGAACCCGAAATTTTTTACAAAAACCGAATACCCATTCCGATACGAGTTCACCCATACAAAAATTATCCAATTCCGAAACCATTTGGTCCTTCAAATCATTATTTTATATTTTGAAAGATTTCACAATTTTTTTCCAAATTCCATCCCAACCCACGAATTAAATGATGAATTCAATGATAGATTCATGTATTCTAGCCAAATTCGAGTTAGAATCACTTATCCCAATGAATTTCTTGAAAATCCTTCGAAAAATCGCCTCAAACCGAGCTCTCTAGGTCAAAATATGAATTAAAACCCTAACTCTCGTATTTATAGAGTACCTTACGGATTCCCTCACTGCTGACCGCACAAAAACTAGTGCTGACTGCGGTAAATCCATTGCCCCCGCGGTGAATTTTGACTGCTGTGACAGGCTTTAGTATTTTGGCCATAACTTTCGCTACAAATGTCCAAATTCCTATTATAATATGTTTCTGAAAATTAGATTCAAAGATTTACAACTTTCGTTTTTGAATTATCCCAACATTCCTTGTAGATCAAAAGCTATAAGCTTCCGAAGTTAGACCAGAGATCCTGCCGAACATTTTGATGTGCGGCCGCACACCATTTTGTGCAGTCCGCACTGAGGTCCGCACACCATTTTGTGCGGTCCGCACTCCCCTCTGTGGTCTGCATATTTTTGGTGCAGTCCGTACTCCCAAAAGTGCCAGAACCATCTCAGAGTTCCGAAATGCCCGGACTCGCTTAAAATTCACTCTGAAACTCATCCGAGGCCTTCGGGACCTCAACCAAATGTACCAACACATCCCATAACATCATAAAAATTTAGTCGAGCCTTCGAATTACTCAAAACAATACCAAATCCACCTCAGGTTCAAGCCTAAGAACTTAGAAATTTTTAAATTCCGCAAACAACGTCGAAACCTATCAAATCAAGTCCGATTGACCCTAAATTTTGCACAGAAATCATAAGTGACATAATGGATCTATTCCAACTTCTTGAGTCGGATTTTGATCTCGATATCAAAAAGTCAACCCCTCGGTCAAACTTCCAAAATGCGACTTCTCGTTTTCGCCGTTTCAAGCCTAATTAAACTACAAACTTCCAAATAATTTTCCAGGCATGCTCCTAAATCCAAAATCACCATACAGAGCTATTGGAATCATCAAAAATCCATTCTGGATTCATTTACTCATATTTTACCTTCCGGTCACTTTAGTTCAACTTAAGCTCTCTTACTCGAGACTAGGTGTCTCAATTCCTTTCAAAACCTTTCCGAACACTAACCAATTTCCCCGGCAAGTTACATAAGAACTGTGAAGCATGAATTTAGCAGTGTATGGGGAAACGAGGTTGTACTTATTCAAAACGACGGGTCTGGTCATTACATTCTCCACCTCTTAAGCAAACGTTCGTCCTCGAACGTACTAAGATTATTCTGAGGTTTCAAATTTGATGTTTCTACTTTTACACATATACTCGTGGTTGATCCCGTATTACCGCATTCGAAATAAGTCCGACAATACCATTTCAATTGAGGCTATTTGCCTTACTCATATTTGTACTTTAAGATGAAATTTCCTACACTCCAAACATCTTCAAAGTGGTTCAATTTTCACATCAACACACGGTATTAGTCTCGATTGTATATAGCAACATGTGCCTATGCACACATGAACTTTTAATAGCGCTTGAATACTTTGAAATTTTTCCATGGTGTACATTCTCCCCACTTAGGGTCATTCATCCTCAATGAGAAGTAGAGTCCGCCCTCAAACACATAACGTAACTTATCTCTTTCTTCGCACATCTCAATGTCCCAAATTTTTCTAACTCTCAAATTTTTCAAAAATTTCGGCAGAGTCTCCCCTGTAATTAGGCATATCCACCTATCAGAGTAACACCAAAACAACTCCTAACAACACATCCTCAACTCAACAAATCACCACAATGTATATATCAGTAATACTAATCTCCGCATTACAAGCGTGACATTATCATAAAGATATCTGGACATGAAACACATCATATGTATGACCTTAACCACATCTTTGATCTCAATAGTTATTCATAATCGATTACAACATCACCAATTAACCTCATGTTAACAAAATCTTGTTTCAAACCTCCACTTTACTAACAACAAGGCATGAAGAACTCATAATTACTTACGCAAATTAACGACTCACATTTAACACTACCTAAGCACTTACCTCGTAGGCTAAAATTCAATAATTACAATACAATTTAGCAGATTATGCACAGAGATATTCATACAAGAATTTTCAAATAAGCCTCATAGGCATGACTCCCTATAAGTACTACAGTACAAATTTTTAATTTCACAAGGGAGAATTTAAACGCATAAGTTTTTTTTTTCACCACAAGGACATCGTCCTTATATAACATCCGTCGCAGCTTATAGCCCGGTTTAAATATTTCATATCATATAAAAATGTGAGGATCTCGTCCTCAACTCTGAATCATAAGTATTTTTCACATTGTGCCAACTAAATTTTCCATTTCCTTTCTTCATTCTTTCAAATAATTTCCGTTAAACAAAATCATAACATACAATGATCCCTCATACCTGTAGGGCATATAATTTACAACTGAAATCAATTATTTAGAAAGTACATCAAACTCATTGAATTGATTAACAAAAGTTACTTTTAGTCTGACAACTATTTTTAGTGACCAACACATAATGATAGACATAGCTATCTCCATATAATCCCCCAACATAAGTATTCACATAAGTAAGTTTAAGATTACGAAGCTCACTCATGATTGGAGCATATTAGGAGGACTTGCCTCGATACTCAGAACCGAATCAAGTTAAGGAAATTGTTACTTTATAAT